>NC_061113.1:33695415-33811533 GCF_002878395.1 Capsicum annuum | reverse complement strand
GAAGTTTTAGAAATATGATGATTGTTGAATTTATTATATTGGATAGTCGACAAACTGGTGTATGGATTTTTTATTTTTTTTTTGTACAAACTTATTTCATGTTTTGAAGTGTTTAAATGTTACTTATTTTGAAGTGAATGAAAGTAATTCATTTCTGTTGTATAAGTTGAATATGTTTTCAACAATTTTGTACTATGTGTTTTACTCCAGTGTTCAATAATATTGGTTGCAGTGCGATTGACCTCTAAAATACATATGCAGTCTTGAAATTTTCAATACAAATACATATGCACTTACCTTCATATATATTCTAATTTGTGTTCATTTACTTTCAAAATACATATGAGATGAATTCAACTTTAAGTTTGTGAATTGAATGAAAGAAATTCATTTAAGTATTTTATGTAGTTTTATTTTTTTTGCTGTGAGATTTAGAGATCAAAAATACATATACAGTGTTCAGATTTTGCATTAAATAAATACATATGCAGAATATATCATATGTATTTATCCTTTGTTCAATAGTTTCAAAATAAATATGAGGTGATTCAAACTAACTAATTTAGAAAAATGCATGAAATTAATTTATTTTAAAATTTTATTAAAATCATATGAAACTGAGGTGATTCAAACTAAATAATTTAGAAAAATGTATGAAATTAATTTATTTTAAAATTTTATTAAAATCATATGAAACTGCATTAAAAATACATATGCAATATACATCATATTTATTTTAATTTTTCTTCATTCTGAAGCTAACATTCATATGAGGTTAACAAAAGTTACTAAATTTGTATTAAAAATACATATACAGTGTTCAAAATACATATGATATGTAGATTCAAAATACATAAGCAGTGTTCAGATTTTGCATTATATACAAATGCAATATTCATATTAAACAGTGCTTAGATCGCAAATGCTAAATAAATGTTTAGAACCATAAAAATGAGTTCATTATTACAAAAAGTGCAGAAGAAAGTATTAAAAAATAATACAGAAGAAAAAATGTATTATTTATGATATTTCCTACAAGAATGTCTGTTGTGACCCTTAGCCCCACATCCAGTGCATGAGTTGATGTTCTTCTTTCCAAACATATCTCGACCCGATTTTCCACGATCCTTCTTTGCGGGAGGTCTTCCAGGAGGGTGTTTGTACTTTGGTGGCAATACAATTGTTATAGACGTCTCATTCATCTGGGGGCATACCTAATTTGTATTTTGATATGGGTCAATAGAATTTCATCACATTCAACAACTAAATTCGATCATTCATTGATCTAGGATTTCAGAAAATAATTGAATAAAATTCAAATAGAAATTTGTTTAAATTATGTTCATAATTGAAATTCTACAAAGCTTCACAATTTGTTCAAAAAATACATTAAAATAAAATTTGTTTAAAGTAAAATACAAACACAACAAAAGTTTTCAACCAAATACAAAAACTACTGAATCGAACAGAAGTAAAACACGTATAACATATATTTTCACATATACAGTTATATTCTGAAATTCCGACAAACAAACCAAAAATACATATGCTGTGTTAACACTAAGCATAGCAAAAATACATATGCAGTTTTAACATTAAACACAAAAAAATACATGTGGAAGCATACCTAATTTATATTTTGATGTGTGTCAATAGAATTTCATCACATTTAACAGCTGAATTCGATCATTCATTGATCTAGGATTTCAGAAAATAATTGAATAAAATTTAAATCAAAATTTGTTTAAATTATGTTCATAATCGAAATTCTAGAAAGCTTCACAATCTGTTCAATTGTTAAACCAATTAAAATAACAACAAACGATCATCAAATAAATAGTCGAACAGTGAAATTTTAATACCTGAAACAACTTCTAAACTGAAATTTGGCAACAAATAGTTGAATTTTGAAGGTTTTTGTTATATATGTTGAATTTACTCCTTCATTGCTTATAACTCGAAATTCGTTTAGAAATTATTCGTACAAAATTTAACGGCGACAACAAAAAACTAGATAGGAGCATCAGTAAATAAATCTACGATGCATCAAAAATTGAGTAATTGAAAAAAACGATCGGCAAAAATAAAATATAAAAAAAATACGGTAATACCTGTAACAACACTTAAGCACTAATTCATAGAAGATAATTGAATTCCAAAGTGTTATCGAGAACAAGGTAATGTTGATAGTTGAACTTTACGAACTTGTTTTTGAACATCAACAAGTACAGTTGAATTTGATTGTTCAATTACAGCGAATTTGAAGTTTCAACAAAAATTTGAATTGATTTTTTTTTTTTTAAGGATCATGCGTTTAGCAACAGGAAAATTGAATTGAATTTTTTTTCTTTTGAAGAAGAAGAAGAAGAATCACGCATATAGCGAGTGGATAATGCAATTTTTTTTTTTTCGAATTTGAATAGGGTTGTTGGAAGGTAACGGAAAAAGGGTGATTAGTGAGCTTTTAATGGGATTGTAATCTTTAATTGTTAATTTATGGAATTATTACCATATCTAGATCAGATAATTAATGCAGTAAAAACAATTGTATTTGTATTTTTATAGCAACACTTTGCAAAAATACATATCAAAAGTTGTTATAATATGCAATTATAAGAGTGTTGCTATAAATCTCATAATTAAATGGTTAAGTATACTATTTCTGAATTTTGCCCTTCTTTTTATAATATTGGGCCCGTGCTAGCAAATGTTTTTCCCCGCTAGTACATAAATATCTCATGGTCCAATACTATAAAAGATGGACACACATGACAATTGAGTGAAAGCCTCTTGAGCAGCTTCTCATTTTGTGGTCATAAACATCAATTTTGCACTTTGTACAATCAAAAGCAGCAATTAGTACTATCTCAAATGACCAATTTGACCTCATTCAAATTAAATATACATGAAGCACACACGATGACGGAGTTGTGTGCTTCTTGTTCCATCACAGAGTTTGTGCTTCTTATTCCATCTTTCCCTCTTATTAGACAGTAACAATTATGCCTTCGATAAATTTGGTCAGTACCACTTCAAGTACCCCTCAACGTATAGACTATAGTATTCAAACTCTTAATCAAAACTAAAATCATTAAAATTAATTGTTGGGGGTGGGGTGGAGGGGGAGGGGAAGGGGGGTAATGAAGGGGTTCACATGTCAGATACAAGAATCTCACGGACGAACAATGGTTGGCAGGAAAAAGCCACAAGAAAAGGACACAAGCAACCTATACAACCTCGTGTGTTTCTATACTAATATTTCCATTCACCAATCCTTGTCCTCTTATATAACCCCACATGCTGTGACGAATTCAGAAATTTTTTTAAGGGATTCAAAAATATGAAAAAGCATGCAGCTGAAATAGAATTTCCATTTCAAAAATATGAAAAAACATGTGCCAGAATCAAAAATACGAAATAATAAATACACGAAGAAACCAAAGGATTCAACATTTACTATATATACGTAAAGTTGTTCCCCAAACCATTTAAAATTGTATATCCAATGAATTTTTCGCTGAAGGAAGGTGAGATGAACCCCTTGACCCTAGCTAGTCCGGCCCCTACTCACATGTTAAGATGTTCCTCAGACCATTTCCCAATTAATTTCTGCCACCTATCATTCTCATCCCCACCCTCTCATTCTCCAATTATCCTTCAATCATAATACCAACTCCCTAGTACTCCTTTCATTCCAAAACTGTTAACATTAATGGCTTCCACTTCAGTTTCTACTAGATTTTTCTTGATTTGGCTTGTTATATTCTTGGCATGCCAAGAATTTTTTACTTCATCACTAGCCTTGCACAAAACATCTTTGTTAAATGTACCAGCTTCTGCTATTTCAGCTGCACCTGCATTGTTACCAAATCCACCTTCATTTTCACCTACTCTTTCTCCTGATATAAGTCCTCTTTTCCCTTCACCAGGTGGCTCTGAGCTTGCTCCTACTGATTCTTCACTACCCTTAATTCCTTCTAGTCCTAGCCCTCCTAACCCTGATGCTATGATTGCTCCTGGACCTATTTATATGCCGTTTTCGCCTACTGAGTCTTTGCCGGTTTCTTCTGCTGTTCCTTTGTTGTCATCTCTGTGTACAATGCTGGTCTTGTGTTTGATATCATCTTGGTTTACTCAACTCCTCGGTGTGTGAAGGCTCAAAGATGTTTGGTTGTGCGATCTTGTGAGGTACTTCAGAAGTTTCACTCTTTTCCCCTCTGTTTTGATATATTAATGTACTATACTCTGTCATCTTGTTTCTGTTGTGTAATTTTGTTAGGCTTCATTTCTGATTTGTATCACATTTTTGTTGCTAGATTAGTTGACAAATAAATCGGAAGGGAATAAGCACGATTTCTTTAGTTTGTCTCAAGATCTGATTCTGGTTCTTTTGTTGAATGAGTATAATGTAGTTCATTAAGGACGTATATGCAATCGCGGAGCCACATGTACTCAAGGGATGTCAACTGACCCCTTCGCGACTGGAAATTACATTGTGTAGATGGGTAAAAAAGAATTGCATATATTTACTGTGTTGAATTCCCTCGATCTCCCCAGACCCCACTTGTGGGATTTCATTGGGTATGCTGTTGTTGAATCCCCGTGATATCTTCATATATTACTTGTTCATATTTTGACATCCCTTGTTTAAAATCCTAGTTCCACTACTTTATTGTGTAGACGTACACATTCTGTAGGCATACATAACTGATTGTGGTAGTGTATCCAAAAGATGAATTTAGAACTGAAATTCAATACTTTATATATAGCACTATACTGTCGGGTCAGACCAATAATAACATCAAGAATAACATAGGAGTACTGAACAGCAAATGAAAGAGTACTTGCGAATCCTACATATATTACACTGCTTCTGGACAACAAGAAGACTAAAAAGAATGAAGCAATATTGCACAACAACTAGACTGCGGAATGATCAACTGTAGTCTCTGACTAAGGAGATCAATTGAAGAGCCTCTTCCAGAACCCCTCCTTGAATGTCTTGAGCTCAATGTTGTTTTCATTCTTCGGAGATAATGGTTTCCGGAACCCCTCTTTTAATGTCTTGAGCTCAATGATGTTTTCCTTCTTTGGAGACGATGCCTTAGTAGCACTCTTCCTCAGCATAATGTTTTCATCCCTCAGCAAATCCATAGCTAAACTGAGCTGCCTGATGACCTCTCTTTTCTCTTCATCTTTCTGCACTAGAAGCTCCTGCTGAACTCTGCTCTCTTCTTTCAGCCTCTCAATTTCTTCTCTCAGCTTCACTACTTCATCATTGTTCAAATGAAAGCCACTTGATACTTCCATTTTTTCTGATCGAGGGGTTTGTATTTCTTCTTCTTCTAAGTCAGGATCCTCGACCTCAGACATATTATCTGATAACTCAGACTCAGGGCCAAAGGCCGAATAGCTATCGTATGATATTTCAGTGGCGCTCATCAGTTTTTTTGGTGCAAACTTGGTTAAAGACAATGGGGACATCCACGGTGACACAAGGCGAGTACCAGATTCACACTTGATTTGATCATACTTCTCAGCTAACAAACGATGAGTCCTATAGAAATCCTCAATCATGTTAATGAGCTGTGGTCGCTTCTTGTAATACATCTCTGCTCTTTGGGCGAAGGAATCTGCATCTTGTTCAACTATCTTCAGCATGGCCTCGGTCTTATCATCTAGTTCTGCAACAATATCCAATTTAAACAAGGTATCGTGAGCAGGTCCAGAAACATTGCTAATCCAGGATACTTACACATCATTAGACTTAATTACTATTTTAAAAGTTAATAATTTAAAAGAGAGAAAGAGGTTTTGACATAATGCTAAGGTAGGACCAAAGTTAATAATGACTCACTTTCAACATGCTATGATGTAGATTATTAGAGCCCAAAGCAGAAAAGCTACCAACTTCTATGTAAAATTACTCACAAGTCACAACTGCTCGTAAAGTGGTAGACTTTCTGTCAAATAGGATTATTAATTGGTTCACCATATAATTTGGTAATCAAATGATGATTAAAGATTAGAAAAACTGGATAAAACCCCATTTGAAGCTTCTAGATCTGCTTTTAAGTTACCGCACCATCAATTGGACCACAACAAAGGGACACTGTAACATGGCATACATAAAAAGTGGTTAAATATGCATAATTGGTTGTCTAAACATCCTAGAAAAAATACAGAGGATATTACATGTCCAAGATTCAACGACTAGTTGCAACAATTAGCAATTAGGACTAAAGAGTTAAACTCAACCTCTACTAAAGTAAAGGAATGGCCGTGGGGCACGAAGACAAAGGTGAGAAAAAAAAAAGAATACATATAAATAAAGGCAAGCAAGTTGCAGATAAGAGAATTGGATGTGCAGAGAGAGGCTCGATGGAATTGAGTCTTTCAAAATCATTTCTGAAAGGATTAGCCGTCTAGGAAAACGGGTTTCTTGTGAGCTCTAGGACTGTAATTATACCACACTACAGTAGTCACCAAGATGTCATCCTAGCTCACGAATTCAGGATGTCACAAATCCTTCTAGCACAAACTCCTACAACCACCGTAGAGTTTTTTAAGTCAAGGCCACACTAACGTGGATGAAAGAAAGTGAAAGATTATGGTTCGGGAACTCTCCACTCAGTAAGCATTTGAAAAGGTTCCTAGAGTTAACAACAGATACCAGTGTGCACCATTTCAAACAAGTCTAGCACCATACCGTGCCAGAGTAAGAAAACTAGCCACTTTTTCAAACATCATCTAACAAACTGAAGAACTATATCTAACAAAATGAAAGCACTTCAAAACCAATAAAGCTCACAACATTTCTCTTCTTCGTTGAAAATAAAAACACATAAAGATACTCTATTTTGTTCTAACATTGCATAAAATTTTGAAATTAGCACACAAAACACATCTAACTAAAATACCTCGTTAAAAATTCAAAGCTGTAACTTGAAAAAAGTCTCCAAACGGTCATGTAGTCACTTAAAGCAAGAACAAAGTAAAAAAGTCAGATTCATCACCAAAAGTAAATCAAATATTTGAAATTTTTGAATTCCAATTCATTCCAGATAGAGAAAAGCCCCGAAAAAAACAAATGAGTAGTCACTCACCAGCTAGAGTTGATTGAAGCCATGGTGAGCGAGTTGGAGTTCCCTTCTTCTGACTATCCAACCACCACCAGTGTGACGATAGCTTGTCTTTTGCCTCAACCATTTTCTCCTAACAAATCAACCACAAAAATTAAACTAGAACTAAAGTGAGATACAACGCATCAATTAATGGGAGCAAACAAAATTCACGCCAGTCACTAACTCTTAATATTTCTCAATGAAAGATGATACAAATACACCAACAAAGTCGCGTTTGTAATAAGCTGCTAATCCTAGAATATTTTAAGATATGATCCAAGCAATCTTGAAAACAAATATTTAAGTCAGGCCACAAACATAGCAACAAAAAGAGCATGAGCCATTTGGCAAAAACTCCTGGAAACTTAGCCCTTAGGCCAATCTACACTCAGAAACAACTCAAATTTGAATAAAACAAAAACTCATAAGGATTAAAAGCAGTAGATTTAAGTCACACGTTATACTCACTAGTTCTAAAATGTAGATCTATAGACTAAAGAGTATAATTTTAGACTGCAGCACACCTGACAAATTTAGAAGCCAAAGTTTGAATAAAACTTGATGAACTCACTCACACGTTTGAATAACTCCTCTCCCTCCCACTCACTCTTTCTACCTACTATGCTTTGAACAAAGTAGAAATTTAAATGTGCCATTACTGCCTCGATTTTTGTACTTTCTCTTATCTCCTGTCCACTTGCAGATTGCCACGTGTTGCTCGTGTACCAATGCCTAGTTAATGGACCTCGTGGACCCGGGTTTGTAGTACGGCTGATATGGAAAAAAAGTGTATATGTATAACGGTCGAAATTTTGTGTAATATTGGCAATTTTTTTCCTTAAATAGAGATTAGAGTGGAAACTTTAATCAGAACCCCTTTTCCTTACATATCATAAAGATGTTATCTACCCAGATTCAGATATAAATGTGTTTTTAGTACTTGAATTAGAGATTAGTAGGCGTTTCGCCCAAAAGAAAAAAACAAGACAATTTGTTTAAAATTTGTAGACTTGGAGTTAGAATTGTGTTTGATTACACTTTTTGTAATAAATATTTAAAATTTAGATATATTTTAAAAAAACATGACTCTACATAGGGGAACACTATATAGGAAGGTGTTTAGCATGGAACAGTTACAGCTTATCGAGAACATGATCCTAAATAAGAAGGTTTGAGGATGCATATTAGTGTAGAGGGTTAGTAGGATGGAGCTTAGTAGTTGTGGCATTTCACGAGTAGTGTCTTGTTCTTGAAGTTTTTGGGGTGTTGTTTACAATTTTGAGTAGTTTGTTGGTAGTATTATTTGGTGATAATCTTATTTGTTTTGTTATTGCTTGTTTTGTTACTATCATTTGTTTCTTTATATTAACTTTAGATTTATTATCTAATTGTAATATTATAACTTTTATAATTATATTATGAAGAATGTTTTGTTCCATAAAAGAAAAAAATAACAATTTAACATTTATTAAATGATGGATTATATATTCTTTATCAATAAATTAAAATATATTCTCTAATAACAATTTTATTTCATTTCTATTGCGTATTGAATGAAGTTGAGATTTTAATTTGAAATAATGTACTTTATGTGTGCTTATAAATGTACTAAGATGGTAAGATAATTCCTTTGTCATTATATATATAAAACAATTTCAATAGCATAAATCTCTTTAAGTCGTCAACACTATATACTGATTAACTCCATATTACAACTACCTTAATGTGCATATTACAATTCGTATCATAAAAAAATCATGAAAGTTCATATTGTAGAAGTTACATATAAAGAACATACACATGAACACTCACACACATACACCTATTTTTTTCACGTTAATTATGAGAAAATAAATAAAAAAATCATGAAAGTTCATATTATAGAAATTACATATAGAGAACATAGCCATGAACACTCACACACGCACATACCTATTCCTTTTACGTTAACTATAAGAAAATGGACCAAAAAAGAAATACAAAATTAGTGTACAATTTTTTAAGCTCTTGTTCGATAGCCTCTTTGACAAACGACCAACCTTCAAAAGCCTATAAAATTTACAATAATAAAAAAATCATAAAAGTTCATATTATAGAAGTTACATATAGAAACCATAGCCATGAATACTCACGCGCGCACATAGCTATTGCTTTTACGTTAACCATAAGAAAATGGATGAAAAAAGAAATACAAAATTAGTGTATAATTTTTTAAGCTATTGTTTGATGGTCTTTTTGACAAACGATCAATCTTTCAAAAGTCTATAAAATTTACAATAATAAAAAAATCATGAAAGTTCATATTATAGAAGTTACATACAGAGAACATACTCATGAACACTGACACACACACACCTAATTTTTTTTACGTTAACCATAAGAAAATACATGAAAAAGAAATACAAAATTAATGTACAATTTTTTTAAGCTCTTGTCCGATAGCCTCTTTGACGAACAATCAACCTTCAAATGTCTTCTTAATAAGCTTGAATTTAATACTATAAATAATAATATAAAGAACACTATTTCAGATATAAAACGAAAAAGATATTCTTGAGCATGGTCTCATGAAATAAAATATTATGACTTTATATAGATGAAAATGGAGGAACATCATAAGTTATCTTAAATTTTATAATTAAATAATTGGAGGTTATGAATATGAAAATTTAAAAGTCATGAAGTTAATGATATTATTAAGAGTAGAAATTTAATTTTTTTAATCATATATAGATATAAATTTTACTTAATACAAATCAATTACATTAATTATAAAGGAAGATAAAAATAATTAACAAAATATTTAGAGTTTGAAAATAAAAAAATATGGTCTTCTTGAACATTAACTAATTGAGGATTATGAATATGAAAGGCTTTAGAGTTATGGACATTACTAATATTTAAGAGTAGAATTTATGTAATTGAATATATACACTCTTAAGTATATAAATATATTTTTATATGAATTTTCATCAATTATGTATTTTCAGTCTTCTAAAAGTTTAATTTTTATATAATATATTCTATAAGTGAAATAGTAATTTCATTTTTCTTAAAAGAAAGTAGAGAAAAAAAAAGATTCCATAAAATTGAATTTATTTTCATGCCTAGTTTTAGTAAGTTTTAAACTTGTTTATTATTTTTATATGTAACACAAATCTAATTATACGAATCTCATATTTTTTATCTTATTTTATCCTTTTCATTTCTCTTTAAACTATAAAATGTGAAAAATCAAAAACTACAATTTAACGAATCAATAAACAACTTTCTTATGAATTAAAATGTCATTTAAAAATTATAAACTAATGTTACATTCTCATATTTTATCAAAATATTTACTAAAATTAATGTACATAATTGCGGAAGGATCCATAGATACTTTCTTAAGTAGCACACGTATACGTTTGCCTTCTTCCTTTGCTTTTACTTTAGAAAATAAATACTCTGGTCTAGACACGCACATAATAAGTTGACATCACCAACGAAAAAAAACCCATAAAAATAGTTAACTAAATTAATATAAACTTTTGAAAATGTTATATTGTGAATTGAAGAGGAAAGAAGAACTATCACACATATAAATATAATTTCTCTCAAAAGAGTTTTAAACAGTAATAGTTAGATTCTTGTCATCTCAATATCCTACTTCATTTATATGTCAATCGAGCCTTAAAAGAGTCAAAAAAAAATAAGTGTTGCATGAAACGAAAAAAAAAAAAAGACAACTAAATTGTTAACTAAAAGTGCTAAGAGCAGTTGGATATGAAATTTAATAAATCGAAAATATAAAAAATATTGCACTTTGAACTATATCTTGGCAGCTGAGACTTTTTTTTGTTGCTATATGCTATGTCTCATACCCACAATGAGATGAGAACCAAAAAAACTGTCATGATAGTAATCTTCTTTTCATCTACAGTAAAAAATTTAATGAGATTAAGATAAAGAGAAATACAAGACAGCAAAAAATTAATTAATGAGCATATAACATAAAAGAAAATTGTCAAATAAACTAATACATAACTCTTTAAAAAAAATATAAAAATGTACGAAGTTTATTAATAGACTATGCATAGCATAAAAGAAATCTACTCTAAAAAAATAAATAAAGATTAGAGGAGTGACTTTCAGAATGTACATACCTTGTAAGAAACAATTGTCATTAGACGTTTTCAAGAAACAATCATCATTGTTTCACACTATTTAAAGAAACAATTGTCATTAGATTTTTTAATGCAAAATTAAATAATTGGAGGTTATGAATATAAAAGGTTTTAGAGTTATGAATTTTTTTAATATTAATTAAGAGTGTAATTTATTATGACCATAAAGAGATGTGAGTTATGAAAATGATTTTAAAAATAAAATAATTGAAAAAAATAAAAGAAAAACTCCAAAAAAGGGAGAAAAAAATAAATAGAATCCTTCGCCAAAGAGACGTGCCACATAGGCATATCTATAATCCTCCTTTGTATGTATATATATATATATATATATATATATATATATATATATATATATATTGATTATGTCTTTTCCTATGTTGTTTGATCTCGAGCCGAGGTCTATCGAAAATAACCTTTCTACCTCGCCTCTGAGGTAGTAGTAAGGACTGCGTACATTCCACCCTCCCCAGACATGTTGTTGTCGTCGTTGTTGTTGTTATTTTAAAGAGCATTAACTATAATTTAAAATAGAAATGTTTTATAAAAATAAAAATTTAGGGTAAATTTGAAAAAAGAAAATTTCAAAAAAGTGAAATCGGAGTTTTGGCTGTTTTTCAAATTCCACATACAACTTGAAGTTATTTGATTTTTTATGATCAAACGTTGATTTTCAAATAAAGTAAAAAAATTAGAAAAAAAATTAAAATTATATGATTAAATGAGTCCATATTTATCGCCAATAATAAATAGCTCTCAATTTATTTCAAGTCAAGAAGGAGAGTTCATTACTAGAAAACTGTAAATTACATGGGAATTTTACCTAGGAAATACTATAAATACATGCAAATTTACCTATGAAAATATTAAATTCCTCAACATTAAAATATATTACCTGCAAACTATATATTTGCAACAAATTCTGCAGGTAAATTTGGCGCCATTTTGCGCAAATTTCGTACTTGAGACATTACCTGAGAAAATATATCGGCGGATATTTTATCTGTAGGTAAATCTGCAGGTATATGAACAAATATATATATATTTTCAAATTCGTAGAAAAATCCCCAGGTAATTTATCCTATGGATTTACTTAGAGATATTTTGGTGGAAATTTATGTAATAGATTTTATTACCTGAAAAATTATTTGGAAATTTTGTGCTGCAAATTTTGCTGGGAATTTATTTTTGGGGATTTACCTGCGAAATTATTACTTGCGACATTACCTGGGAAATATATCGACGAGTATTTTATCTCTGGGTAAATCCGCAGGTATATGGATAAATATATGTATTTTTTAAATCCATAGAAAAATCCCCAGGTAATTTATCCTACGGATTTATTTATAGATATTTTGGTGAAAATTTATGTAATGGATTTTATTACCTGGGAAATTATTTGGGGATTTTGTGCTGCGAATTTTGCTGGGATTTATTCTTGGGGATTTACCTGAAAAATTATTACTTGCGACATTACCTGGGAAAATATATCGATGGGTATTTTATCTCTAGGTAAATCCACAGGTATATGGAAAAATATATATATTTTTTAAATTCATAGGAAAATACCCAGGTAATTTATCCTATGAATTTATGTAGAGATATTTTGGTAGAAATTTATGTAATGGATTTTATTACCTGAAAAATTATTTGGGAATTTTGTTCTGCGAATTTTGCTGGAGATTTATTCTTGGGTATTTACCTATGAAATTATTACTTGAGAAATTATTGGGGGATTGAGTTGCTACAAATTTAACTGAAATTATTTCTTGGGAATTTACCTACGAAATATTACTTGAGAAATTATTGGGGGATTAAGTTGCTACAAATTTAGCTGAAACTATTTCGTGGGATTTACGTAGGATTTTTGTGACTTGAAAAATTTAAATATAAAGGGATAAACTTGAAGAATAAAAAAATATAAAATAAAAAGAAATTAGACATTAAATCGGTGGACACGTATAATCAAGTAAAAGATGCTCAAGAAATAAAAATTAGTTTGTGGACATAGATGGTATCACGAATGTATTCGAGTTGAATAAACCTTAGCTTGACTCATTATGTTATCACTAAAAAATTAAAGAGGTGAAATTTCGTTGGCCTAAGATAGGGCGAAGAACGACTCAGGCTCAAATAGAGAGTGTTTTTCTATTGATTAATTTAAATATAATTGTAAGGCATCATACTATGCACGATAATATAATATATCAATATAATGTACATTTAGGAGTCGTTTGGTGTGAGATATAAGGTAAAATAATGTAACGCCCCGAGAGTATACTCTGGGCATCACACGGTGCTTACAGTCCCAAGGGACCACAAGCTAACCTATGAGCTGGTACTTGCTATGAGCACTGAATAACATAATCATAAATGCGGAAGATTAACTGATATGCCATAAGGTTTTAATATCTGAAATCAAAACTAAATCGTAAAACTGGAAAACAACTGTCTGAATTATTGACTGAAATGTCAACTGAAATCTAACTACTAAATAACTGACTATAGTATCTAAAAAGCCTCTAAACTAAATGACTGTGAGTTCATGGCACAAGCCCCAACTAACTTCACTAACTACTAGACTAAATGCATGAAATGAAATAATCTATCCGCAAAATATGAGGACTCGCCACTACAACTGCTGATGGTCTGAGAAGTTTACGAGTGATCTGGGAACTAGGCGTCAGAACCTATGATATGATACATCATAGCTCAAAAGAAAGATATGCGATTAGTACTTTGAATGTACTGGTATGCTAAATAAGGTAGGCTGATATGCATAGTTTCATGGACATGAATATAAATAACCATCTGAATATGTATGCATAACATAAGATACTGAATAGAATGCATGAGGTCTGTAGATAGATAGGAATATGTGAAATCTATGAATACCGAGTATGCATGAAAATCTATAAATACTGAAGATATATAAAATTTGTAAATACTGAGGATGCATGACCAAGCATATAACATGAACTGTATAAGATCTGTAAACTGATATATTGAAATAACTGATATTTGTATACGTTGGTCAAACAACACTAAGACTGAATGTCTGAACTGATTATTGGGCTAAGACTGTAACTGAGACTAAGCTTAAGACTGCGAGAGCTATCATCTAACCGACATGCCCCCAATCTGAGTAAATCGGGTCCAACCTATAACCCCAGCTAGAAGGGTGTTAATACCATGCCACGGGTACTAACGTTGGCTGTGTGGATCCACTTTACTGAGGTACTATCCCAGAGGACTAAGGGTGTCAATATTGAACTGACGGGTAACCCCTACGAGATAGCCAAGCCTAAGCTGATGGGTGACTTCTCATATCCTACGCTGGCTACGTAGTTCTGGAGTTTAGGGACTACTACTAGTGACTCTGGCTACCTGATGGGGAAGCCACTATCCCTACACTCGCTCGGTGCTAAATCCTACTCCCAACTGAATGACACTAAGTTACTGACTATTATGAGTTTAACTGGTTGTTATAACAATGCTCATGATGTAATCTGAAGTCATTCTGAAAATAATGAGACAAGACTAAGTAAACAGCTATGGTTTTCAAGTATTCAATACCCCCAAGACTCAAAAAGCAGTAATAGTAATATGACACTAAATTTAGGGGACATAGCATGACAATATCTATTAAAATCTACTCTTGTAGGCATTTCACCAAACATTTGGCATGCATAGTGTACATTAAGCTTGAGGATAGTTTAAAGCTTATGGAAAGCACAAATTTTCAACATCATTACCACAAATCATGAACTAAATTCGTGGACAATAATATTTAGACATATGGAGTGTAGTAATCAACATCAATTTCGCTAAAATATGATATATGACAAGATTCGTGGAAATACATGGTAAAAATCACGATTCGATTCAATGAATAATAATATGGGAACATATGAGATTTAATAACAACCATAGTTTCATTTAAACATAGAGTAGAACCAAGTTTCATGAAGATCAGAAATCACAATCAAAATCAAAATAACTTGGAAAGATCATAATTTTACAATTTAAAATTGGATGCCTGGACTCCATGGGTGAAAGGAACCCATGGATGAATATTTAACATACCTTGATTGATGAATTCATGGAAATTGATGGCGAGTTTCTTGGGATTTGATCTTGAATTTGAGAGCTAGGGTTCTTGCTTTTGAGAAGAGGCTATTTTAATTTGAGAGAAATTGAATAAATGATGACTATTTAGGTTGTTTAGGGGTTAAATCCCGTGGTTGGGTGGATTTGGGGCCATGGGAAAAGTCTAAGTTTCCCTTGGGACTTAAAATCCCGTAACTGAAATGTTGATTAAAGCCTCACCGCGACGCGGTGAGTGGGTCATCATTATATCCACCGCGATGCAGTGGAATCGCGATAACACTCTGGATTGTGACAATTGTCAATTTGGGCCTCCACCGCAATGCGGTGGCCTTCTCACCGCTATACTCACCGCAACGCGGCCTAATCACAGTGAGCTAAAGTTTTACCAATTTGCATGTGATCCAATCCTCGTCCGAAAATTTCAAAACTTACCCGAGACATGTTGTTTTCACCCATGAATATTATTTAACTTAATAATCAATGTCTCAGAGTTTGGAGGGTAAAATTTGAAATCTTTGAAGTTTAAAGGGAGTCAAAATGGCTAAGTCCCTTGACTCAAAATTTTCAAATTCTAAGTATTACAAGTGCTTACTAAGGGCAGGACTTGGTTATAAATATTCAGGGCATTACAATATATCCCCCTTGGGAACATTCGTCCTCGAATGAGACTGGTTAAGCAGAGAAAACTGATGGACTAAGCTTACACACTGAATATGCATATCGATGCACGGAATATATGACTGAACTGATTCATGAATGCACGACTGACAAGAACATGATATGCCACTGAAACTGAGCATTATAAAGAGAAATCTTAAGAAGATTAGTACCTTAAACTAAATCTAAATTTGTGAAGAAAATATGAGGGTACTTGGTCTGCATGTCTGCTTCTTCTTCCCAAGTAGCTCCTTCAATAGACTGATTTTGCCAAAGAACTTTGACTAGTGGAACTTCTTTGTTCCTTAGTCTACGAACTTGTCGAGCAAGAATTTCGACTGGACTTCCACATAGGAAAGACTGTTCTGGACATCCACGCTTTCTAAAGAAACAACTACCGCTGGATCACCAATACACTTTTTCAACAATGAAACATGGATCACTGTTGTACTGAAGCTAGATCTGAAGGCAACTCAAGATCGTATGCTATCTTTCCAAAATGGCTGAGAATTCTGAAAAGACCGACATACCGGGGACTGAGTTTTCCTTTCTTGCCGAACCTCTTCACTCCCTTCATGGAAGAGATTTTCAGATACACAAAATCACCGACCTCAAACTCGAGATCCTTTCTCCTCACATCTATTTATGATTTCTGTCAGCTCTGGGATGTCTTAAGCCTTTCTCTAATCAACTGAACCTTCTCTAACTCATCAAACACCAAGTCAGGCCCTACTACTGTGGTCTCACCCACTTCAAACCAACCAATTGGATATCTACATCTCTTACCATAAAGAGCTTCAAATGGAGCCATCTGGATACTGGAATGGTAGTTGTTATTGTATGCGAACTCAATCAAAGGCAAGTGGTTATTCCAACTACCCTTAAAATCAACAACGCATGCTCTCAGTATATCCTTAAGAGTCTGAATGGTGATTTCTACTTGACCGTTTGACTGAGGGTGGAAGGTTGTATTGAGGTGGACTTGGGTACCAAGACCCTTTTAGAATGCTTTCCAGAAGTGAGAGATAAACTGGGTACCTCTGTCTAAGATGATAGATAAGGGAATACTTTGCAACCTAACCAACTCTCTAAGATAGAGTTTGGCATAGTCCTCGGCTAAATAAGAGGTATGGACTGGCAAAAAATGAGCGGATTTGGTTATCATGTCTACGATAACCCAAATAGAATTATGCTGATGATGGGTACGAGGCAAACCTATCACAAATCCATATTCACCTCCTCCCACTTCTAAGTAGGAATACTGAACTCTTCCATGGATACACTTAGCTTCTGGTGCTCAATATTAACCTACTGGCATGTAGAGCACTTAGCTACAAACTCTATAATAGCCCTCTTCATCCTACTCCACCAATAGATCTCCCGCAAATCGTGGTACATCTTAGTGGCCCCTGGATGAATAGAGTAACGCGTACTATGCACTTCTGCAAGAATTCGTTGCCTCAAATCATCTACGCCTGGTACACATAATCTATCCTGACAATGCAATTGCAATGCCCCGAATCTGGTACCCGAAATGCTACACGGTGCTCATGACCCCGAAGGACAATAAGTTAACTCATGACTGATATCTGTACCTGAACACTGTATAATACTATTTAAATGCAAAAATAAAGGTTGAAAGACCATAAGGTTCAAAATTGAGACATAATATCTAATAAAATATAACATCTGAGTGGGGTATGAAATACCTAAAACAACTAAAATAACTGTGTAATCACGATAATCTGAATAAGGAGTTGATGGGACATATCCCCAACTAACTCCAACTACTGAAATAAACTAAGTAATGAAGAAATAAAGTAATGATCATGTCCTCGAAGGATGAGGAATCACTGTTGACTCTAACTGCTGAGTATTAGAATATTACCGATGCTCTGAAGCTTGTGCTTTTGAACCTATGGTATAAAACACTATAGCGCAATGCATCAGTATGTTTGAATGTACTGGTATGCATGTGAAGTAGGCTGAATACAAAGGGTTTACATATATAAACTATACTAACTGACTGGATAACTTGAACATGAGAATGCATGCATGAATACATAATAATTGTAACTGAGTTCGTGATAACATAATTACTGAGCCTGGGTACTGATAACATAAGATACTGATAATTGTATAACTGAAATAACTGATACTGAGCGACTGTATCTAATAGTCTAGGTTCTAATGGAACTAGCTGAGTTCCGTACTGTTCTGAGTTGACTGTATCTGACAGTCCTGAATTCAGTAGAACTATCTGAGTTCTATTACTGAGGCTGAATGACTGTATCTGACAGTCCTGATTCTATAACTGAAACTATGGGAAGTAGTCATCTAACTAACATGCCCCAAATAAAGCAATATATCTAGGTTGGGATCCAATCTGTAATCCCAATTAGAAGGGTGTCAATACCGCGCCACTGGTAAAGACAAATTATGGGTGACCCTCATCTGACAGTATCCCTAAAAGAGAACGGTGGTACCATCATCTGACAGTGTTTATCCACCTCATCAACCCTCATCTGCTAGTGTTGATGTCTCAACCTATGCTGGCTACATAGTTCTGAAATGCAAGGATTGCTTCTAAGGTTCACACCCTCAACTGTCAGTGTGTGTCCTTATCCTTAGGTTCACTCTGCGCTAAATCCTACTCCCATCTGAATAGACACTGAACATGATTAACTAAACTGAAATAGACTGAGTTCATTGAGTTCTGTTGACTGATGGAATACTACTGAGATTACTACTGAGATTACTGAAGTACTAAGCTTTCTGAGATTACTGGGATTACTGAGTTTTCCTGAGTCACATGACTGACTTAATTCTACTAAACATAGCTTGACTAAGGATATCATGAAAACATGACACAGGCTCTAGGCTTACAGCTAAATTATCGGGTATTAAATACCCCCAGAACTTGATATCATAATATGGATATCATGACACAGGCCTAAAAGCCCAACAATGGCTATATACTCACAATTTATTCATTAAGACATTTCAATGAACACTTGGGGTGTATCACTTGTACATGAATGGGGAATACATAATTGCATACTATATCGTGGCATTAATCCATTTTCATGAACAATTTATCAAACACTTGCACATAAAATAATCATGGCATAGTTTCTTCTCTTATTAGTTTACATAGGCAATTCATCAAGCACATAATGAACACAATATATATAGACAACATTGCATAACAAGTAAACATCATGATTCAATTCTAATTTTATAATTCAAGGGGTTAATCATGGGTTCACATGAATCTACTCATATAATAACTAATTCCACATAAAATTCATCAAAAAACATGGATTAGAATTCCATTAGTTATTATCAACATGAACAAAAGCAAACCCAATATGGGATTCATAAAAATCCATATACTTGAACTTTGAAAAGAGATTCTTGAGCTTCATGGTTGAAAGGGACCCGTGAATCACACTTGACATACGTGAGTTAATGAATTTGGAAGGATTGATAAAGAGTTCTAGTGATTTGGCCCTTGAATTTGAGAGTTAGGGTTTCTTGGCTTGAGAGAGAGCAACTCAATTTGAAAAAAAATAGAGTGAATATCCTTAGGTCATGTAGGGTTAAATTTCGTGTTTAAGGCTAGACTAAAATCATGGGAAAAAACCCATTTAACCCTGGATGCATCTTTTGATTTTTGTGAAAATTTCCCAACCTGGACCTCTGGCGCGATACGGCGCTATCGTGCCGTGTTACTGGAATTTGACAACTGAGAAATTGGACGATGGCGCGACGCGGGGACATTGCGGAACTTTACTGGATTTTGACAATTGGGATTTGGAAGCCCTCTGCGATGCGGTGAAATCGCAGAGCCTTACTGGAAATTGGCGAATGTCATTTTGGCTTATGGCGCGATGCGCCCTGACTGAGATGGTGGTGTTTTACGACTGAAACTTGAAATAGTCATTACTTCTTACTCGATTATCGGATTTGGAAGAATCTTATATCGATGGAAAGTTTATTGAATTTCTCACATGACAAAAAGTGAAAATCTTGAAAATACCATATGTATAAAACTGGATTTATCTTTAAAATAAGTATTTGACATCTTTGGGATGGATTTAAGCTAGATAGAAGTATGAAGTATTACAATATCTTCGCCTTGGGAACATTCGTCCTCGAATGAGACTGATTGAGATGGGAGAAATTATAAGCTGAAGTACATACTGATCATAAACAACTGAAACATGACTATATGACTGGCATTTCTGAGATTCATACTGAGCATGCATATTTGATGCATGATTTCATGACTGAGTTGATGCATGAATGCATGACTGAGAGTGCTGATAAGCTAATCACGCATATTTGATGCATGAATGCATGACTGAACTAACTTATGAATACATGAGTGAAATTTTTACTAACTGAGTCTTCTCATAAGGAGAATGCATGTCTGATGCATGAACACATGACTAATATGATATATGATATATGAATATATGATTGAATATGCAATGGTAAATGGATACCAAGTTTAAAATGGGAATCTTAGCATGAAACTGGTTTGTAACTGAAATTTGAATGTGAAACTGAAAAGCTTAAGGAGAACTATTACCTTGAGCTAGATCTAAGTTAGCGGAGAAGAGGTGAGGATACTTGGTACGCATGTCTGCTTCTGCTTCCCAAGTAGATCTCTCAACGGACTGATTTTGCCAAAGGACTTTGACTAATGGGACTCCTTTGTTCCTCAATCTGCGAGTCTGATAGTCAAAAATTTTGACTGAAATCTCTTCGAAAGAGAGGTTGTTCTGAATATCTATGCTCCAAATAGGGACTATAGCTGTTGGGTCACCTATGCACTTCTTGAGCAAAGAGACATGGAAGACTGGATGAACTGAGGCTAGATCTGAAGAAAATTTGAGCTTATAAGCTACCTTGCCGAAGTGACTGAGAATTTTGAAGGGACCAATATATCGGGGACTGAGCTTCCCCTTCTTGCCGAATCTCTTCACTCCCTTCATGGGAGAGATATATAGATAAACATAGTCACCAATCTTGAACTTGAGATCTTTTCTGCGCACATCTGCATAAAACTTTTGTTGGATCTGAGTAGCCCAGGGCCTTTCTCTGATCATCTGAACTTTTTCAAAGGCATCGAATACTAAGTCAGGCCCTATAACTGAGGCCTCACTAACTTTGAACTAACCAACTGGAGATCTGCATCCCCTACCATAGATAGCTTTAAATAGAGCCATATTTATACTGGAATGATAGTTGTTTCTGTATGCAAACTCAATCAATGGTAAGTGGTCATTCCAACTACCCTTGAAATCAATTGCACACGCTCGCAGAATATCTTCTAATGTCTGAATGGTCCTTTCTGCTTGACCATCTAGCTAAAGATGGTAGGCTGTACTGAGATGAACTTGGGTGCCAAGACCCTTTTGGAATGCTTTCTAGAAATGAGAGGTGAACTGGGTACCTCTGTCTAAGATAATAGATAGCAGAATATCGTGCAATCTAACCAACTTTATGATGTAGAGTTTGGCGTAATCCTCGACTAAATAAGAGGTATGGACTGGAAGGAAATGAGTTGATTTGGTCATCTTGTCTATCATGTTGATGATGAGTACGAGGCAAACTCATCACAGAGTCCATGTTCACTTCTTCCCACTTCCAAGTGGGAATATTAAACTCCTGCATGGACCCACTAGGCTTCTGATGCTTTATCGTAACCTACTGATATGTAGAGCACTTAGCCACAAACTCTGACATATCTCTCTTCATCCCACTCTATCAATAGATCTTCTATAAGTCGCGGTACATCTTTGTGGCCCCTGGATGAATAGAGTAGCGCGCACCATGCGCTTCTATAAGAATTCATTGCCTCAAGTCATCTACACCTGGAACACACATACGACCCTGACAACGTAGGACACCATCTCCCTTTTGAGAGAAAACCCCTACTTTCTGATCCTTGACTGACTCTTTCAACTTGACAAGATTGGGATCTCTATCTTTTTTTTCTTTTACCTCGGAAACTAGAGATGATTCTGAACTAATCTGAACCCATATATCACCCTCCTCTATATCGACTAAGCGAACACCTAGTCTGGCAAGCTGATGGAATTCCTGAGATAACTTTTTTTTACTGTCCTCAACATGAGAAACACGACCCATAGACAGTCTACTGAGAGTGTCGGCCACTACATTGGCCTTGCCCGAATGATAAAGGATACTATTTCATAATCTTTCAAGAGCTCCAACCACCTTCTCTGACAAAGATTAAGATCTTTCTAAAAAAAAACCATACCAAAGGCTCTTATGATCTGTGAACACATCTATATGAACTCCATATAGATAGTGCCTCCAAATCCTTAAGGCAAATACTATGGCTGCTAACTCAAGATCATGAGTAGGATAATTCTTCTCATGGGGTTTAAGCTGTCTGGAGGCGTAGGCTATGACCTTACCATGTTGTATGAGGACACAACCCAAACCTACTCTGGATGCATCACAATACACTACAAACCCATCTAGACCATTTGGAAGAGCCAAAACTGAAGTTGAGGTGAGTCGGATCTTTAACTCCTAAAAATTCTTCTCGCAAGGATCTGACCACTGAAACTTGACTTTCTTCTGAGTCAATCTGGATATAGGGGATGCAATAGACAAAAATTCCCTCAATAAACCATCTGTAATAGCTATCCAAACCCAAGAAATTCCTGATATAAAGAGACAGAGGGAGGCCAGTTTCTTACTGCTTCGGTATTTTGAGGATCTACTCTAATGCTATCACCGAAAATGATACGACCAAGGAATGCTACTGAACTTAGCCAAAACTCGCACTTACTGAATTTGGTGAACAGTTGATGATCTCTGAGAGTCTGAAGTATGATTCTGAGATGTCTGCGTGATCACATTCACTGAAAGAATAGATAAAAATATCATCTATGAAGACTATGACAACCATGTACAAGTACTGCTTGAACACATGGTTCATCAAGTCCACGAAAGCTGTTGGGGTATTGGTAAGACCAAAGGACATGACTAAGAATTTGAAGTGACCATACTGAGTTAACAAAGCTATTTTTGGAATGTCACATTCTCTGACTCTGAGATGATAATAGCTGGCTCCCTGAAGTTGGTCAAATAAGTCGTCAATTCAGGGAAGTGGATACTTGTTCTTAATCATGACTTTATTGAGTTGATGGTAATCAATATACATTTTGAGAGAACCATCTTTCTTACGCACGAATAAGACTGGTGCGCCCCACGGAGACACACTGGGTCTGATGAATCCCTTATCTAAGAGATCCTTCAACTGCTCTTTCAGTTCTTTGAGTTCTGCTGGTGCTATTTTGTATGGCAAAATAGATATAGGCTGAGTATCTGGAAAAAGATCAATGTCAAAGTCTATTTCCCTTTTGGGAGGAATTCCAAGAAGATCTTTGGGAAAGACATCTGAATATTCACTCACGACTGGGACTGATTCAAGACTGGGAGTCTTAAAACTAGAATTCATAACATGAACAAGATGATATACACGTCCCTTAGATATTATTTTCCGTGCCCGAAGGTAGGAAATAAGTTGACCTCTGAAGGATGAAGTACTACCCCTCTACTTTAGGATAGGTTCATTCAAAAATTAAAACTGGACTATTCTGTTTCTGCAGTCGACTGTGGCATAGCAGGAATGGAGCCAGTCCATGTCGAGAATGACATCAAAATCTGTCATCTCTAATTCGACTAAGTCTGTTGAGGTAAATTTTTGAGATACCATAATCGGACAGTTCCTGTATACCCATCGAGCTATGATAGTTTTACCCACTGGGGTAGAGACAAAAAAGGGATCTGCTAGAATTTTGGGATTGACTCCGAAATCAAATACTATATAAGGAGTAACGAAAGACAAGGAAGCTCCTGGATCTAGTAATCACATTAGGAGAATTTTTTTAATCTTACCCGGACTGGAGAGCATAAAGTCAATTTGGGTATTGCCCACTAGTAGCACTGAAAGTGGCACTCTGCTGATTTGGGCGATCGAGCTGAGCTGAGGAACAGTTCTGCTGACCCTGATAACCTAACTAGGGACAATCTTTGACTCTGTGGCCTGGCTTACCACATCCAAAACACACATCGCTTCCAGCCCTGCAAGTACCCTAATGGTGCTTGCCACTTGTCTAACAAAGAGGATGGGTGCGGGCACTGTTAACATTACCTTGAGACTTAGAGCCTGGAGCCCTATCTTTGTTACCCTCCCTAAACTTAGGAATTGGAGCGCTGGCTGAGGAAGGAGCTGGAATGGATGACTTAGGATGGAACTGAGAATGATTCCCTCCTTCTGACTTGGGCTGAGCAAAGTTGAAACTATCTTTTCTTGCTCTCTTATTATATTTTTCTTTTATCTTAATCTTTTGCTCTTATATCTGTTGAGCATGGGTCATAAGCCTGGCTATGTTCAGGTCACTATTTAACATCGCGGACTTGTACTTATTGACCACGCTATTATTCACCCCAGAAATAAACTTACTCATCTTGGCCCTACTATCTGCATTCACATAAGAAGCATATCTACTAATTGAGTAAACTTAAGAGAATAATCTTTCACCGTCATATTTCCCTGCCTGAGGTTGATAAATTCTAACACCTTAGCTTTCCTCAGCTCTTGGGGAAAGAATCTATCTAAGAATACAGTGAAAAAATCCTCCCACTTAATAGACCCTGCATCAACTGGCCTCTCTGACTTCCACTATTTGAACCAAGTGTGAGCAATATCCTCCAACTGATATGTAGCTAGTTCATCACTCTCACTAGAAGTAACCTTCTGAACCTGGTCAAGGAATTCCTAAGGATCCTCTTCTAACTTAGACCTGAAAAAAGATGGAGGATTCATTCGGGTGAAGTCCTGAATTCTGGCTGCAGCTGAATTGGCCACTGGGTTAGCTGGAACGACAGCTGGTCGTTCATTCTGAGCAGCAACTGAGTTAGCAAAGTAGTGAATGCAGCTCTGAACTCTGCATGAGAAACGTGTTTGTCCAAGGGATCTGCTTGGATGGGCTAAGGGGCTGACTGATTTCCGTTTCTTCTTTTGAGAGGCATGTTCTATAGAAGAAAGGGAGAAATGGATTAGACTGAGAGTTAAATTTTAGCTCACGCTTACTGGCATGACATGAATACTGAAAGATGGTAAACTGTTCCTAAAATATCTTATCACCTCCTGTACATAAATATAGAGTGCAACACACCCATGTAAAAGACTCTACTAGATACGGCTTTCTGAATTCCTAGGACTCTATTGAACCTTAGGCTCTGATACCAAGTTTGTAACACCCCGAATCTGGTACCCAAAATGCTACACGGTGCTCACAACTCCGAAGGACCACAAGCTAATCTATGACTGATATCTGTACCTAAACACTACATAATATACTGTTTAAATATGGAAATAAAGGCTGAAAGGCCATAAGGTTCAAAACTGAGACATAATATCTGATAGAATATAACATTTGAGTGGGGTGTGAAATACCCAAAACAACTGGAATAACTATGTAATCGTGATAGTCTGAATAGCCTCTAACTGTCTAAATAAGGAGTTGATGGGACATGTCCCCAACTAACTCCAACTACTGAAATAAACTAAGTAATAAAGAAATAAAGTAATGCTCATAACCTCGAAGGATGAGAACTCAGTGCTGACTCTAACTGTTGAGTACTGGAATAAACATTTAACATACCTTGATTGACAAATTCGTGGAGATTGATGGCGAGTTTCTTAGGATTTGATCTTGAATTTGAGAATTAGGGTTCTTATTTTTTAGAAGAGGCTATTTTAGTTTGAGAGAAATTGAATGAATGATGACTATATAGGTTGTTTAGGGGTTAAATCCCATGTTTGGGCAGATTTGGGGCCATGGGAAAACTCTAAGTTGCCCTTGGGACTTAAAATCCCGTAAATGGAATGTTGATTAAAGCCTCACCGAGATGCGGTAAGTAGGTCATCGTTATATCCACCGCAACGTGGTGGAATCGCGATGACTCTCTGGATTGTGACAATTGTCGATTTGGGCCTCCACTGCGATGCGGTGGCCTTCTCACTGCTATACTCACCACGACGCAGCTTAATCGCGATGAGCTACTATCTTATCAATTTATATGTGATCCAATCCTCATCCAAAAATTCAAAAACTTACCTGAGATATGCTGTTTTCACCCCTGAGTATAATTTAACTTAATAATCAATGTCTCAGAGACCGGGGGTAAAATTTGAAATCCTTGAAGTTTAAAGAGAGTCAAAATGGCTAAGTCCCTTGACTCAAAATTTTCAGATTCTAAGCATTACAAGTGCTTACTAAGGGTTGTACTGAGTTATTAATATTTAGGGTATTACAATATCTCCCCTTTGGGAACATTCATCCTCGAATGAGACTTGTTAAGCAGAGAAAACTGATGCACTAAGCTTGCACAATAAACATGCATATCTGATGCACGAATATATGACTGAACTGATTCATGAGTGCACGACTGACAAGAACATGATGTGCAACTGAAAGTGAGCATTATAAAGAGAAATCATAAGAATTTTAATACCTTAAACCAAATCTGAATTCACTGAGAAAAGATGAGGGTACTTGGTCCGCATGTCTGCTTCTTCTTCCCAAGAGGCTCCCTCAACGGACTGATTCCACCAAAGAACTTTTATTAGTGGAACTTCTTTGTTCCTTAGTCTACGAACTTTTCAATTAAGAATTTCGACTAGACTTCCTCATAGGAAAGACTGTTTTTGGACATCCATGCTTTCTAAAGAAACAACTACCGTTGGATCACCAATACACTTTTTTAATAATGAGACATAGAACACTGGGTGTACAAAAGCTTGATCGAAGGAAACTCAAGCTCGTATGCTACCTTTCTGAAATGGCTGAGAATTCTGAAAGGACCAATATACCGAGGACTGAGTTTCCCTTTCTTGCCGAACCTCTTCACTCCCTTCATGGGAGAAATTTGTAGGTACAAAAAATTACCGACCTCAAACTCGAGATCCGTTCTCCTCATATTTGCATATGATTTCTGTTGGCTCTAGGCTATCTTAACCCTTTATCTAATCAGCTGAACCTTTTATAACGCATCAAACACCAAGTTAGGCCCTACTATTGCGGCCTCACCCACTTCAAACCAACCAATAGGAGATCTACATCTCCTTTCATAGAGAGCTTCAAATGGAGCTATCTGGATACTGGAATGATAGCTGTTATTGTATGCAAACTCAATCAAAGGCAAGTGGTCATCCCAACTACCCTTGAAATCAACAACGCATACTTTCAACATATCCTCAAGAGTAGAATGGTCATTTCTGCTTGATCGTCTGCCTGAGGGTAGAAGACTATACTGAGGTGGACCTGGGTACCAAGACCCTTTTAGAATGCAATCTAGAAGTGAGAGGTAAACTGGGTACCTCTATCTGAGATGATAGATAAGTGAACACCGTGCAACCTAACGAACTCTCTGAGATAGAGTTAAGCATAGTCCTCGACTGAATAAAAGGTATGGACTGGCAAGAAATGAGCTGATTTGGTCATCCTGTCTATGATAACCCAAATAGAATTATGCTGATGACGGGTACAAGGCAAACCTATCACAAAATTTATATTCACCTCCTCCTACTTCTAAGTGGAAATACTAAACTCTTGCATGAACACACTTGGCTTCTGGTGCTCAATATTAACCTGTTGGCATGTAGGGCACTTAGCTATAAACTCTGCAATATCCCTCTTCATCCTACTCCACCAATAGATCTCTCACAAATCGCAGTACATCTTAGTGGCCCCCAGATGAATAGAGTAACGCACACCATACACTTCTGCAAGAATTTGTTGCCTCGAATCATCTACACCGGGAACACGCAATCTATCCTGACAACGCAATACACCATCTTTCCCTTGGGAAAAAACCTTCACTTTCTGATCTCTGACTGATTCATTCAACTTAGCTAGACTGGGATCTCTATCCTGATTTTTCTTTATCTCAGAAACTAGAGATGATTTTGAGTTACTCTTCACCCATAAACTTCCTTCTGCTGAATCGACTAAGTGGACACCTAGTCGGGCTAGCTGGTGAACTTCCTGAGATAAATTCTTCTTACCATCCTCAACATGAGCCACACTACCCATAGACATTCTACTGAGAGCGTCAACCACTATATTGGCCTTGCCTAAATGATACAAAATACTCATGTCATAATCTTTTAATAACTCTAACCACCTTATCTGGCATAAATTCAAATCTTTCTGAGAGAATACATACTACAGGCTATTATAGTCAGTGAACACATCAACGTGCACACCATACAAGTAATGCCTCCAAATTTTTAAGGCAAACACTACTACTGCTAACTAAAGATCATGAGTCGGATAATTCTTCTCATGGGGCTTAAGCTATCTAAAGGCATAGGTTATGACCTTACCTCTCTACATGAGGACATACCCCAAACCTACTCTGGATACATCACAGTACACAACAAACCCATTTGAACCATCCGGCAAAGTAAGAACTGGGACTGAGGTGAGTCAAGTCCTTAACTCCTGAAAACTCTTCTAGCAGGAATTTGACCACTAAAACTTGACTTCTTCTGAGTCAACCTGGACATAAGGCACACAATATACAAAAATCCTTCAATAAACCAACGGTAATAGCCAGCTAAACCAAAGAAACTCCTGATATCTATGGAGAAATGGGTCTAAGCTAGTTTCTCACCGCTTCAGACTTTTGAGGATCAACTCTAATGTCGTCACCGAAAATAATATGACCAAGGAAAGCTACTGATCTTATCTAGAATTCACACTTACTGAATTTAGCATACAACTGATGGGCTCTAATTGTCTGCAATACTATACTGAGATGGTTTGCATGATCATTTTTTCTATGGAAGTAAACAAAAATGTCATCAATGAAGACTATGACCAACATGTCCAAGTACTACTTGAACACTCGGTTCATCAAGTCCATGAAGGTTGTTGGGGAATTCATGAGACCAAAGGACATGACTAAAAATTTGAAGTGACCATAACGGGTTTGGAAAGCTATTTTCAAATTGTCACTCTCTCTGACTCTGAGTTGATAATAGCCTGATATGAGGTCTATCTTTAAAAAGTAGTTGGCACCCTGAAGTGGTTAAATAGGTCATCAATTCTAGGAAGTGGGTATTTATTCTTAATGGTGACCTTGTTCAACTAACGGTAATCAATACATATTCTGAGAGAATCATCTTTCTTGCACGCGAATAGAACTAGTGTGCCCCACGAGGAAATGCTGGGTCTGATGAATCCCTTATCCAGGAGATCCTTTAACTGTTTTTTTTAATTCTTGAGTTCTGCTGGAGCTATTCTGTATGGTGGAATGGACATAGGCTGAGTATCCAAAAGAAGGTTTATTCTGAAGTCTATTTCCCTGACAGGAAGAACTCCAGGAAGATCTTCTAGAAATACATCTGAGAATTCATTTACCACGAAAACTGACTCAAGACTGGGAGTTTCTAAACTAGAGTCTTTGACTCGCACTAGATGATAGATACATCCCTTGGATATCATTTTTCTCGCTCTAAGGTACGAAATAAGCTGACCCCTAAGAGCTGTAGTGCTACCCCTCCATTCAAGGACTAGTTCATTTGGGAACTGAAAATAAACTATTCTGTTTCTTCAATCAACAGAGGCATAACATGAGTGAAGCCAATTCATGCCGAGAATGATGTCAAAATCTATCATCTCTAGCTCTACGAGATCAACTGAAGTAACATTCTGAGATATTATGACCAAACAGTTCCTGTATACCTACCTGGATACCATGGAAACACCTACTGGGGTAGACACTGAAAAGGGCTATGCTAGAGTTTTGGGACTAACTCCGAAGTTGACGGCTATATATGGAGTTACAAAAGAAAGAGAAACTCCAGGGTCTAGTAAAGCATAAACATATAAGTGAAAGACCTGCAACATACCAGTAACTACGTCAGGAGAATTTTCCTGATCTTAGCAGGACTGAAGAGCATATTATCTATTCGAACGCTGACCACTGGTAGTACTGGAAGTGGCACCCTGCTGAGTCAAGCGACCGGTTAGAACTAACGACTAATGGGACTGGCCTTGTTGGCACAACTCTCTACCTTTCTGAGAAACTACCCAACACCCAAATCCGATGACCTAGCTTGCCACACTTGAAGACCACATCACTGCCTATTCTACACTCACCCTGATGATGTCTGCCATATTTCTGACATAGAGGATTTGTACGGGCACTGTTAACACTACCTTGGGACTTAGAGCCTGGTGCTCTATCCCTATTATCATTTCTGAATTTGGGTACTAAGGCACTGGCTGAAGATGGAGCTGGAACTGAAGATCTCTGATGGAATTGGGGACAATTACAACCTTTTGACCTTAGCTGACTAAAAGTAAAACTACCCGTTCTAGCCCTCTTATTTTCCCTCTCTCTCTTCTTAATCTTCTACTCCTTAATTTTCCGAGCATAGACCATCAACCTAGACAAGTCCATCTTCTTAATCAACATTGCGGTCCTACACTTCTTGACTACACTATCAGAAATCCCAGATACAAACTTACTCATCTTAGATCTGTTGTAAGCTGCCACATGAGGAGCATATCTAGCTAACTGAGTAAACTTGAGGGAATACTTCTTAACGCTCATACTTCCCTGCCTCAAGTTAATAAATTCTAACATTTTACCCTTCCTCAACTCCAATGGAAAGAATCTGTCTAAGAAAGCTATGGCAAACTCTTCCCATTCTACCGGCCCTGCATCAATACCCATATATACCTTTCACTCTTAAACCAAGTATGGGCTATATCCTGCAACTGATATGCAACCAACTCAGCACTCTCACTAGATATCACTCCCATAATATCTATTATCTTCTGAACCATATCTAAGAACTCCTGTGGATCCTCTTCAGACTTGGATCCCATGAAAGAAAAAGGATTCATCAGGGTGAAGTCCCAAATTTTTTACAATCGTATTGGCCACTGGGATGGCCGGAACAGTAGCTGGCCATTCATTTTGTGCTACTACGGAATTGGATAGAGTGGTGAATATAGCTCTGAATTTTGTGTGAGAGACATGCTCGTCTAGAGGATCTGCTTAGACGGCCTAAGGGGTTGGATCCACTATACTGAGGTACTATCCCAAAAGACTAAGGGTGTCAAGCTTGAACTGACAGGTGACTCTTGCGAGATAGTCAAACCTCAGCTGATGAGTGACTTCTCATATCCTACGCTGGCTATTATGGAGTTTAGGAACTGCTACTGGCGACTCTGGCTATCTGACGGGGAAGCCACCATCCCTACACTCGCTCGGTGCTAAATCCTACTCCCAACTGAATGACACTAAGTTACTGACTATTCTGAGTTTAACTAGCTATTATAACAATGCTCATGATGTAATCTGGAGTCATTCTGAAAATACTGATACAAGACTAAGTAAAAAACTATGTTTTACGAGTATTCAATACCCCCAGGACTCAAAAAGCATTAATAGTAATATGAGACTAAATTTAGGGGACATAGCATGACAGCATCTATTAAAATCTACTCTTGTAGGCATTTTACCAACATTTGGCATGCATAGTGCACATTAAGCTTGAGGATAGTTTAAAGCTTATGGAAAGCACAAATTTTCAACACTATTACCAGAAATCATGAACTAAATCCGTGGAAAACAATATTTAGACTTATGGAGTGTAGTAATCAACATCAATTTCGCTAAAACATGATATATGACAAGATTCGTGGAAATACATGGTAAAAATCACAATTCGATTCAATGAATAATAATATGGGAACATATGAGATTTAATAACAACCATAGTTTCATTTAAACATAGAGTAGAATCAAGTTTTATGAAGATCAATGGGTGAAATCACAATCACAATCAAAATAACTTGGAAAGATCATAATTTTGCAATTTAAAATCGGATGCTTGGACTCCATGGGTGAAAGGAACCCATGGATAAACATTTAACATACCTTGATTGACGAATTCGAGGAGATTAATGGTGAGTTTCTTGGAATTTGATCTTGAACTTGAGAGCTAGGGTTTTTGTTTTATAGAAGAGGCTATTTTAATTTGAGAGAAACTGAATGAATGATGACTATTTAGGTTGTTTAGGGGTTAAATCCCGTGTTTGGGTGGATTTAGGGCCATGGAAAAAGTCTAAGTTGCCCTTGGGACTTAAAATCCCGTAAATGGAATGCTGATTAAAGCCTCACCTCGACGCGGTGAGTGGGTCATCGGTATATCCACCGCGGCACGGTGGAATTGCGGTGACTCTCTGGATTGTGACAATTGTCGATTTGGGCCTCCACCACGATGCGGTGGCCTTCTCACCGCTATACTCACCGCGACGCGGCCTATTCGCGGTGAGCTACTATTTTGCCAATTTGCATGCGATCCAATCCTCGTCCAAAAATTTTAAAACTTACCTGAGACATGTTGTTTTTACCCTTGAGTATAATTTAACTTAATAATCAATGTCTCAGAGACCAGAGGGTAAAATTTGGAATCTTTGAAGTTTAAAGAGATTCAAAATGGCTAAGTCCCTTCACTCAAAATTTTCAGATTCTAAGTGTTACAAGTGCTTACTAAGGGTTGGACTGAGTTATAAATATTCGGGGTATTACAAATAATTACGAAATAAAATAAAAAATTATTTTATTTTACATTGAGTTGAAAGTATTAGGTAGTTTCAGAATTATATATATGATGAGATTAGGGGTGGGTATTTTGTTTGTTCGATTTGCTTGTTTAATAACGGTTCGTCTTTTCATTTTTTGGATTGACAAAAATGACAGCCGTAATCAAACCAAATAAATTCGATTTGATTGCTATAAATTTGGTTCAGTTAGTTCAAATTTTTATTTCAATTTTGAAGATTAAAGTAGTGAGTCTTTCTTTGTCATGATTGAGCATTTAAAATTTGTGATTTCTTTTTAGAAAAAATTATTTTTTTCTCAAACCTATTTTTCATTTTCAAATATAAATAACTCAACATGGATGAAATGAAATGAAATAACAGGAAAACATTATTTATACTGAATATATAAAATAGAAAAATATATATATAAATATAAAATTTATATATATAATACAATATATATATTACTGTTATCGTTGATTTGAAAGTAATATATTATGTGTTGTTTTTTTAGTTACACAATTTATTCATGACTAATCTGAGAATAATTATATTATTTATTTTACTATTATTATTATTATTATTATTATTGTATTAATCCGCAATCTTAGTCAATTTAATTTTTCAATTTATTTATTTTCTAGTCTGATTTTGCCAATTTGTAACTATTTTAGCCTAATTTTATCCAATCTATTACAATCCTAGCCCAAATTGTGTCGAATTGAACTCAATTTCAAATTTCATTCAATTTTTTTAACCAAATTCTTAATCTTTAGATCTAAGTCGTCGATCAACATTTATTTATTATTATTATATTTATTTTTAATATTAATTTTATATAGTTACTATATTTATTAAATATCAACCTAATTCAATTAAATTTTCCTATTTTATTTAAATTCTAGTCATTTATACTCAATTTGTGTCAATTGAGTTTAATTTGACTCAATCGAAATCCTCAATTCAATTTTTTTAACCCAATATCTAATCCCAATTTGACTCATCTCCTCAATTCTAATCTCAATCGTTCATCATATTTGATCAACGATCAATATTAAATCAATTTTCACTAATATTTTTCTTGAAATTGAACAGCTTCAAACTATTTTTCATGAACCGAAGGTCTATTGAAAACAACCTGTCTACCTTAGCAGTATGGTCTGTGTACACTGTACCCTCCACGGACCCCAATTTGTGGAATAAATCAGGTTAGTTGTGTTGACACTCAATTTTGACCTCCCGATACGCTTCTTAGACTGCTATTTTAGAAAAATTATTAATTTTAAATGTTGATATCTTCTACGCATTATTTTGATATCAAATAAATATTAACGTGTCACATTCATGATTTGAAAATATACGATTTATTTCTATATTATTATTTTTTACATTATATAATATTTTACGTAATTTTGCTAATATTTAATAAATCATTTTCGCAATTATACATACCCATAATTTACAAATATTTTCTATTATTATTATTATTATTATTACTACTACTACTACTACTACTACTACTACTACTACTACTACTACTACTACTACTACTAAACTTATGTAATGTCTAGCCTAATTCTTATTCAATTAATATCAATTTTAGTCAGAATTGCTATTTATTCGAGCTGAATAAATCTTAGCTTGACTCAATTTTAAAAATACTTGTAAAGCTTACACGAGTTGATCAAGCAGCTGAATATGATATCAAAGATGTATTTGAGTTGATCATCAATCTTAGCTTGACTCGTTATTGAGATCGAGAAATTAATGGTCATCAGAGATGGATAAGTAATTCAAGATTAACTAACACCTCTACCCAAATACACGTAAAATAGGTGTCGTCGACATGCCTGCTTCTTCACCTGCTTCAGCTACTCCGTGATTTTACTATATTACCCCTTAATTAATTATTATAAATCATTTACAAATAAAAAAATAATAATATTTAATAAAAAATAAAATAGACATTTATAACATATCTGTTTTAGCTGTTGTTGACACCTAATTTTAACCTTTTGATGCTCTCTAAGGCTGTTATTTTATCAAAATTATTTAATTTCAAATATTAATATTTTTACACATTATTCTTGTAAAATATAACTAACGACATGTCTCACCCATGATTTAAAAATATACAAATTATTTTTTAATTAATTTTTATTATTATTTTTTTATAATTTATTAATTCAAATATAATATTTTATTTACTTATTTATTTATTTTACATAATTTTATTAATATTTATCATATGCACACTCACAATTTACAAATACATTCTTTTGTTTTCATTATTATTATTATTATTATTATTATTATTATTATTATTATTTATTTTTATTATAGCAATCCCTTTTTTTATTATTTATTTATTTAATTAATTTTCTCAACTTATTTATTTTTAACTTAATTTTGCCAATTTATGATAATTTTAGCCTAGATTTGTCCACTTGAGTTTAATTTTAACTCTTCAATTCAATTATGGCCAAATTTTAAATATCTTGTAACTTTAAATATCAATTATAGATCAAATTAATCAATATCTAAGATTGATTCTCCATCTCTTTTCTTTTTAAAATATCAAAAACCAAACCCTAACCATTTTTACCAACAACAACGGCTTTCTTCTCTCTCCCTATGCTCTTTTTTCTCTCTCTAAACTCCACCATTACAGCCGCCCATTTCTTCTTCTCCGACTAACCGCACCACCGATGTTGCCACTACTCTGATGCCTCTCCTCTCTCTCACCCCACAGACGACTCCACCAGTCAAGCCAACACCGCCACCGCCGACCATTTCCCTTTCTTAAAAGCTTTGTTGTTGTCGCTGCTATGCAGTAGCTACGCGACTGATGGGCATGCAATCACTGCTGCCCAGTCGCACCAACAAACCCATGCCTCGCCGTCTCTCATCCAACCGAAAAACAGCTGCTCTACCTATTTCTGACCAAAATCAGTCTGACCTGCCGGAGAACATGTAATCTTCATGACGAATTCTTAAGAATCCGTCCAAGGTTTGGTTTCCTATTTTAATTTTTTAAGGTACCATCATCTTCTATTCCTTTTCCTTTTCGATATTTTCTTTAGATTTAAATGTGACGAAACTTGATTATGAATTTTTAGTTGATCCTTGCAATTTCATGTGTCTATGTGATTAGATTCACCTATACGAAAATGCCTAGTTCCTATGAGCTCTCATTATCATTTTTTTAAAGTTGTGATCTCTTTTTAGGGATTTTGTTATTTCATGTGCTAGGCTGATTTTATAAATTTGTTGGTTATGAATACCATGGCATGTTTATTCTTGTTACGTTATAAATTCTTTTTCTTTAATTGGTGAAAGAATGATGCTTCCTTTTTCTGTAATTATGGTATGCTTAGATGTGGTTTGACAGCCTACTTAATTGAGTATTTTAAATTGCTTAGACGTGGTATGCTTAATGGTTTGACAGGTTTGACAGTCTGCTTAATGACTTGAAATGTTTAGGTGTAGTTTCTTGAATTATGAAATAGTTACTTGTGTTTTGAATTTAGGTACTTGAAATGTTAACTTTTATTTTGAATTTAGTAACGTGTGGTCACTAAATAAGTGAATTAGCGACTTGAAAATGTGTAAGTGTAGGTACTTGAAAGGTGATCTTGTGTTTTGAATTTACTAAAGTGTGGTCATTTGAGGAGTGAATTAGTGACTTGAGAATGTGTAAGTGTAGGTACTTGAAAGGTGAATTAGCAACTTGTGAAGTGAATTAGGGACTTAAAAATTATTTAAGTGTAGTTACTTGAATTATGGATTAGTAACTTGTGTTTTGAATTTAGGTAATTGAAAATTATGTTTAAGTGTGTTTTGATGGAATGTAGCATAGATATATAGTTACTTGAAAATGATTAAGTATAGTGACTTGAAATATGAATTAGTTAATTGAAAATAGTCAAGTGTGGTGATTTGAAATGTGCATTAGTGACTTGAAAATGTTATAAGTGTAGTGACTTGCAATGTAAATTAGTTATTTGAAAATGGTTAAGTGTAGTGACTTGAAGTGTATAGTAGTGACTTGAAAATGGTTAAGTGTAGTGACTTGAAGTGTATAGTAGTGACTTGAAAATGGTTAAGTGTAGTTACTTGAAATGTGAATTAGTTACTTGAAAATGGTTAAGTGTAGTCATTTGAAATTATGAACTTGTGACTTGACAATGATTAAGTATAGTTACCTGAAATGTATACTTGTGACTTTAAAATGGTTAAGTGTAGTGACTTGAAAAGTATACTGGTGACTTTAAAATGGTTAAGTGTAGTCATTTGAAATTGTAAACTAGTGACTTGAAAATGATTAAGTGTAGTTACTTGAAATGTATACTTGCGTTAAGTGTAATGACTTGAAATGTGTACTTGTGACTAGAAAATGGTTAAGTGTAGTTACTTGAAATGTGAACTAAGTTACTTGAAAATAATTAGATGTAGTGTCTTGAAATGTATACTAGTGGCTTTAAAATGATTAAGTGTAGTGACTTGAAATGTGTACTAGTGACTTGCAAATAGTTAATTGTAGTTACTTGAAAATGGTTAAGTATAGTGACTTGAAATGTGTACTAGTGACTTGAAAATGGTTAAGTGTAGTTACTTGAAAGTGGTTAAGTATGGTGACTTGAAATGAATGATTAAGTGTAGTGACTTGAAAATGATTAAGTATAGTTATTTGAAATGTGAAGTAGTTAGTTGAAAATGGTTAAGTATAATTATTTGAAATGTGAAGTAGTTACTTGAAAATGGTCAAGTATAGTGACTTGAAAGGTGAATTAATTATTTGAAAATGGTCAAGTGTAGTGATTTGAAATGTGTACTAGTGACTTGAAAATAGTTAAGTGTAGTGACTTAAAATGTGAATTAGTTACTTGAAAATGGTCAAGTGTAGTGACTTGAAAATGATTAAATGTAGTTACTTGAAAATGGTTAAGTATAGTGACTTAAAATGTCAATTAGCTATTTGAAAATGGTCTGAGTGTAGAGACTTGAAATGTGTACCAGTGACTTAAAATGTGAATAAGTTATTTGAAAATTATTAATTGTAGTGACTTGAAAATGATTAAGTGTAGTTACTTGAAATTGCGAACTTGTGACTTGAAAATGGTTAAGTATAGTCACTTGAAATGTGTACTAATAACTTGAAAATAATAAAGTATAGTTAGAAAATAAATATGTTTGGTTATATGAAAAAATCTCTGCTTTGAGAATTTCCCATTGAGTAACTCTTCTTGTATAATCCATTGCAGTGTACCTTATAATGTATAATCTATTGCAGTATATCTTGTATAATTCATTTGATCGGGTTCGGAGTTTTAACAAATAAGAAAAGAGTTTTCTTCACATTAAGTGTTAAATACACGGCACCACTTGAACCTTTCCTCTTGTTCTCTTATTCTTCTAATTTTATCCTTTTTTATCTTAATAGGACAAGTTATAACAATAGTCACAATAATCTGAAAAATTAACTTTGAGTTTATGATGCTTTATATGCTAATATATACATGTTTATATTTGTTGATTGTTATGATTTTATTTGATACTATAATGTCATATAATTTATGCTAATAATGTATTTTTAGCACTTTTTATGGCCTGAATTAACATATTCTTATGCAGAATGAGTTTGAAAAAAAAGAAACAAGAAATATTAACTGCTCAAAGTGCATCAGTTGTGGAAGGATGATGAGAAATGAATTGGACTTGTTGATAAAGCATAATACAAGAAATCATCTTCAAATGATGAACGCCCATCTCAAGAAGACAACCAAGCTTATGAGAATGAAAGTGATTCTGACCTCGATGGTTGATAGTTTTATTGAGGATTCAAGTTTGAAATATTTTGTTTTGCACCATTTAAGAATCATACATTATTGATGTGGATGTTACAAATTATGTTTTTTTGTTAGCTGTAATGGTTTACATTAGACTTGTATTGAGTGATGTTTTTTGAGAATTATTGGAGGTTTTGAATAGATTTTTGACTAATTGTGAAATGTTTCTAGTAATTTACGTGTGAATTATTACTTGAAAATTTCCATTGGATATACATGCTAAATATAATGAATTTTTTTTTTAGAAAATTTATTCTTGCGGATTTACTTGGGGCATTTCATACGAATTTTCTTGCGAAATAGTTTCATAAATATCCGCAAGAAATTTTCTTTTGTCAATTAGGAATTTTCACCTCTAAATTTCCTTCTGATTTACTTGGGAATCTTCGTGGGGAATAATTTATGAATTTTTTCATAAAAATCCGCAGGTAAAATCCTTTTTTATAAAATTTTATCGAAAAATTCATGCAAAATTTTGATAGTTAATCGCAAATAAATACTCAAATAACGTACCTACAAATTTATTTTCGCAACTAAATTACCTAGGGATTTTATAAATCCACAGGTCCTGCGAATTTATTTTCGCAGCTAAATTACCTAGGAATTTTATAAATTCGCAGGTAATAATTACCTGTGAAGGTATTTCCTTTGGATTCTAATTGGTAAGAAAATCCGCAGGTAATCAAATTACTTGGAGATTTTACCGCACTATCCCTATGAAAATCCCCAATAATAAGCATTTTTCTTGTAGTGGTCAACTAGTAAAGTTACTAACATGAGCCTTAGAAACAGCCCCTTGTAGAAATATAAGGTGAGACTGCATAGATCTTTGTGATCGGATCTTTCCCTGAACCCTACGCACAACGGAAGCTTAGTGCACCGAACTACCCCAATATCTATTAAGAATAAGTTCTTAATAGCTTATGCATACACTCGTCTTGTAGATAGCCAAGTGCGAGTTTTAGCATGTGTTAGCTAAAAGATACCAGCAGATCGAACACAATCCAATAGAAGAAAACATACTATATCACGAGTGGATAGAGTACCTTCGCCACTAACTTTGAAGTTGAAGGTTTAAGTCATCCAAGGATAAATAGAACACTATTGATCCTCCTGAATGATGTGGGACAAAAGAAAAACAAGTATCAAAACTTTTCTCCAGTCAACTTCAAAAGATCTAATAGATCGTCCAATAGATTTTTCAACATAGTATGAAATTGAAAAAATACAGAAAGAACTACAGATCACTTAAAATGAAGAAAATTGTTTCAAGTATATTTACTAAAATGATCAAAAAAAGATAACATAATAACCATAACCATCATTAGAAACAACAGGAGCAGGACCCCAAACATCAGAACAAACTAAATCAAGAGGGTTAGAGGCCTTAAAACTAGACTCACTAACGGGGACTTTATGACTCTTGCTAATAGCACACGCTGTGCATAAATTAGATGATTTGCTAGAGTTAAAACAATAGTTGGTAACACTTAACGAACTATAGGATAGAATGCATGCGCCAGACGAGCATGCCAAATATCAAGAGAAGCTGCCAAGAATGCTGGTGAACGTAATTTTCTCATATAAAGCGAATAAAGTCCAGCACTACTCCGGTCGTTGTGCAGTATTTCCCTCATTATCGAGTCCTTGATCAAAAAGTGGTAAGGAAAAAATTTAACAAAAATATTGATAGACTTATTAAAAGAACTAACAGATATCAAGTTCTGAGTAGCAGTAGGAACATGCAGAATATCACCAAGTATAATTTTTCTTATCAATAGCAATAATAGAACTTTTATCTATGTGGGATATGGGTAATTTAGAACGACTACCTAGAGTAACTTCCTCAGGACCTTGATATTCAAAGTGAATAGCAAGGTTATCAAAATTAGAGGTAAGATGATGTGTGGTGCCATTATCCATCAATAATTCTCTTTAGGTATGTTGTGCGTGTTGACTAAATTTGAGGCAAGGCGGCTTGATATTTTTGTTCCGCTAGGTGTTTTAGGTGAGGACAGACTCGTGCAATTTTTTCCTTTACAATTGTGAATTAGAAGGCTGGTAGGAATTCCAATTTTGAGTCGATAGAGAGAATCCCTGATTTTGATATCGTCCATGACCTCGATTACATCTTCATACTCTCCCACGGCTATGATTTAGAGTGAACTAACTCAGAGTCAGCTATGATGTAGGCGCAATAATAATAAGTGCTTCATCTCTTTTTAATTGTCGTTTTTCATTTAACAGCAATTCATACAAAGCGTCAAAAGAAATCTCTTCTTGACATGATTCTAGTAATCTTGTGAAAGGACAATAAGTTGGTCCTAATCCAGCAAGAACAAAATTCGACCAGATCATCATTGAAAATTAGATGCTGCAAAGCAATCAACCTGTCTGAAATTTCCTTCGCCTATAGTATATAGAACTCAATATTTGCATTCTCTCTTTGTAAATGATGCAACTGATCTTTTAAATCAATAATTTATGACTTTGACCCCGAAGCATAAGCATCCATAAGTTTATCCCATATATGCTTTGCGAAAAGTTTCAGCACAAACTAGTTGAGGTAATATACCTTCAGAGACTGAAGTCTCTTACCCATGAATTATACGCCGGGTTAAGTTGAGTATGCAGAAGCTTTTTTAGAATCACCTTCCACATAATATTTAAGACCACAACCCCTAATCAAAGGGAGAAATTGCATCTTCCACACAAGAAATTAGAGGATGTAAGTTTCACAGGTAGTTGATGGGCAAGGTTTGGAGAGTACAGGGCAGTAGCAAAGGAACTATGTGTAGTACTGGTAGATGTTTTCGACATAGTAGATAAGTCGTCTGCCGTTACTGCAGAAGTTATGCATGAATTTGTTTTTCTTTTTGGGTTGTTTTAAATAAATTGAGGCCTGTCACGAGAAGAAACAGGTCCAAACTAGAGATAGATGTATAAGCCTAGGCTAAATCATCAATAATTACAATTAATTAATTAATTTCGAAGTAGTTAATCTTAGTATGTTTTATGTATATATACAAAAAGCATCCTATTAAATAGTGGATGGTTTATAAAGTTGATACTTGGTTGCAAAATTGGCAATCCTAGAAACCTATATTATACGTGAGACCTGTACTAAGACAACTTTGAAATTTCGAATCATTATCACTTACTTCCTTTGATAACCCTGCTGTATCTATCATCGATTTTGTTTATCCTTAAAATGGTACAGTCAAATTTGTATATGACTCAAGAGAAAGTATGTCATCTGTTGCCGCAGATTGATTATTTATGTACTAGTAAAGAGTGAAAGTAATGCTTGGAGAATAAGCTAAGAGAGTATTGTATTACTTTAGGTCTGATTGACAACTATTTACAAGTGAAGAGAAGTATCTATTTATTGGGTACAATCAATAACTATTGACCCTGCGGAAAGGGTTTCCTAGAGAAGTGGCATAGTATTATAGCCACAATCAGTTGTCCAGTCCATTGTAGGCGCTAGCCACAATCCTCTGACTAGATTAGAAGGGTACACTATGTGTTCGCGCACCTAATAGTCTTGACATCTTTGTCCCATGTCCTTTTCTTCCACGTTATTTTTGCCCTCCAATCGGAGGTATCTCCTTCGTATGGTTTCTCTCCTGAAATGTCCTTAGATGGAAGTTCCATTGAAGGTGCATATCCATGGTTCGTTATGCAGCACTAACATACGAGAGGTCCCATTATAGATTTCCTCCCTCCAAAAAGTAGACACATAAAAGCATCATCAAACTTTCCAAGAATATTGAATGAATTGTGCGGGTCTTCTCAGAAACATTGCCAAGATGCCTTTTTGAGGAATATAACCTTCATCGTCTTTATGAAGGAGTATTCGAAAGAGCTCATGTTGTTGAAAAGTTGTGATAGAGGTAGCAAGTAATTTATGAGAGGCTTTGTTAGCAACCTAAACACCTGTAAAGGTACAAAAAAAGTTACAAATTAAGCTAACAATTCAACATTTAGTCATGTACAAATATTGTAACACGTTAATAAACGTTGTGATATTGTGTTATATATTAGACAGAACAAGAGAGCCCAATCAAAAAATACTAGTCTGTCAGGTGTAGTGTCCACTCAATGAATAAGCTCGTTGTTGGTATATCTTTACAATCAATGAGGGATTCAATTGGTTCACAACAGATATTCAAAACTTAAAATATATGTAGCAAAGAAGTGTTGGTGTTGTTTAATTACCATTGTATTGAAGAGGACAATTGTTATGGTGCTAGTGATCATTAGTGCATATTTAAATTTTTGTTTTAAGTGTGGGTCACATATTTACCAGTTCATTTTATATTTACACATATTAAATATATAATTATTTTATTAATTATACTTGGTGACAATGTTTGGGGAAAGTTCTAGATGAGGTTGCACTTTTAGGAGACTTGTTCATTTGATGGAAAGGATTAGACTTCTGCTAACTGTGAGGTTCCTGGACTGACTGGTTATTATGCATGTCTCTATCATAGTAGAAAATTACAGTTTCACCAGATACAGTCTAGAAAACTCCCACTTGTTTCTCTCCCTTTAGGTGTTTTAGATTTACGATAATATCAAACTTCCTGGATTCAATCATTATGGTTAGAGGTAATCCTAAATTTTATTGTGTTCATATGTATACTTATTACTTATTTATATGCATATGTATTTCAGTATTTTAAAGTCTAAATAGTTGATATCAAGAGACACGCTCTATGCTACTTTGATTGGTGCATGTATACGAAAAATCTTTAATTATTGTGTGGAGAGATTGAAGAAAAGATCTATCAGTTTTCGTATTTTACTTTTCTAATTGCGTCTTGAGATACTCTGTTTTGCCTAGGCAAATTTAGATAAAATCATTGTGTTTGTTGTGATACCTAGATGTCAAATTTTGAACAAGTACTCTACGGTAGATCAATCATTAAATGAGAAGATTTTTCCTTGTTCAGTATTTAGTTTGTTGGAGACCAGTATGCATGAGATTTTCTTACTTAAGAAATTCTTTTAGCCAAATGAGAGTAAAGAAATTCTTACTTGAAAAGGTTAAGGCTTTGGGTGAGAATAATTTCGCTGAATGCATGTGTTAAAAGTTTTGATCATTAAAGCCTTTCTTAGATGGATATATCAAATTAGTTAATAACAACATATTGTGTTGTTTCAAAGTAATGTGACGACAAGTGTTGCATTGAACTATTTTTTAATTTTTAAAATTTGACCAATTCAAAATTTGTATCAATAAGTGACACATCAAATTTTGAAAATATAAATAGTTGATTGTTATTATTAATTGTAGCACTATTTTTGTGATTTATTATTGAATAAAGCATAGTAGTTCTGGTATAATTTGCAGACACTTCAAGATTTATTTAGTTATATGTAAAACATCTTTCTAAATTTTAGTTGAGCCTTTGCCTGGATAGTTTTATGTCTGTTTAAGTATATAAATTAAATTATTCTACGTGAAACCAAATTATTCTATGTGATTAATTTTGATCTCACTTTTATATACAGGGAAAACAACAAAAATTATCACCGAGTGACCATTGATTATGCATCTCCAAAATATAGCCATTTAGATTTTTTGTCGCTACTGTCTTCTTGGTCTTGCTTTTTTAAAGTCTTTTAGCTATTTCTTTTAATAATCGAACTTTTATTACCACATATAACAACGATAATAGCAAGAGTCTTGATCTGAGTTGGAAAGAGTCCCAACTTCAGATCATTACAAAGCATCTAGACAATAAGCTACTCCATGTTACTCAACCATAGACATTAAGAAAAAGCATATGACCAACTAGTTTGGGATACATACTAGCTCTACAATGGATGGCTCGAATGATCTATCTACTAATGATTTCTCTAGTCTGCTTCCTCAATTGAAAAGTTTGTTGATTCTTCTCCAGCCAAATATGGTATACAGTGGCAGCAAAACTCATTTTGAAGATTGTTGCTTTTGGGTGCTTTACTTTTGCATTGTATCTCTTCTGTTCATTCCATACTACCCCTTGTTAATCCTTGCCATGTTGATATTATCTGCCAAATATCACCTGAAACAGAACATCTAAAGAACAGGTGCTAATGGTCACCTATCTCCTCATCACAAGTTAGATTTGTATGGATGCCCCATTTATCTAGTTGATCTTTAGTCTAGAGTGTTTGGTTAATAGCTATGAACATAATAAACCTCCACTTTGAGTGACCTTGATTGTTACAATGTAATTTTCTCCAATCAAATTTAGGAAATTATCCTCGGAGTTGATTATGCATACCTTTGATGGAGATAGAGTCCTGCTCCATTACACCTTTAATGTTTAGCCCTGCTGCAACAAGTCATTTACCAACTTGTAGAATTTTCTGAATAATCCAAGATGCTTTTTTGGTCCATGTGTACCAAAATTTCCTGCCTTTTAAATAATATGCATGCACCCACAAAATTCATAGCTTATCTTTTTTCTTATTCAAATTCCATAAATGCTTGCCCCATTTGGTGAAAATATACTGAGTATGTTATTGTTGTTGTAAATTTCATAAACGCTTAAAGATAGCAGCTCTATTCCATATATACATATCAATAATGATAAGTCCTCCAGCTCATTTGGGCAAGCACATCTTGTCCCATGCTATGAGCGCCTTGCCACGATGTTGGATATCCCCATTCCACAGAAATCTTTTGCACATAGTTTCCACCTTTTCTAGGATTGCTTTACTAAACACGGGATTTGTGTGGTTTACCCTTGAAAGAACGATTAATTTGTAAGGTCATTAAAGAGATAAAATCTCAATTTTGAAACTGTTAGTGATTCAGTTTGGAACATGCATTATTTGGAATGAACTTATTAAATTTGATGATTTTATTTTGGTAACGAATTTATGTAACTCTCTAAAGTTGGTTCATTATTTTATGCTATAACATTGATGCATATTTCTATAATTCATGAAATATGAATTATTGAGACTATTTCAAATTATTTGGACAATTCAAAATATTGCAGTAGACCATAAAAGAGAGATAACATATAATCTCATACAGAAAGAAGTATTTGGACAATGTGGTATATAAAAATAACATCCAATAAGGGTGTGTTAGCAATTGTGACAAATCGAATCTAAAAAAAAAACAAAAAAGTATTAAGTCCTATTTGTCATCTTATATATTTGGTTCTAATGTTATGTAATAGTTTCAGTTTGGTCCTCCTTTGTGCATGTTCGAGTTTACATATTAATTTATGTAATTCTTTTAAAGACTTATTTTTATTCATGTTATTGATTTCTATTTTGAGATTTTTAAGGTTAGTATTTTGAAGGAGTGACCAAAACAAGTTGTAAAATTGAGAATAATTTGATGTCATTGAAACTTCAAATCTTATGAAGCCTTAGCAGTAGCCAAAGCATCTTAAGACCGTAACGTATTAAATCCAAAAAATCTCATATAGAATATGACATTGAAATTAAAGTATAAATGCTAGAAAATATTTTCATTAAATCTAAGATTTTAGGAGTTGCAAACGCATTCTAAGATCATAAGGTATTAGATTGTGAAGAATTTCATTTGAAAAGTAACATTGAAGTGAAGTACATTTTTTAGGAATGCTAACGCATCCTAGAACTCTTAAGGTATTACATTTTTTAAAAGATCACATAGAGAATGTCATTGAAAAGAAAAGTATTAATATCAAAGGTTACATATATCTACAAATCTAAGAGTAGGCAAAACATCTTAAATTTGACAGAAAAGATGTGTTAACCTTATAAGAATATGGTGTTAATATTGTAATTGATTTGTTAAGAACTATTTTTTTCGATTACCCAAAGGTATAGTAAAGTTTGAAAGATTCTTGTATTTAAATTATTTTAGTTCCATAGTTAGTAAATTTCATGTGGTTTGTGAACTTCTGCCCTAAGGTAATTTGAAATCTACTAGTGTCAAGTTCATTTATCTTATAACACAAAAGTAACATTGAATCTTTTACAGATTTATCCCACTTATATTGATTTAATCTCTTCTTTTTTACCTAATAACACCTTCATTAATAAGAAGGAAAAAATGTTCTTTAAGTAGAAGAATATGAAAAGTCCTGCACCTGAAAAATGGTAAGGTGCTACGAATAGGCATACGAAAGAGGTACAACAAGTAGAGGTAATGATTAGAAAAGAATGGCAATCTTTAAATTTTGTGTGTCAAAATCATTTCTATTAGATGCTCTTTAATTTTGATGGACTTACTTTGTTTCTCAATCCATGTGGTAAATGTTAAACATGACAAAGAAATAAAGTGAGTCTCTAATTTGAAAAATGAATTTGCCATAAAGTTGAAGGTCTGAAATCTCTTAAATTATTTTTGAAACTTTAGTTTTCAATTATTTTCTAGAAAACTACTTCTAGTTCCATCAATTTTGAGATTTTAGTTTTGATTTTAAAAAAAATATATTTTATAAATTTATCTTTGTGAATTTTGATATTCAAATCTTAAAAATAGAGTTATTTTGTTGATGGAAATTCAAGTGATACATTATTTAAATTTTGAATTAGATCTCATTTGAAAGGCAAGATCCTAGACATGTGTGTTGGTACTAGCATAAAGAAAAGTGATTATTGATTTGAGTGTATCCTGACTCTTCTATGTAGGGGTGGGCGTTCGATATTCGATTCGGTATTATCATAATTAGAATTCGGTAATTTGATAATCAGTAAATGAAAGTACTTACCAAATACCATACCATTAAACTTTGGTTTGGTAATTCGGTAATAGGTAAATTAAAATTCGATTCGGTACGGTATTTGGTAATATCATATTAAAGTTAAATTTGGTAGACTCTACTCTAAGCCAACGCTAACAGTTTACTTTAGAACTGAATCAAAATACAAGATAAAGTTCTTGCCCCATGCCTTATAGAAACAACACTTTTTAACACTTCATCAGTGATGTTTTATAGCTCATTCATCATCTGCTGATTTAACATAATAATTGTTTAATGCAGAAATGATTCCGGAAGATAATAGCCACATCTGTTCCTCAAATATTTGCCTCGTAGTGATTAGTGAGTGAGTTTAAATAAAAGAATTCATTAACCCTTTCACCAAGAATAACTTATGAGATATTTAAAATCATACAACATGGTGTCAAATCTTTTTGATTACTTAGATATGGCAGGAAATGAGTATCTCTGTATCAACTCTACCACTGGACATAACTTAGATATACCTAAAAGTTGCATCAAGACTGAACAAGTTCAGGTTGTCTTGATAAATAGAACCAGAATGAATAAAACGCGAGTAATATGAAACAATAGCTTCATATTTGAACATGTTGTCCACTGCTGCTAACAATAAAAATTTTAAAAGTGATTTTCATTTTAAAATTTTAAAATTAATATAGTATTATAGACTTTTAGGTTGTGGGATTTTTTTGACCTTCTGTAGAATATTAATTTGGACTCGTGGCTTATGAGTACAAACTATGGTCAGTTAACAATAATTTGATATTCGGTGAATACCAAATACCAAATGGTAATAATATCTTTTACCAATTTCGAACCCAAATACCGTAATTTTAAAATTTTACTCCCAATTATCATATCAAATACTGAATTACCAAATACCGAATACCAAATTCTTTGGTTCGATTCGGTAATTCAATTTCTGGTATTTTATGCCCAGCCCTACTTCTATGTATATGAGATTTAAATTTATTTCCATTAAAAGAAAAGAAGTTAAAAAGAGATTAGAATTATAAAAGCTCTTGACTTCTCAGATATTGAGACTTGTATAATTTGCACAAGTTAATTAAGGATTTGTTTGAAATTGTTGTTAGAAAATTGCTTATTTAAGAACTACTTTTATAAAATAACTTTTCAAAAAAGTGTTTCTAAGAAAACGTAATTTATGTTTGACTAATTTATTTGAAAAGTATTTTTGATAAATGAATTGTGCCTGACTAATTTTTTATTAAAAAGTACTTTTTAGAGACAAATTATGAAAATTGACATATATCAATAGGCCTTTACTATTAAGATTATTTTAAATATCTATTGTAATATTTTTAGATAGAACTTTTAGTTTTATTTGTTTGTTGAATCGGTCCATTTATTTTTCATCTTTGCTTATGCATTTTGATTATCTTGAAAAACGAGGAACCTAATCATGCATTTGATTTTCATAAATCATATTAATGATAAATCTCCTCGTGAGTGTTTAATTTTTTAGATTAATATTTATGCTTGGCTCCTGATGATTAATAAAATGGTTGATGACCACCAAATATTTTATTTTTAAAAAAGATTATATGTATACTATGTCATTTATTGTCATTATTAATAATAAAAAAGAACTACATGTTTTTTTTTTTTTTTTTTAAGGAATGAGTAGTAAAATATGATTAATATATATCAAAACATTAATCAAATTTATGAAATATGTTTATTAATTAATAAGGGATATATTGATATATACTTTCTCCGTCTCAAATTATCCGTCCCAAATTGAGATGACACATTGATTAAGAAAAATAATTAATAACATGTCTAGTTTACCATATTACCCCTATTAAATGATATTTACATTTTAATTTGAAGAAAAAGTAATTAATGCAAAGGGTAAAACATGAAAAAAAGTTTTGTCTCTTCTTGATTAATGAAAAAAGACAAGTAAAATGAGAAATCAAATTAGAAAATTTGAGACGGAGGGAGTATGTATAAGTGATAGGGATATTTTTTACATGAATTTTTTTTCTACTCTTGCTTCTGCTTCTTTTAAAAAAGCAGAAATTTTTGTTTCTTCCCAACTAGGGGTGTGCATCGATCGATTCAGTTCGATTTTATATATTATTGATTTGATTTATCAATTTTCGATTTTTAAATAGATAAAAGACATAAAGACGCCACTAAAATAGTCCTGAATTTTTTTTTTAAAAAAAAACATTTTAAATTTGTGAGAGTTCTAGAACCCATCAAACTAAATAAGACCACCATAAATCCCCCTTTTTGACCCATTCTTAGCCCAGCTTTGGGCAAATTACTCAACGCGTGTAGTGCACCTTCGTTTTATTTAATTAATTTAATTTAACCATTTAATAAAGATCGAATTTTACACGATCCGCCTGACTTTAATCCCTCATTTACTCCTTTTCTAGATTATTGATACATTCTATTTAATTTCCATCACAAACTTTCGTTCTACGTATATTCACTCAAAATTTAAAATTTTCAGAGGTAACAAAACTATAAGCAATCAACCATGAGAACTACTCCAATTAACATTTTTCTTTCCTCAGCCTTGTTTTCACTTTTCGAGTGTCGTGTTCCTGAGGATTTGATACAGTTGAATTTGTATGCATCAAAAATTTGAAACCCCAATTATTTTTCTTCTAGTGGATATTTTATGTTTATGTTTTGTACCCTGTTTTATGACTTGAATGTCGTGCAGCAACAAGATTAATGAATCAATGCCATTGATTCCAATGACAAGGTCTCAATTTTAGCCTCAAAGAAGACTTAACATTGACACGAGTAACAAAAATTCAAATAAACATTGGCATGAGCAGTAGAAATCTGGGTTCTTCAAATTTTCAAGTTTCAATGGCTATTAATGGAGAATTGGGGAAGAAGAGGAGATAGTGGTGTTGATTTATAAAGAATAAATTTCTTTACACATGACATTTTTTAACTTATTGATGCAGCAATTGTTCCTTATTCACGCGCGTTAGTTGCGTAGCACACTTAGGCTGAAAATGGGTCAAAATGGGGTATTTATGATGGTCTTGTATAGTTTCGTAGGGTAATAGGACCCATGCAAAATTAAAATATCTTTTTGGAAATTTGGGATAACTTTAATGGTGTTTTTATATCTTTTCTCTTTTAAATATGACAAATCAATAGTCAAAATAATAAGATATTTTTTATTAATTTTTTATTTATCAATTTTTATTCATTAACGGTTCGATTTTTGATGTAACTACTAAGAAATTACTCATAAAATAGAAATAGTAGCAACTAACATGAAAAGAAATGGAATCTTAGTTGCAAATAAAATCCTACATGATGTGTTTTAGTTTATAAGAATCTTCAAATTTGAATAGGTTTTTAGGAAATTGAATACGTTTGCAGAAATTAAAAGAAATATATATATGTACATACATACATACATACATATATATATATACATACATATATATATATATATATTCTTATTGGGTTATTGGTTGACCCAAAATCCAATAAGAAAAAACTAAAATCGAACCAATAAACCCAATAAAAAAATTTATAAAATTATTTTAAAATCATTAACCTAATATTTAATGATAATAAATTAATAGTATTTTTATCGATTTGATTTATTGTTCAGATCTATTTATGCACATTCCTATTCCCAACAGTAGAAAAACTGCTTTTGTTTCTATTTTGAAGCAGTTTCATAAGTTATTCAAACACCCTAACCTATAAAAAAGTGCTTTTTTGAGAAAAAGTACTTTTGGCTTCCCAAAAGCAAATCCCAAACACTCCCTAAGAATACTTGAAGAAGCAATATAAGGACTTACTAATTATACGCATGCCTACATTCATCTTTAATTGTTAGAGATATTTTATCTCATTAAGTAATGACCACTTCAGATATGTATATCTCTATTTGTCTTTAAAAGGGTCTAAAATACATTGTGTTTCTAGATAATTTAATGTTGAATTAGGAAAGTAAATAAGATAAAGATGAAGATCATGTGATTTGACTAGAATCGAAAGTATTATGATAAATTATTAAGTCTTTGTAATTTTAGAAACTCATGGATTAGTGAGAGTTCCTCATACAGTCATCTTAAGGAATAATAAAATGAACTATTATAGATTTTAACTTTGATAGATATGGTTGTCTGTGAATAAGTGTTTAATAGTCCATTTCATACTTATATATCTTGAAAGTAAAATTATTGTGTGCTATGAGATGATTTTATGACACAAGCTGTTTGATTTGGATTATTGATAGTCAAATTATTTATTAAGACATAATTTTATTTTCATCATAAAGAATGATAAAAAGTCAAGAAAACACTTGGCATAAAGTACCTAATTACACTTAAGCAAAAACGATGATAGACTAAATCTAAACTGAATACATCATACATCTTATTTGGTGATTGATCCTTAATGTTCTAGCGCTTCAGTATATGAATCATGTTGGGAGTATGTATGATGTTAACCCTATAAAGTATGTTTACTTGATTTATGTCGATTGTTGTGAATCAATAAAATTATCTTTATTACGCATTCAATTTTCATATTCGACATCTGTGAGGATATGTAAGGTTGAACCCATAAAGATCAATATTCATTGTGCTGTTGATGGAAGCTTAGTGAAAGCTATAGAGAAATAATTTTTCTCACTAAAATCACAAGGTAGAAGCACTCGACTCATAATGGATAGGATCAACATGATTTTTGGGGGTTTAAGCCATAGGTGACAAAAGAGTTTTAAAATAAGGTGTAGGTGACACAACTCTTAATTATTAGTTGGAGGTGACAATTACTTTATTATGGATTAAGAAAGTTGGGAAAGTTTGAAAATAATCTACAAGTTTTTAAAGTTACACTTTGATCCCAATGTATACCTAAAATAATGAGAAACGGAGGAAAAAAAAAGGTGTCTTTCTCTCTCTTTTCATCCATTGTTATTTTCTCTCTCTTAGCGATTTTTGTTGTTAATTGTTTCTGTTTCTGCTGCTTTATTCATCATCTTCTGCTTCATTATCATCATCTTCATCTTCTTCTTGTCGACCATTTGTTGGTGGTGGTGGTGGTGGTATTACAGCACTACTGCTACGATTTGACCAATTTCTTCGGTCAAATTTTGTTTACTACATCACTTTCCACTTTGACATTACTTCACAGGTGACTTTGGTAAGTAAAATTATGATTTTTATTCGTATTTGTCATCTGGGTACACTTCTATTTTTCCAACAATGGATAGAACCCCGATTATGAATCCAACATAAGTGCCCACAATTCAAACAGATCAATCACTTGGTGCATCAGATGAGTAATCTGTTGCATCAGAAGATTTATCTGTTGCATTAGACTGTTTATCTGTTGCATATTGCATCAGACGTATTATCTGTTGTATCAGGATGTTTATCTGTTGCACCAAACTAATTATCTGTTGCATCAGAATGTTTATCTGTTGCATCGGACTAATTATTTGTTGCAACGAATGATTAATCTATTTGAAACAACACAAATCAACCCCTGCCACAAACCCAACAGATAACCAATATGTTTTCAACACTTGCTATTGCTATTGGATTCAAAATTATTCCTTACCTCCAATTACCCATCCCAAATTTCCTAATTTGATTTCTCATTTTACTTGTCTTTTTCATTAATCAAGAAAAGATTAAAAAAATCCATGTTTTACCCTTTGCATTAATAACTTTTTCTTCAAATTAAAATGGAAACATCATTTAATAGGGGGACTATACGCCGACCGACGTTAAAAACTTTCTTCTCTTATGAAATTTTGATTGAATAGAAAAAAATGGTTATTTCAATCACGTCTAATGTCCCACCAACTGATCAGCGGGTCATGGTAAACTAGACATGTTATTAATTATTTTTCTTAATCAATGTGGTATCTCAATTTGGGACGGGTAATTTTAGACGGAGGGAGTATGAATTAAAACGTCAGAACCAAGCAAAGCAACAAACTAGTCATCTGTTGAAACAGACTACTTATCTGTTGCATCAACTTCTTATCTGTTGCAACATGAGTAATCTTTTTTGAACAACACATCAACCCCTACCACAAACCTAACAGATAAATCTTGCTATTGCTACTAGATTCTAAATTATTCTTTTTTACGTCGAATCGTCGACATTTTTGTTGAGAAGATAATAGACAGAATGAAAATTAAATATGGATTAAAACTTAGAAGATCAAACATAATTTATTTATTAAACAAAAACAAATAAAAATACATATAAGAGACTAAAAGAAAAATAATAGTCTAATTATTATTATTATTATTATTATTATCAGCATCATCATTGTCAGCCGGCCAATCTTCAATCGGAAGTAGCAAGGCCCTCCTCAGTGTGCATATCTCGCGGAGCATTCTTGATCTAACTCCTCCCAGTTCCCATTGCAGATCACGAACTTGATTTCGAAGTTTATTCACGGCGTCTTGCAGAAAAGCAATATCCCACACTAGGTCAGTCATAATCTTATCTTCTAGAGTGTAATATGAAAGACGAGATGCAATAAATAAATAGAGTGTATTTGAATGAACGATTGAGTAAGAAGGGACCTATTTATAGAGGATTGAATTTGAATGAGAGGCAAAAAGACGCGAATATTCACCTCCATACATTAATTATATTTTTTATTAAATTAAGAAAATAAATATTGTGATATAAGTCATGACTTTTCAGATTATTATTATTAATTAGTTCTTTCGAAGAACCGTATTTATTGAGTTGTGGCAGCAGATTCTATATTTGTTGCATCAGATAAAACATCTGTAACAACAGATATATTATCTGTTGCAACAAATATAAAATATGTTGCATCAGATAACATATCTGTTGCAACATATAATCTAACTGTTCACCTTCATTTATTAATTACATTTTTCGTTAATGTGAAAAGTAATGAATTAATTAAATTAAGAAATATTGTGATAAGTCATGACTTTTCAGATTATTATTATTAATTAGTTCTTTTTAAGAACCGCTTTTATTGAGTTGTGAATCGATATAGGTTGCATCAGATAAATCATCTGTGACAATAGATATATCATCTGTTGCAACCATAGTGAACCTGTTGCATCAGATAATTTAATTGTTGCAACATATAATCTACTTTTAAAAAAAAAAATAACTATCATCATATCATTAATCCAAATTTACTTATTTTTTTATTTTATAAATAAAAAAAATATCTTTTCAAATTCCTTAATAAAATAATAACCACTTTATTATATAATAAATAATTTAAAAAATAAATTTAAAAATAAAAATAGAGAAAAGTCATGATCAGTTATTAAAAATTGTGATTATAAATTGTGTTTATCATTTATTTTCTTATTATTTATTTACGAAATATTTTTCATATTGAATAATCGGAACGGAAAGTCATGTCTTTTTCTTTTCACCCTCTCAATAACAATAACCCTTTTTTATTAATAACCGTCAGGTGCAACATATGATCGATCTATCGTAGCAGATTAACCTCTAATTGTTGACACAAACTGTTGCTCAATCCCTACCACCAACCGTCGATATGTTGAGAACAAGGAATAAACAGAATGATTATTATTAAATACTAAATAAGAATTAAAAAGTTAAAGTCGACAACAAAATGAAATGAATGTTCATAGATTTTTGAATACATTGGGTAGATTTGATATACAAAAGGAGGAAAATAATTGCTAAAATAAAAAACACTACCTAATTATTATTACTACTATTATTATTATTGTCAATCAGACATTTTTCATCCGGCAGCCTGCTCCGAAGTCAGCCAAATCTCTCTGGAGTTCATCAAATTGCCTTTGAAGTTCACGCAAGGACTTGATATGAATATTCTTGTATGAATCTGGATTATCCATATTTGTAAGGAGGGACCTATTTATAAATTATTGTATCTCAAAAAGAAAAGAAAATTGCTTTAAAATAAATCTAACAGATGGGTAATTTGTTACAAAATATATTCTTTATGTTAGATAACTTACAACATACTGACAATCTTTTGCAACAGATGTATATATCTGTTTGATCTGTTGTGTTGTTGACTGTCGTGGTATTGTTGGATGATGTTTGTGGTGTTGGTGGTGGTGTTGGTATTTGTGTTTTTTAGCGGTGGCGTCGGTGGTCTTGGTGTTGGTATTGGTGGCATTGGTGGAGGTCTTGGTGGCATTGGTTGTGGTGGTGGTGGTCCATCTGTTGCAACGGGTGAAAGATCTGTTGGGAGATATTAAATAGGTCTTCAAACAGATTCCCCATCTGTTCCAACTGATGGATTATCCGTTGGAGTATTTTCTTATAATGTGGCATAGAATAATTTATTGAAATTTCTCCACCTGTTGCAATAGGTGGAATATCTGTGGGGAGATATTAAATAGGTCTTCAAATAGATTTGGGTTCTCCATCTGTTCCAACTGATGGGTTGTCCATTGGAGTATTTTTTTTTTTATTAAGTGGTAAGAATAATTTATTGAAATTTGTCTCACATTTTTTAAAAAAATTATGCAGACATCAAATGCAATGTATTTTTTATTTTTCTTTTGTTTGTAGTTAAAAGATGTCTCCCAAAAGAAAAGAAACTGAAAGTAGAGAAAGTGAATCAACTTCCGATCACCAAACAAAAAAGGCTAGAGTACAGATAGATTCAGAGGAACTTCCAAAACAATCTCAGTCAGGGTAAAATGAAGCCGAGAAAAGTGATAACTCCTCCTCACCAATAAAGTGTGAAATAATATCGAAATTTCAGCATGATTCTGTCAAAACCATTAGTATTGACAAGTTTCGAGTTGTGATGCCGATGAATAACCCTAATGCAGTATTTGGTGATCTTGTACTTAAATGTCAGTTGGGGAAACCTTTTGACGAACTTAGGAGTATTATGAAGAAGTAAAACATAGATGGACTTTTTAAGAAGAGCTGTTTTGCACACTTTCTTGAGTTGTCTGGGCCCCGCCCTCTCCGTTTCCCAATGATCATGGTATATGACCTTTTCAAGTGCAGGATCATATATACGGGGGATGATGGAGATCCGAAGGAGGGCAAAAATAAGATGGATGAAGTCTAGATCAAATACTGTGGCATGTCGGTTTATTTTGGATTGAAAGAGTTTGCCATTGTGACGGGCTTGAGATGCGATCGTCCAGAAGAACCTGCCATCAAGAAAACACCCCATAAAGGGTCCAACAAACGCAAGGTAAAAAAAGATGGGTTGTTGGGCATTGTTGGACCTAGCTACAAAGTGAAGGATTTGATAGCGGATCTCAAGAATAAATACATACCAAAGCACTACAGGGAGAAATTGTGCTTAGTTTGGTTTGTCCATTCCTTTTTATTGGCAAGAGATGTCAAGAAAGTCATAGAACGTGATTTGTTGGCACTTGCTGATGATTTTAGAAAATTCAACGATTATCCCTGGGGCTACGATAGCTACTACTTGGCTGTCAAATATTTTTTGAAAGAGATAAAGCCAAAGACGACCATATTATACGTCTTTCCTTGGGATTTCATGGTAAAATTGATCACTAGTTTTACTCATTCATTAATTTATATTGAATATACTTGTGACTTTTTTTTTTTGCTTGCTTCCTATTTACAATTTTTAGGCTTGGGCATGTGAAGTCATTTCTTCCCTCCGAAAGCATTTCACGGATTATTCGGATAAGGTTTCTCATCCAAGGATCCTTAGGTGGTTGGCCACAGTAGAGAGCAGCTAAAAAAATATTAACGAGGCTGATCTCTTTAACCATCTGGATGATGTAGTACGTCTTTTTTCAACTAAAATAATTTGCCTCAAAGAAAGATATTAAAATAGATGTTCCATCTGTTACAACAAATTACAACTGTAATTGATGCAACATATGGGTAATCTGTTGCAACAGACGATCCATATTTTGCAACAGATTAACCATATGTTGCTCTATTCTCTGAACCCTACTCAACAGATTACCCATCTACTGTAAATTATACAACAGATGGGTATTATGATGCAATATATTATCAATCTGTTTCAACATACAGATCAGTTATTGCGGTAGCTAGATCGTCTGTTGCATAAGTTGGTTGTGTTAACATAACCCGAGCCCCATGTAACCCAACTGACTGTAAATTATTATTATATAATTTAAATTCCTCTTGTCATTTTTTATAAAGTGTGCATCCTTGGATCGTGCCTACTATTGATGAGTTGGGGATGACTTTTTTTCTTACTCTTGGTCTTGTTGATACAAAAGAAGACCCAACGGTGGAGTTAATAAAAAAGGAATTGGATGGAGCAACATAGAAGAGCAGTTAGGCAAGGTCAGTCTAATGTTGAAGCTCTTCACGACCAAACTCAAACTGCAACAGATCCGGGTGCTTCTTCTAGGGGTGTTGCTGGTGGAGTTGCTCGTGATGGTGGCAGCCATCCTGCTGCTGCTTCTGCTGCCAGTTGTGATTATGAGCATGTTGGTGCTCAGCAAAAAATAAATATGTTTGAAAATACCCCTTGCACAGGCCCTCCCTCTCACCCGTACACCGGTCTATCTCACCCTTACAGTGGTCCTTCTCACCCCTCCTCACCCTCATGTTTTTATTGAAAATGCAAAGTGTGCAAGGACAGAGAGGATAAACTCTTCGACAAGCTAGAGGCTATTGCTGAAGCTGCCGAGGAATTGAAATCTAGGAGGGGTGTCATACCATCCAACGAGGTGAGGGAGCCATGTACTCCTACAGTGGAGGTTAGGAGGAAGAGAAGAAAAATTAGACAAATTCTCTCCGTTTCGAAATCAGCAAAAATTGTAACTCCCCCCATTCCAATAGTTGTTGAAGTTTAGGGGTCGCTGAAGAAGGTGGATATATTCGTGGCACTTAGTAAGGAGAAGAAGAAGGAACTGGAAGAATTCATCAAGATGAAGGTTCAAAAAGAATACACCATGCATTCATTTGCCGCCAAAGACTTCTCGAACATGACGAATATATGCGTATGGTACGAGGGCAAGGTAAGTTTACTTTTGATAACCTACCCTTCCAATGTACTCCATGAAGAAGAATCTACGCAGCAGATGTGTAATCTGTTATGAAAACTTGGTATTCTATTGCAACATAATACACATCTGTTGCATAAGTTGCGTTGGCTGGGTAATCTATGAACTGATTCAGCGAACCCTCTGCATCAGATTCTTTCGATTGTGTTTTAATTCTTTAAAATTACTAACCTATTTAAAAATTGTCTTCTTATACCACAGTATGTTGATGAAATTCTCTGCCTCATGAGGGGCAGGCAATTAGCGTACCCGGATGCTTATGATGCTACCGATAGGATAATGAACCTCAATTTCTACAATAATTTCTAAGATAGGTACGTTAAGCTCTGTAAGATAGCTGATTTTGGTGGCCCGGGATTTGATCAGTTAGTTTCTATATTCCAAAGGGATGAAGAAATGATTAAATATGATAGAGGAAAGAGGCCATATCCACACGGCAAGAGCTGGACCAAGGCAAAGAGAATCCTTGCAGTCATGAACGTGGATGTCACCCATTTTCTCATTGTTGAGATACTACTATACGAGGGAAAGATTAAGGTTTATGACTGCAACTTACCTGTGTTCAGCGAGAAGATGTTTTTAACCCATAGCAGCCACTCTTAAAGTTGTTGCCCAAGTTGTTGACGCAGAGTAAGCTGATGGATCATTTTCCGGCTGAAGTCTTGGAGAAGGAATCATGGGTTCTTAAAGGTCAAAATAAGAACATCCAGCTCCCAAAAAATACAGCCGGTGCAGCGTGCGGGCCGTACTCGCTTGCATACATCAAGTGTTTACTGATCGGCACACAAATGACCGGTGTGTGCGACACCGTTATGGGAAAGATGCAATGGGTCTGGGCATATGAGGTACTAACTAAATGGTTGGAGCCCGTGTATAAAAAAGAACACGTACAAAGTCGGAGACGAACACGATAATAAATTTTTATTTCAAGCCAACTCACTATACATGTAGGGGCAATAATTTTTATGTCTGGCACAGTTAAATTTTTATAATACAACAGATTTTATATCTGTCGTAACAGATATAGTACCTACTATGACAGATTGATTATCTGTTGGAATAGGTCGGTCATCTGTTGCGTTATGCAGATGTTCCCCGTCTTTCTGTCGCAACAGATTTACGATCTGTTGCAACTGATCGGTAATCTGTTGGAGAAAATAAAAAAAGTAGGAAGACTTGTTATATAATTTCCAGCAGATGACCTACGAGTTGCATCTCATGTTGCAACATATGTCTAAATTTGTCTGATAAGATATGTCATCTGTTGCAGCAGATGTATTATCTGTTGCGATATTTGAATCTAGTACTTCATTTTAATTAACATGTTCAAAACTCAGAATTAATTATATTCATAGACAGAATAAAATAAATCGAAGCCTTCAAAAATTACATAAAATAACTCAACAAATAAATGAAATGTAAAAAAAATCATTATGGGTACAAACGATCTACTATACAAATAAATCAACAAGTTAAACCAAAGAGGATAGGTTATTACATTGACGGACTTAAGCTATAAAGATCTAATCAATATGGACAAGTTGTTCTTTATCCAGTGCTATGGAATTCGGCTTTGATCGTCGTGGATCTTTAACGTCGATTGCGTACGGCTTCTGAGCTTTTGCTTCTCCATATTTCCATAAAAGAGCAGCATATCTTTTGCGGCGTAATCTGGCATCAAATCTATCATTTGGTACTTGTAATCCATCGCTCAAATACTCAGCATAGGTGGCAACAAAAGAGCCGCAATCCATGCGTTATCAAAAAATAGATAATCCATATCTTGCAGTTCATGCAAGCGTTGTGAAATTTGTCAAATAAAACTAAATCATGACACTTAAACCTACAGGATACCAATGGTTTGTTGAGCAATTTCGTCAACATATTGTATATCAAATGGATTAGCCATTTTATCCCGGTATACTTGAATCATCGACCAATCAGTACGAACCTTTTGATCAAAAAAGCCGTTCATATCAAGGTAAGTAGGCAATATTTTGGCCAAATTTTGTATCTCAAATGATGGCCCAAAACATCTCCTTCGTGACATCGAGTCATAAACTCGGATGCGCCTCTCTTTTAGAATGACGACAACCAACACCCAATGGAATTCATCACCACAATTGATTGGGATGTACACTTCGTCGACCAAATGCCAAGGTAAGCCAGCCAGAATGCTAAAACCTTTAATGATGTTGATTAAGAATTCCTCATTTCGGAAAAATTCCGGCTGCTATTGACAATACCTATCGTAGGCATTATTGATGTAAACTTTATACAAACAATTGCCTGTTGTGTATCTGTATTGTTCTTGTGTTTGCAACTTGGCCTTCTTTCAGATGTAGTGAAAAATGACATCGATATGCCGCACATATTATCAAATATTTCGAATTACGTGATGAAAAAATTAATACGCAGATGCAATTAAATAAAGTATTAATTAATAGTAATATGTATGGCATTTAAACCTCATCATTCCAGCAAGTTTGGGGCTATGACATCAAATAGAATCAATTCTTCGTTCCGGGATGTGCAACAACAAAGTTGAACATATCAAAATCAAGACTCGATTCATTCACTTTTTAGAGCTCGTCATTTTATTTTCTACATGATGATTTATATGTGTTAATGTCAGGTTCTGACAACAAGAATTGTATAAATCAATATCCATAAAATTGATTTATGTACCTACCGGCATGATGCTTTAACAACCCATCGGCAATTCATTCTGAATAGTCGTTGATCAACTGTGTTAGTTTTTTTGGAGCCTCGTCCGAGATGTTGAACCCTTCAAACTGGTAATTCTTCCATTCTCCCAAACTGACAAGCTTCACTTTTTCTTCATCTTTGGAAGCAGTTGATGGATTATCAACTGTCATATTATGCTCTTCGGCAGTAGCTATGACATCCACCTGAAAAGCCAAAATTGTCAATGCTAAGTAGAGATATACAACAGATGAGTCTTATGTTGCATCAGATGGATTATCTGTAGGGACAAATTCGAATAGGTAAATCAGAGTAGTATGATAATTTTAAACAGATGACCCATCTGTTGCAACATATGACTCATCTGTTGAAATAGATAACGAGTTTAGACAATAGTTGTAACAGATGTATATATCTGTTTGATAATTTTCAGCAGATGTATCATCTGTTGAAACAGATATGTGCCTGTTTGTTTTTTGGAACAGATGATGTACAATCACCTTCTTCAGCTCATGCTGCTCTTTTGTGGCCCTTGCACACTGAACATCGGTGCAAGACAAAGACAGAGGCGTTGCAATATTGCTTTTTTTATGATTGATGATGCCTTAGAGGTGTCTTTCCTTCTCCTCTTAGCTGCCTTGATCTTTAGTGGAGTGTCGGATATGAAATTCTCTTTGATGGAACCCCTCTTAGATGTCATTTCCTTTACAGAAGCAGTTAGTGCATTAATAGCATTAATCACTCCATCGTGTTTCGACTTGCAGTCTTGATATTTGCATGAAGAACATTCGATAGATGCGGCAAAATCTTGAGAAAAATCTATACAACTATTATGTTCATAATCATAATGGCTTGTTGTTTCAAAAACTGTAAGAGGAGCATCATTAGCCCCACCCTTCAAAATTATTTTTCTTGTGATGGTTGTTGCTCCAAACAATTCCATTTTTATTCCATCAATGACCTTAGGGTCTGATAAAGTTTGCACAGACCGTAAAGTAAGAAAAATGGCATCTTCAACTCTCGATTGGTTGGAACAAGCCACGGATGGACAATCTAAAATAAATCGGTACATATATTAAGAATGATGATGAAATTATTTAATCATTAATTAAATCAAAAACTTGATTAGAATTGGACTTACTGCTTCCTTGGGGGGATTGAAAAAATCAAGAAATTTTGCATTTTATCGGTTTTGGCCGACAACCATGTCAGAATTCTTGGACAGGAAACTTCTTCCTGGTAGTTCACTTGTTATTTCAAATAAGGAATGACTTCAAATGCCCAAGCCTATAACATAATGCCAATAAATCAAAAGCATTATTGAATAAAAAAATGATGAATCATATCATGATAAAAGAAATATTTACCAGAAAGCCCATGAAAAATCATATAAGTTGACAGTTTTTGGCGTTAACGTAGTCAACAAATATTCGAAAGTCATTTTGAAGCTTTCATAATCCCAAGGATAGCTGTTAAATGCCTCAAGATCCTCGGAGAGATTTATTAAACCGAGGCTTATGTTGTTGTTAATGTCTCTCGCCCAAAGAACATTATGTACAAATCAAACCCAGCACAATGATTGTTTGTGCTTCTTTGAAAATCTTTTACCTTTCAACGCTTCAATCAGATTTTTGTTTTTGAAGCTTGGACCAACAATAGACACCAGGTCATCACGATCACTCGACTTGCCTTTTCCTTTTTTGGGTGTGCGGGGTGCTTTTTTTGGGTCAAAGTAGGTATAACTTGAGAAGGAGAAGAAGGATAACATTTTAGTCCGGTAACTACGGCAAACTCCTCCCAACCAAAACAAGCAAGCATGCCACAGTAATTTATCCACACCTCATCCATCTTATCTTTATTTTTATACATAAACTTGCGCTTGAGAAGACCATATACCATTTTCATCTGGAAATGAGCATTGTTGTCCTCCGATAAATCAAGATATTACGCAAAGCAGTTTTCCCTGAAATAAGAATCCAATTTTTGTTCTTGAAGTATTTTTTTGAAGGCATCGAAAGATTTTCCCATGACTGACTTAACCACGAGATCACCCGTTAAATCTGTGGCACCATCACACTGCATTCTCGCAGGATAACGATCAATGCTAAAGGTTTTGACCAACTCTTCAGTGGAAAGGCTATTAGCATTTGGATCATCTCTTTTGAAAGATTTCTCCTCCCCGTGTTCATTATCTTCTGCTCCTGATTGAGATAACGCTTGTAAAGCAAGCTCATAGAGTGGTGGATGTAGCTGAGCTGATGCACTTGTTTCTTTATTTAGACTTGATTCAATTTCTTTTCTTTTGGGAGCCATGTTATCTTAAATTAATAGGAACATAACATAGATTATACTTGATTAATGCATAACAGTAATATAATAGTTCCAACAGACAACTAATCTTTTGTACCAGTTATGTTATCTGTTGCAATATATAACCGGCCTGTTGTAAAGAATGAGTAATCCATGGGAACCATAAAAACAACACTATCTGTTGCACCTGGTATTTTATCTGATGCAACACATAACTGACCCATTGCAACGGATGAGTAATCTATTGGAAACCATAAAAACAGATCACTAATCTGTTGTACCAGCCATTTTATCTGTTGCAATATATAACTGACCTGTTGCAACGGATGAGTAAACCATTGGAAAGAATAAAAACGGATTACTAATCTGTTGCACCAAGTATGTTATCTGTTGCAACAAATAACCGACCTGTTGCAACGGATGAGTAAACCGTTGGAAAGAATAAAAACAGTCCTAATCTGTTGCAAAATGAAGAGTAAATCATTGGAAAGAATAAAAACAGATCACTAATCAGTTATCTGTTGGATCAATATTATTTAGATTTCTTCCAAACAAAAGAGTCGTCCGTCCAACAGATGAATGATCTGTTAGATTGTTCATCTGTTGCATCAGATTTTCATAGTTGCATCAGATTTTTTATCTGTTGCATCATATATTTCATCTATTACATCAGATGTTTCAACTGTTGCAATACCATTTCTACCAAGACAAACAACAAATCAACCTAGCAATACCAACACATCACACATACACACATACACTAAAAACATCAACTGTGACCAAAAATCACCAAAAAATTTGAATCAACAGTACGAAAACAAAAAGAAGAAATGCAGAAATGCCAGAAATTAGGGTTTTATTCAATTCACATTTCAATACCAGAAGAGTAGTTGACTCAAGTTCCTCTGTTTCTTCATAATTTTTTACCTGTGAAAAAGGAAATGGGAGAACGAAAAACTCGAAGTTGTTGTCGCCGGAGAAGTATTCACGTCGATTGATGGTTGAAAGTTGAAAAGAAACTCGCCCGACTATTTATCGCCGGAGGTTGAAGGGAGAAATTTTACAGAACTGTTGGTTGGGAGAGAGTTGAGAGAAGCTGGAGAAAGAAGAGAGAATGGTTGATTTAGATTGAAGATGGGTGTGGGTTGGGTTGATTTGTATTTTTGAAAAGATTAGAAAGTTTTGAAAATATTAATCAAGTCCACAATTAACTTAATCAAGTATTCTAATGATATTTGACCCTATCTGTTGGTCAATGTCACCAATCCTTCATTCAAGACTTAAAAGACACCTTTCCTTCAATTTTCTCATGATTCTTATATGAGTACTATTTTGTGTTTATTCATTGAAATTTTAATTCATTATCACCTCAACTAGTATATGTGGGTCAAGTGGAAAAATGTTAGATTTTCGTTAAATGTAGGCCACATATTTACAAGTTGATATTTACACGTATTAACTATATAATTATTTTATTAAATATACTTGGTGATAATGTTTAATGAAAGTTCTAAATGAGTTTGGACTCTTAGGAGAGTTATCCTTTGATGGGAAGGATTAGATCTCTACCAAGTGTGGAGTTTCTGAACTGGCTGGTTATTTATGCCCGTGTCTCTATCATATCGGACAGTTTTACAATATACAGTCTAGAAAACTTTGATCATCATGGCCAGAGGCGGATCCAGAATCTGAACTCTTTAGGTGTCAAGAAAACTTATCGACAGGAGCGGAGTCACCTTTGATGAAGGGTAGTCAGATGCACACCCTTTGTCGGAAAATTATGTGGTGAATAGAGATTAAATGTTAATCATAATGAGTGTATATTTAATTTTGCACACTCTTAACATAGTTGAAAATAAAATTTGCACATCCTTCGCTGAATTTCTAGCTCCGCCACTGCTTATTAAATTAATCAAATTATTCATTTTTGATATATAGGACAATTAACCAACCAATTAATTAAAAGAATAATAAAATGACAAAACTTGATCTTTCAATAATGTTACTAATATCATAATATAATATTCATAATTCATTTAAATGGTAGAATGTACAACAATGACTTTAAAAACAAATGCTGCAAATCGAGATCGAACACACGACCTATGGAAAATAGTCGTTTTGCCACTTGCACTAGATAGTGCTTTGGTATTATAGGTGGCAGATTTAATATTTGACTATATCAATATAAAAAAAACAAATGCAATGACGCTTTGCCACTTACACTAGATAATGCTTTGATATTATAGGTAACAGATTTAATATTTGACTATATCAATATATATATATATATATATATATATACCTATATACATAGAGTTTTCATCGAAGTTCGCGGGTGACGTGCCACCTCACGGCAATGAATAGATCCGCCCCTGATCATAGCCAGAGATAATCCTAAACTCCGATGCATTGATATGTATACTTATTCATATTTGCTTATGTATTTCATTATTTTAAAGTGTAACATGCATTTCCCGACAACCTAAATTCCTGAAAAAAATGCTTCTTTTTCACCTGGAAACTGGTAATATCAGAAAAATAAAATTCTATCAGTCTCAGTCTCAGTAGATTACATTTGACACCTAACTAAATAACTTACCCCACATTGAAAATTGAATATAATGGGTGGTATTATAATATAAATAAAGAATAGTTGCTCATCAAATTCTAAAAGACAGTTTTTTTTTCCTTTATTAGTTAACAGAATGATGCCTCCTTTACATAAACCCTGCATCCAAAACAAAATATTACGACGTACGTGAGCAAAAATCTTGTGAATGAGATGCAAATTTACACAGTCAGTATAATATACACGTTAAGTTTCTAAGAAGATGAAGAAATCTTACAATAAGAAGAGAAGTGATGGGACTTATTATTAATCCATTTGCTTTAATATCTTCAAGAAGATGGTCAATGCACAGAGAAGTGCAACAAAGATTGTTAAATTTACAACCACTTGATCATCTCAACTTGATGAAGCCCCCAATCGAGCTAATTAACTCGTCTTATACCATAATGCTAAGCTGATTTTTATCTTAAGTTGGATGAGATAAGGTGTGATATTGTTTGGAATTGATTTTGAATATTTTACCTTATCCCACGTATCAAATAACTAACAGGACAAAATAAAGAAAAGAACTGATTATTAGTCCTTATAAGATTAGCAATTGGAATGACAGATTAAGGAAAGAAGCTCATTATTATTCCGTTTAGATTTAGGATAACAAAACTGTGAGGAATAATTATGAGTAACTTACATAAATTCGTGACTATATTACATAAAATTTTGATTATTTTGTTAATTATATTTTATTCCGATTTTTGAAATGATGATACATATGTTATACGGTGATACATGTAAAAAATTGATATATTTGAAACTGATAAAAATATTTATTTAAAGAAATAATAGATTCTCATTCTGTTGAGCAAATCACGCATAATCAGTTATATAATGAATTAATCAGATTCAAAAAAAAATTCAATAACCTAATTTCTGTCAATCTCAATTCAATCCAAAATGATCTCATCCACTTTCTCTGTTGACTCACCTTCCATGACGTCCACTTTTTCTCCTCCGCCGTCCGCCGTCGCGGACGGCAGAGGAAGACAAAGAGATGCTTTGGCGTGAAATCGACGAGTGTTGGAATCGGAAGTTACAGTGTGCAGTTTTTTATGCTGCTTTGAAGGTACTTAGAATGGCGAAAATGATTGAAGATAACAAGGAATTGAATTCAAGTACAGTTGTTGTTGTCGCCGCAATAGCAGTTACTGCTTCTGAGAACAAAATGTATCACTCATTAATAACATATGAATCACTTAATAATTGAAATAAATAATTGCATCTACCATATGAATTACCATAATACTATATATATCACTCATTAATCTCATATGAATCACCCAATACTTGTATCTACCATATTAATCACCATAATACAATATGTATCACTCATTAATATCATATGTATCACCCGTTAAAATCATACAAAATGTATCTATCGTATTAAATCACCATAATACTCATATAATGATATCATATTATAAATCACCATTACAAGAATGAACATGTATGAATAACTAAATTAATTTATATATGTATCAATAGATTTAAAAAAAAAAATGGGAGACATTTTAGGAGAAGAAACAAAAAAGTTGCATGTGTTAATAGAGGAGAAAAAAATCAGGAAGGAAGATGATTTAATTGTTGATAATTAGGGAGATATTTTAGGGAAGGAAATCTTTGGAAAAAAAATAGCTTGAATGAGTTAATGGTGGAGTAAAAATAGGATTTGGTAGAAGATATTTTAGGGAAGGAAATCTTTTTGAAAAAAAAAAAATAGCTTGAATGAGTTAATGGTGGAGTAAAAATCGGATGTGGTAGGGAGATATTTTAGGGAAGGAAATCGTTGAAAAAAAAAATAGCTTGAATGAGTTAATGGTGGAGTAAAAATAGAATGTAGGGTTGTAAAGTTGAAAATTGGTATTTTATATAAATTTAAAAAAAGTAAGGAATATTAAATAATATAATCTCTTAAGTTTGGAATTTGTGTAATTTATCCAATAATTATTTACAGTTGACGTTTTATTTTTGTATTCTATATAGTTATATACTAACCCAAATTATGGGGTCTCTCTGCAAAGAGAATCCTCATCCCTCCTAAATTTGTGAATTCGGATACTTGTTTATTTTTATATTTAAAAAAAAATTATTAATTAAGTATTTAAATATTACATATAAAGGCACTTTAAATTAAGTACATAAAATTAATTTTTTATGGATCGTTTGATCCATTGAATGTGATAAGTAAGAATATCTCATGAAGTGGGGTATCCCATGAGATTATTTTATTGCTCCACCATTTTAATACAAATGATGGGATAAAATAGTTCCGAGATTAGGTAATACTTTATACTAGAGACGGAGCTAGCCCGGTTATCACATTTAATCTAAAACATTTCACATTCATTTTATGTGAAAATATTACCATACTAAAATTAAAATTTAATAATTTTTCAAACTTCTTAAGAAATTGTGAATTACTATTAGCCATGTTGACTTGTAGTACTTTCTATATTATTTTTTAATATGTAAATTTTATCAAGACAATTTTAAAGAATTCAGACCCAAATTTTAGTAAAACAGTACTATTTTAACCCTAAACCCTTCCACATAGATCGAGAGAGGGACAAGATATTATTTCTACGCTAAAGTAAAATTTTACTACTAATGAACAAAATATAAAACTTACTTTTATAAAAGCATATAAGTTTGGGATAGATAAAATAAATAATTATAGGGGAAGGGTAGAGAAAAATAATACTTAAATAGAATTAGAATATAACAAACAAAAATATAAACAGGAAAAAAAATTGCATTTTGTCCGTTAATTTCAACCTTTCATATTCCGTAATCATAATCAAAGGTGTTAGTTTTACCCTAAGTTGTCAACTTTCAAGGAAATGAACAAATAAAAAATCATAATAGATAAATAATGGGTGAGTTCACCTTGTTATCCTTTTATAGTGAAGTACCCATTCTTTACATTCATAGTATGCTTTTAATTCTCACACATTTAAGAAGTACCATGGCCATCTGTTTAATTATCAACTAATATCATTGTAAAACATCTCAGATCTCTTTGCTTCCAGCGTTCATTAATCATCAATTTTTATAAATATAATCATAATACTAAAAATAATAAAACTAATAGAGAAGATGAAAAGTTTTTTTGTTAAGAGAAAAGTGAAAAAATGCATACCAAAATTTTCATGTAATGAGAAGAGTGAAGACGTTCTTAAAACCTTTGTGTATGTTATTTTGATCAGAAATATAATTGCTTATGTGCTACAAAGAAAAAAAACAATTAGTTTCTTGTTTGATGTCTCTACTCGCGGTGGATCCCCATAAATAATAATTTGTGCGGAATATGCCCCTTCTGAATAGCTATCTCTACTAAGAATATTTTCATATCAACCACTCAAAATCGAAACATCTAATTAGTGGAGAAAAAAAGAGTAAATTCATTAATAATAATACGTACAAGAAGTTGTTGCTTAGTTTATAAAGGTATAAATGTTTTGTTGATCCAGGACTAGATCATGAACTAAAATTGTACGGGAAAAACATCAAAGTGGAAAAGTCTGTAGGAAAATTATTTATTTATTTCAAAATAATTTATTGTGTATTTGAAAAATTATTATAAAAGTGTTTTTGAAATGTCATGAATTTTATTACTTGGAAAGGAGGATAATTTAATATACTTGCATGCCATTATTTTGATATTTGGCCTACACTTGTCACAAATATATTAAGAGTAACACTTCTCAAATTAGTTGAAAGACAGATGTATTAACACTTGTCATAGAGAGAAGCATTCACTTTTGCCTATAAATAGGCGTTCTTTTACTTCAAAAAATGCAAGAAGGAAGCAGAAAACTTATCTATTTTGCAGTAACCAACTTTCTATTTCTTTCTTTTTTTTTTAATTTCTTACTCCTTTAATTTTTTCCTCCTTCACCCTTTCATATATTATTATATAATTTATTAAAGAGTTCTATTATTTATATTATTTTTAGTTTAACTTGTTGGTATTTATATTAATAATTTTATTGATTTCTATATCTTCTGGTTAATTAGGGAAAACTTATTTAACTCAAAATATCCTCTAATTAATCAGGAAAGTGCTTGTTTAATCATGAAAAAATATTTCACACTGCTGGAATAGCTTTTTAGGACAGTTCCTAGCACGACTCAAGTCTAAATAATATAATATCATTGTAATATTTATTTAATATTCAGTATCATTAATTTGTCAATAAGAAATTATATCACTGTTATAATTATTATTTCGGTTATACTATTATTATTTTAGTGCTATTATTATTATACATTGTTATATCATTGTACTGCTAATATTATTATTGTTATATTATTATTGTGTTAACAGTTAAATAATATTGTTATTGTTATTTGCTATTGTTCCCCAACAATCTAAGAAACTATGACAAATAATTCTACTCCTGGTATTTCTACTACTGAGACAACTCCCAATAGTCCTGTTACGGTTGTTCTACCAAATGCTAAGCCATTTTTTGGTATTTCAAATATTGAAATATTTACTAATGAAAACTTTAAAAGATGGCAAGAACGAATTTTTTCACTACTTGATGTCCATGGAGTCGCTGAAAGAAAAAATAGGACATTGAAAGAAATTATGAACTCTACGTTAATTAGCTCTAATGCACCTAATAATTTGTAGGGTGAAACTATTTTATCTGCATGTCATTTACAAAATAGAATTCCTCATAAAAGAACTGGCAAAACTCTCTATGAATTATGAAAAGGTTATAACCTAATTTAAAATAGAAAAAAGGGTCAAATATACCCCTAAACTTTGCGAAAAGGTCTAAATATACCATCTATTATAAATTTGGTTCATTTATACCCTCGTTGTTAAAGTTTAGGATAATATATACCCCTTTGAAGTCAAATGATGTGCTGAAAATTTACAAGCCCCTTTTTTCTTTTTCTTTTTAATTGCCACATAAGTAAAATAATTGTCACATCACAAAAAAACACCCATCCAACTCTTCTACAATCTAAACCCGATCCATCAATTTGAACCAGTACATGATCCGACCCAAGATCCATACCCCTTTTAACTCGTTTGAGTATTGGCCTTAACACTTTTCACTGCCAAATGTTCAAAAAAAAAAAAGAAATTAAAGATTTATTTGATGCAAAATGGCAAGATTGACTTATTGCAATCCTGATATAGTATCCAGGCTTGCATTGTTTCCATCTCTTGATCAGCATCATCAAGGGTGTTCTCCATTATCTCTTCTGAGTTAATCTTTTCACATTTACTTTCTTTTGAACAGCTGAGATGTTGATCAACACCAGTTTAAGCTGCCATTATAAATTCTCCTAGCAGCAACACACTTATTTGACTAGTGATTGAGAAAATAATTAAAATATATTAGGGTATTACAGAGATTAAAAGGGGTGTGGATCTTAGGTCGGGTCATAGACTGATTCAAATTGATGGGTCGAATTTAGATTGTAGAAGAGTTGGGTGGATTTATTTTTTGTGATATGGCATTTATATTTTGCTTATGTGACAATTAAAATTTAAATAAAAAAGGCTTGTAAATTTTCAGCACATCATTTAACTTTCAAAGGGGTATATATGCTCCTAAACTTTAACAGCGAAGGCATATATAGACCAAACTTGTAACAAAAGTATATTTAGATCTTTTTGTAAAGTTTAGGGACATATTTGACCCTTTTTTCTTTAAAATATTTAAAAGTGTGGGTCGCCTTACTAAAGTTCTTCTTCCTGAACCTAAAAAGAGGAAAATATGTTCTAAAACTGCTAATTGCATGCTTATTAGATATGTTGAACATAATGTTGCATATAGATTTCTTGTATTGGAAAGTGATGTACTTGATAGTAATACTATAATTGAGCAAAGAATGCTGAATTCTTTGAATATTTTTTTCCACTATTTGATAAAATCTCCCATGCACCTGTTGAAAGAAAAAATAAATCAACCTCTAATACTGAGGAATTGAGAAGGAGTAAAAGACCTAGAAAAGAATATTTTTCTTATGAAAATGATTTCAAACTTTTCTTGTTGATAATGAACCATCAAATTATTTTGAAGTTATATCTTCTTCTGAAGCTAAATTTTGAAAAGAGACAATGAAAATTGAACTTGATTCAATTATGAAAAATAATACACGAGTTTTAACTGATTTACCTCTCGATACAAAACCGATTGATTGTAAATGGATGTTCAAAAAGAAACTTAATCGGGATGGATCTATAGATAAATATAAAGCTCGATTAGTAGCTAAAGGATTTTCTCAAAAGTAAAACATTGATTATTTTGATACATTTGCACCAGTAACAAGAATTTCTTCTATTCGGATATTAATTGTTTTGGCATCAATTCATAAGCTTTTATCCATCAAATGAATGTAAAAACAACTTTCTTAAATGGTGATTTAGAAGAAGAAATTTATATGGTTCAACTTGAAGGATGTGTAATTTCTGGAAAAAAAATAAAGTTTGTAAATTAATTAAATCGCTTTATGGCCTTAAACAAGCTCCTAAACAGTGGCATGAGGAATTTGATCAAGTCTTAATACAAGACGTATTTTCTTCTATTGAGGTGGATAAATGTGTTTATACAAAAGTGGTAGACGATGAATATGTGATAATTTGCTTATATGTTGATGATATGCTTATATTTGGTACATGTTTAAATGTTATAGAGCGTACCAAATTATTTTTGTCTACTAACTTTGATATGAAAAATTTGGGTGAAATGAATATGATATTGGAAATTCAAGTTATAAGGAGTGAAGATGGTATAATGTTGTGACAAGAATATTATATAAAAAGACTTCTTAAGAAATTTGAATGTTTGGAGATAACTCCTGTAGCCACTCCTTATGATGCTAATTCTAAATTAAAAAGGAATAATGGTGGCCCAATAGCTCAGTCTAAATATGCACAAATTATTGGGAGTCTGATGCATTTAATGAATTTTACTAGGCCTAATATAGCCTATGCTGTGTATCGGCTGAGTAGATATACTCATAATCCCAATAATGAGCATTGGTCTGCATTAATGCGACTGATGAAATATTTAAAAGGAACCTTGAATTATGGTATCTCGTATAATGGATTTTCTTCAACTTTAGAAGGGTATTGTGATGCAAATTGGATCTCTGATTTAGATGAGACAAAATCCACTAGTGGTTATGTGTTCACCCTTGGTGATGGTGCAGTATCATGGAGATCAGCTAAGCAGACGATCATTGCTAGATCAACTATGGAATCAGAGTTTGTGGCTTTGGAGTTAGCTGGTACTGAGGTTGAATGGATAAGAAATTTCTTAGCGAATATCCCTTTTAAAAATGATGACCTGTTATCTAATATGACTTTAAAAAAGATGATTTGGTGTCTCATGTGTATATACATTGTGATTGTCAAACCGCAATTGCTATTGCAAAGAATAAATCTTACAATTGTAAAAGTAGACATATGAAATTGAGGCATGATGTTATTAAGCAATTGCTGAGAGATGGAATAATTTTCATTAATTATGTAAAGTCAGAATTGAATTCGACCGATTCATTGACTAAACCTGTGGGAAGAAAATTAATTCCTCAAACCTCTAACGAGATGGGGTTAAGGCCAATATAATTGTCAATAGAGTTGGTAACCCAACCTATGTGATTGGAGATCCCACAAAGTAGGTTTATATGGGTAATAACAAGTTGATATTGACTCTGCATACTAACTGAGAGTTTTGAACTGCTACTAAAATTGAGTGATTAGTTATAAACTCTTAATGAATTCATGGTCCTTATGGATGATATATTTAAAGCGGTGTACACTTGATGAATTCACCTATATGAGAAGTGGAATGAGGTCATTCCTATGAGACTTTTGGCCTTAGTCTCTAGAGCTCTCATGAATACCAGGCATGCGCATGGCCTATTGGCACAACACCGCGTTGAACAACAAAATTACAATCAAATGTGATTGACAAAATATCTGACTTACAACAAGAATTATTCGGTTCATAAAAATATTATATTTCACCAATAATTTCGTAAGTTAAATTTTATTGATCTAAGTTTGGTTCATAATCCAAAAGACATCAAACCTACTGCATTTTGTCCATGCAAATCCAACAAGTTAAAACTCATTTTCCTATAAATTCTTTTGAAATAATGTGGAGATTGTAGAAAAATTATTTATTTATTTTAAAATAATTTATTGTGTATTTGAATAATCATTATAAAAGTGTATTTGAAATGTCATGAATTTATTAATTGAAAATATTAATTGGAAAGGAGGATAATTTAATATACTTGCATGTCATTATTTTGACATTTAGACTACACTTGTCACAAATTTGTTAAGAGTAGCACTTCTCAAATTGGTTGAAAGACAAGTGTATTAACACTTATCATAGAGAGAAACATTCACTTTTGCCTATAAATAGGAATTCCTTTACTTCAAAAAATGCAAGAAGAATACATATATAAAACTTATCTACTTTGCAGTAACCAACTTTCTATTTCTTTTTTTCTTTTCATTTCTTACTCCCTTAATTTTCTCCTCCTTCACCCTTTCATATATTATTATATAAGTTATTAAGGTGTTCTATTATTTATATTATTTTTAATTTAACTTGTTGGTATTTATAGTAATAATTTTGTTGATTCATGTATCCTCTTGTTAATTAAGAAAGATTTATTTAACTCAGAATATCCTCTAATTAATCAGAAAAGTGCTTGTTTAATCCTGGAGAAATATTTCATATTGCTGAAATAGTTTCTTAGGACAGTGCCTAGCACGACTCAAGTATAATTAATATAACATAGAAGTAATATTTATTTAATATTCAGTATCATTAATTTATCAATAAGAAATTATATCACTGTTATAATTATTATTTCGGCTATACTATTATTATTTTAGTATTGTTATTACTATACATTGTTATATCATTTTTTTTAACATTGATAAACTGATATTCTTTAGCATTAGGATATGCTGGCCACCTTCAGAAATTACATAACCTTAATTAAAATTATAGATTTCCCATTAGATCTACAATCTTATCTACATCCACTATACACAATTGTTTACACCAAAAAAGTTATGATACTAAACAATTCCATTTTACTTTTTGAATAAAATTGAATTTATCTTCAAAATATCTCTCATTTCTTTTTATTCATATAAACCACCACATGCATGATGGAATCAGCTTCCACCACCTCTTCTGATCCAACAACTATATAAGTCAGTCGTATGCTCAGGCATTGACCAACTATAACTGTTGATGTTGAGAAAGAGTTCCCAGAGTTGAGATGTATACTTGCAATACATACATAAGTGACTATTAGTCTCCCCTGACAGGTTGCATAGAAAGCATCTAGGGACTAGCGTCCTTTCTTTCTTCTAAAGGACTTCTTGGGTAAGACATGCTCTTTTAATCACTAGCCAAGTGAAACACTTCACCTTTGTAGGAATCAAGTCTCTCCATATGATCTTCCATTGATTATTATTATTTACAGATCCCCCTTGTATCCTTTGTTTGTATGCACTATTAACTGTTAACTTCTCATCTTTGTTGTGTTTCCAATGATCTTGTCTGGTACATTTGTATCTACTTTAGTTTCTTTCAATTTTTCCAGTAGGAGGGCCATCCTATCTACTTCCCAGTCATTGAGTTTTCTTCTGGAAGAGAGATTTCATTCGTGTGCAGACTAACATTCATTGACCTTACTTTCTATTATATCATTGTACTGCTAATATTATTATTGTTATATTATTATTGTATTAACAGTTAAATAATATTGTAATTATTATTTTACTATTGTTCCCCAACAAAGTCAAAAAGATCTATTATGTAATTACCGTAAACTTATCTCGAGAACCACGATTCATGCTCCCACTTCTGCAATTCATGCTTTGAAGCAGATTTAAGTTTTAAAATTGCACAATGTAAAACCTGCAAAAAAACGAAAAAGGGTCGTGCTTAGTGTAGTACTAACTAATTTTAGAGAAGAAAAAGAAGAAAACTAATGAAGATGGAATGACCGGTCATTGGTGGAGCTTTATTGCCATCCAGAATATGAAGTTTGAGAAGTGAAAAGTCTTTAAATTTGATGATTTGTAACGGTTCACTTGTTTTTTGGGCATTACTATGGAGTATTGTCATGACATTTGAACTTCTTAAAATAAATCAAATAAAATTAATTTTCTGTTATTTCTTAAATGCAAAATAAGGATAAACTCCAAAATTGAGAAAAAAGATAAATAGATTTCCTTGCTTCTAAGATGTGCCACATCAGTATGTCTATTACCTTCCTATATATATAGAAAGAGAGAGAGAGAGGTAGAGAGACAGAGATTAATAACTTGCGAAAAAAATAGTAAGTAATTAGTTTTTTATGATTATTAATTGGTAATTTAAGAAATGAAAAGTGATCATTTATAATAATCAATGTATATCGAGTATATTATATTGTACATATGAATACATACATTGACATATATACAAGTGTATATATCACTTTATGCGTACTAAATAAACTTACCTAATTCAAAAAATATTGAGATATTAAACATTTTTTCTCCATAGCGTAATTCCTTTTAATAAGGTCAAGTCAAAAAGGATATCCTTATATTAAACGAATTTTTTTTATTAGAAAGACATGTATTAAATTAAAAAGGAGAAGTTTCTCTACACCAATAGTGCCTTCCTGCTATGTTAGCCAGGGTCTAAAATAGAAAAGCTATGAGGAGGTATGACATTGTTTTGGTTACAATCATTAATCCTCCTTTCAAAAAAAGTTCTGGTGTTGTCTGCTCATAATGTACTTGTAGCACACAGCGGTGGAATTTCAAAATTCTATGTTTCTTCGAAATCAGTTGATGTTGCTCCCTCCTTGGCCATGAGATCCGTCACTCTATTTTGCTTTCTGAAGCAATGTGCTATCGTTGGTCCCCCTAATCTTCTTAGTCTTGATCTGCAATCATCCAACAAAGCATCATAGTGTAAGTTACCCATTTTAAGCATGGTTATTATCTCAACAGAGTCAATGTTTATTTCAATGGGTAACAGATTTCTTTGTTTCACTATTCTGAGGCCCTCCACAAGGGCATTGAGTTCCATGCAGTTGTTAGTAGTATTATGAAAACTCTTGTAGAAGCCCACAATCCATTCTCCATAATCCAATCTGATAACCCTCCCTATTCCTGTCTTAATAGGGTTTCCCAGGAAATTGTCATCAGTATTAAGTTTGAACATCCTGATTGGGGGTTCCCACCTAACATTGATGGTTTTGTAATGGGTGATGACATTGTTTTTCTTGATGGTCATATTGTATTTCACTGCTTCGGAGTAATCTTGGATAGGATAAGGGATGGTGCTGGTGTTGTTGAAGGTATTCTGGTTCCCGATTCTTCAAATTGACCAAAGGCAGAAAGAAATGAGGTCCAACCAGTCAAGGACCTTATTACATGAAGTTTGATGGAGGGTTTTCCAGATTTTACCCCAGTTAGAAAGATGGAAATGCTAGGGATTAATTCAGTTTTTGGTATTGCTCCTATCTATAACAACTCTCCAATATTGGTGTGCATTTTGACATCCATAGAAGATGTGGTTAATATCTTCTGTGTTATGGTTGTAGATCTTGCAGCTTGAAGAGTACCTGATTTTTATTTTGAAGAGAGTGTGGCTGCTAGAGAGTTTGTTATGGTAGATGAGCCAGAAGAAAGTTTTTATTTTGGGAGGAATTTTTGCTTTCCAGATCCAATTGAAAATGATGAAGTTGGTTTTGATGTCACTCTCATTTGTATCTGCCAGTATGTAGTAGGTACTTTTGCTTGAGAATATCTCATTTCCAGTGATATTCCAGATGGGGGTATCAGAGTTAGATCTGGGATTTGGAATAAAAGAGGATTTGATGGTATGGAGGATCTTTTGAGGAATCTCTATTGGGAGTCTGTTGAGGCCCCAATCCCCATTGTTCCAAACCTCAGAAAGCTTTGTTTTTTTATGATTCAGGGGTAGGGGGTCCTGAATGATGTTTCTGAGTGGTTCATATTGAGGAAGCCATCTGTCAGTCCAAAAATTGACTTTATCTCCTATATGGACAATCCAGAAGAAGGCTTTTTGGCAAATATCCCGCCCCTTAGCTATGTTCTTCCAGGTTTTGGAGGAGCATTTGTGGTTGGGTTGTTTGTTGGTCTGAGAGTATTTCATTTGGAGGATTTTAGCCCAAAGGGACTGAGGGTTCTTGCTGAGTCTTCATGCCAGGATGGTTATCATGGTATCATTCTTGATGGTAGACTTTTGGAGACCCGGGCCTCCTTTACTTTTAGGGGTGGTAATGGTATTCCAGTTCAAGAGATGGATTTTTCTCTTTCCAATAGTTGATCCCCACATAAAATTTCTTTGGATTCTGTCTATGATTTTGTGAATGCTAGAGGGGAGGGAGATGTATTGCATGCCATAAGTGGAGATACTGCTCAAGGAGGATTTAGTGAGAGTGGTTCTTCCTGCTAAATTGAGGAAGTTAATTTTCCAGCCAGCCAGCTTTGAGTTGAGGTTGTCCACAATAAATTGGAATTCATTGGAACAGGATTTTTGATTGAAGATGGGGAAGCCCAAGTATCTCCCAAAGTTTTTCTTATCCTGAATATTTAGGATAGATGACAGGATGGTCCTATCCTCCTGTTTGCATTTTTGGGAGAAAAGAACTCTGAATTTGAGGTGATTTATCTTTTGGCCAAAATGTTGGCGTAACCTTTGGAGAGTGTTTTTGATGGCCCAACAGTTTGCCTCGTTTGCTTCAGCAAAGAGAGTAAAGTCATCAGCAAAGAAGAGATGGGAGATTTTGGGACCTCTGTTGCTTATGGCTATGTGTTTCCAATTGAGGATATCAACCTCATAGTATATTCTCCTAGACAAAAGTTTCATGCACATGATGAAGATATAAGGAGAGAGAGGATCTCCTTGTCCTATCCCCTGGTAGGTTTGAAGAGCTTAGTTTTTCTCTCATTTACCAGAACAGAGGTGGTGGAAGAGAAGATGTAAGACATGATGAGGTTGGTGAGTCTGGGGGGGGGGGGGGGGGGTTAATAAACATAAAGTGTTTAAAGAACTTTTTTTTCATAACTTATTATTTAAAGTTTGTACCAATGTTAACCAAAAAAAAACTTGTACCAACGTAAATAAATATTAAAGTGAACTTTTCATTTGAAAAATATGAAGGGAAAAAACTCTTTACACCAATAAAAAAAGAACTTGGTGAAAAAAATTAAACTTGATACACGTATATATTAATAGAACATAAGTAGTATCCAAAGTATTGCTCGTAAGATAGTTCTACTATCCATGTATATTAAATTTGCTCTAATTAACTCTACATTTATAGTCTTTTAATAACTTGCAAGAATATAGTAAGTACTTAGCTTTTTTATACGATCACTAATTAATTGGTAATTTTAAAAATGAAAAGTAATATTTTATAATAGGTCAAAATTCTCTTGGTTGAAGTATAATAATGAGTCCGGAGTCTAAAAGATAATTTTTTTATTCAAAATTTTAAAGAGACATTGAAGAAAAAGAAAAAATGTCAAAGGGGCTAAGGCGGAAGCACTAGCACGCCTTGTAAGGCAATAATGATCCACCTTACTTCTTTCATCAACAGACAAAGCATACAAAATTTAAAACGTTCGTTAAATGATTAAAGGTAGACTATCACTAGCACACCTTGTAAGGCAATAGTGACTCGCCTTACTTTTTCATCAACTAACAAAGCTGAAAAAGTCTAAAACGTCTAAGGGAATATATGCAACAAGATAGAGAAAATACTCCATCTTTATTGTGAAAATATGTGAAAGTTATATGATAACTATCCAGATCTTGAAAATCTCTACAAAGTCATTCTTGTGTATTTCACTAGATATCTTTAACGTATATATTTTCTCTATTATAATTTATATGCCTTATTTTTTTTTAGAAAAAAATACATATTTTTATTTATTAGATATTTTCTAATTTTAATATTTATCTGTTGATATATTTAAAATTACAATGTTCAAATATCTTTGTAATGTATTGGACACATATTTAGTTTAATTTTGTAAGATTTAAAAGTCTTATTTTTAAAATTTTTTACTTAGCTTTAAGGAGTATATAAGATGATATGATCCTAATCCAGAAACAAGAATCAAATCGACGCAAAAACTAAATAAGGAGATTTTACTGTGTATGTGATTCATGATGTCATTTATATTCATAATAAAGAATAGTATTGTATATATATATTCACAAAATACATTATGTCATGTATACTCACAACAAAGAAGAAGTATTTTGTCTATCTTGTTGCATTTATTTTCTCTTAGACGTTTTAAACTTTGTCAACTTTGTCAGTTGATGGAAGAAGTAAAAAGGGTCACCATTGCGGCCTTACAAGGCGTACCCAGTGCTCCCGCCTTACTTTTAACCGTTTAACTTACATCGTTAACTAGTTAAAGGTAAGGCGAGATGTTTTCCTCTTCTTTGCTCCTTCAACATTTTTTCTTTTTTCATTGCCCTTTCAAAATTTTGGATTAAAAATTATCATTTAGACTCCGAACTCATGTAATGAGCATATATCTATAAAAATTAGTTTTATTTTTCTACTCTTTCCTAAAAGTCGATGACTATTCATAGCTATTACCTTAAGATTAAAGAAGATTTTAACCTAATGCTTTATTAATGTCCTAATTGATTCTGATTTGATGAAATATATTAACTTTCCTTTGATAACCTAATACGTTTGTTTGTAAATATTACATATTTAATTTCACCCATTTAACTTGTATTACACATGCTATTTACTTAACCTTCTTAGTGTGGTCCTTCTTCAAATCCTATATGAATACAGATTATTTTATGCATCAGTATTCAAAGCATTTCTCTATCACTACAACTTTCTTATCTCTGATTATCTAAATATCTATCAATTTATATGGTAAGTATATATAGTTCATATTCATATCCATATCCTCTCACGCCCTTAAATGAGGCCCTCTCCTATATCCTTATAAATATGAGATACTTTATGCATCAAAACTCAAAGCATCTCTCAATTACTACATTCTCTCCTCTCTCTATCTATCTTTATATATGTAGTACATGGTATATTTCATAATGAGTCTTATTTTTCTACTATCTCTTAAAGTCGATGGCTATTCATGACTATTACTTTAACTCATAGAAGAGTTTGATTCAACACATTATTTTTCTAGTTGATCCTGATTCGACATTAAAGACATTGATTTTTCTATATCAATCAGATGCTTTTGTCTTTCTGTCAACCCTGAAAAAGTATATACACCTCAAGATTCTCTCCATATCAGAAGTTGATTCTCCTTTGTCGGAAATTCAGATCGGCTCAGAGTATCACTCTCACAGCCTAAACCCTTCGTTCCGTTAATAAAGAGATTATTCTTGCCGATTTTCTTTCAAATAATGTGTATTTGGTTCCATTTATTTAACTTGTATTACATAATCTATTTACGTCGCATTTTTAATGTAATTCTTTTCCAAACCTTACGTGAATGAATGCAAGATAGTTTATGCATCAACATTCATGACGTTCTCTATGAAGACATTTTTTTTCATCCCAAGCATCTAAATATCTTACCAATTTACACTATCAGCATATATAAGACATTATTTAGTACTCTATTCAAACTCAATGACCAAGAATCCATCCAAGTAGGCGGATCAAGAACTAAACCCGGTTGAATGTGTCAGAGATGATCCAATGCTTATGTGAGACAAACAAAAGTCCAGAGTACTACCAACACAACACTTGATGTCTTTGTGAGCCCAAAATAACTAAAGTAAAATTGCTTACTTTTTTCAACCAAAGCTTACCAACCCTAACCCCCTGTATTCCCTCTCTATCTACTACCTGTTGCCAAAGACCCAGATGATGTTCAAACACAAAACTCAAGGACCCATGTCAGCTATTTTGTTTTTATGAACATCCAATGTACTTCATCAAGAGTTTTTTAGATCTGGTATAGCTCCTGATCATGTGTCATCAAATCTTGAATTGAGGGTGTAGATTGATTCTTGATGTAGAAATGCTAGGTCGGTGTGTTTAGGTTTATTATTAGGAGGGACATTTTTGGGGGTGGGTTTTCTTATCTGGGGTTTCTCCATTTTATCCAAGATTTGATTTTTATGTATTGAAGATTGGAATTTTAGCTTTATAGTTGGTTGATTATCAGTTTTGGTGGGGTTTTAGTTTTTTTTTGGTATATGACTACATGGGGTTTCTCCATTTTATCCAAGATTTGATTTTTCTGTATTAGAGATTGGAACTTTAGCTTTATGGATGAGTGATTGTCAATTTTGGTGGGGTTTTCTATTTTTTTTTTTTTTTGGTATGTGACTAGATAGGGTTTCTCCATTTTATACTAGATTGAATCTTTTTAATCAAAGATTTGATTTAATGTATTAAAGATTGGAGCATTAGCTTTATAGATGGGTGATTATCAATTTTGGTGTGTTTTTATGGTTTACTGTACAACATAAAGCTGACTTGATTCTGGGGTTTACCAAGAAATAGGATCTGGTGCAAAATCTTCATCCAAGATTTACTCTTGAAACTTGTAGGTTACTTTGGGTGTTACGCTGTTCTTTGAAGTAGTTCACTGTTGAGGAATTTTATTGAAACCAGTGTTGTGTACTGTTATTATCTAGTCGGGTATAGGTGTTGAAAATGTCATTCAAGAGTATGATTCAGGACATGAGAGGTGAGTTTGGGAGCATTTCGCGGAAAGGATTTCGCTCTAGATCACAGAGAGTGGTTCAGGATTGTAATGTGACAGTTGATGCTTTAAGGCAAAGTTGTTGGGCTAATATGCCGCCTGAGCTATTGAGAGACGTGTTAATGAGGATTGAGGCGTCTGATTCTGCGTGGCATCCGAGGAAAAATGTGGTTGCTTGTGCTGGTGTTTGTAGGAGTTGGAGAGAAATAATGAAAGAAATTGTTAAGACACCTGAAATTTGCGGGAAGTTGACGTTCCCCATCTCCTTGAAGCAGGTTCGACTCTTTTTGTTATTATAAACTATTAGTGTTCCAGTGTATGCTTTTGCATTCTTGTTGTGTACGTTACATAGTTCTACGAGGACTCGTAGTTTTGCTATATGTTAGTTCTCTGCATTGGGGATGAACCCTGTAGTTGATGTTTATATCTATAATTACTAGTATCAAAAAAGCATTTGTTTTTCTAGTAAACAAGCTACATTGAATGAAGCGGCTCCAGCTAGAGTAGAATGAATATAGATAATTATTTTAGCCTAAACCAATTATTATGTGATTGTGTCATAATTGTTTTTTTGTAGTATTTACTCTCATACATCATGTCCTTAGATTTCTTCTCATGCTCTTTAGATTACTAGAATCTCACGTCATTATTGCAGATTTAGCTAAAAACATAGCACAATAAAAGTAAATTATTCATATAGACGATACCAACTAGTTGAGATAAGTGTGACATTTAGGAAGTGTGTAATTTTCCTTGGAAGGCATATTTAATAGCAATAATTACCTGATAGAGAACTTCAACCCTCTAATTACCCTTTATAGTGATTGTCTTAAAAAAATTACCAAAGATAGCTATATTTTGGATTTAGACTCATATGCTAGAGCGAATGAATACAAGTGAATTAGAGCAAACTAATACAAATGATACAACCTGGTAACAATTGATACAGTAGAGCGAATGAATACAAGTGAAATTAGAGCGAATAAAACAAGCGATACAAGTGATTTTCAAAGTTGTAGGTTGTGGATGTGTTGTATCTGGAATGTTTTTAGGTTGTATCTTTTGAAGTTGGAGCTAGGTTGTATCTAGAGTGTTTCTGGTTTGTATCTAGGATCAAGATCTGAATTTATGGTGATGATTGGGGTGATTTTGTGGTGATGATACAAGTGTATCACATAATACACTGATGCAAAGTGAATTGCTGTATCACTAATATAGAGCGAATTGTTAGCCCACTGATACAGACCGAATTTCATAATTTTGCTACGTTAGCTAATTAGACAAACTATCATTACGTTCGGTAAGTAGGTGTCACACTGCTGCTATTTGTGAAATTTTCTCTATTTAGTATGGGAATGGAATTAACCTGATTAGAGTGGAATAGTTTCCTGATTGTTTCTTTTGTTTAGTTTATCTTAATATCTTGTTGCTCTTACTGCATGTTTTTACTGCTCATTTTTCATCTCTCCTTGAGCCGAGGTCTATCGTAGACAGCCTTCCTACCATCCACAAAAGGGGTAAGGTCTACCCTCCCCAGACCCCACCTGTGGGATTATAGTGGGTATTTGTTGTTGTAAATTGTTATTATTAGAAGCAAGGCTAATTAACTAAGGATGTGCTAATACATTTAAAAAAAAAAACTAAGAACGTGCTAGTACATTCTTGCAACATCAGGATCAATGGGGAAACGTTGCATGTTTTTGTGGAAACTGATTCCGTGTCCCTGGATGAGAAATAAATTGCTAAAAGCTCACACATCGTATTCATTCGAAACTTTGACCATTTAGGGTTTGACTAAGGAACAAATTTTGTTAAGCCCACATTCCCGTTTGAATTAACGAGTTTGAGTGGTTGAGCATTGGCCGAGTTTGCCTGTAGCCCAATGCCGGTAACCATCCTGCTCCATCCTTCAGATGAGGTCAAACGGAGTGTTGTAGTTGGGATTCAAACTTAGAATCTCTAGGTCATTACTTCGATGCTCGACCACTCAATGACTCCCCTTTGGGACTTGGATATGCAAATAATATAGGATACTGAATGAATGCAAGTACAAGAGAACTCAGAAAGAAAAGATACTTGAAAAGAGCAAAATAAGACAAAATCATACTCTCCTTGTTGGAAGGGGTGGTTACTCCAGTTGAAATATCTAGGCAAATAGCCATTTCGAGCAACCATAACGTAGTGTAAACCATGTAGACAGATGTAGCATACCTCATAAAACCTCAGTGCCTCTGTAGATCTGTTAAATCTTTATTCTCAGCAAGATCATTTTAACTTTCATTACATTCTCACTGAAGTTTCATGTTCCCTTTAGATTACTGTGGAGCATATTCAAGGTATTTTTTTTTGGTATGCTTCACTCAGGGTAAATGTTTGTTATAGTTACTGTTAGGCACCTGCTTTAGTTGCTACTTGCTATAAGAAGAGATTCGTGTAGAGCGTGGTAATCTACAGTAACATGTTATATCAAGTATCAACATAAACTAATATAGACCACCTACTGCACCCTTATGTACTTGAATGAAGATTCTATTGAAGTAGCATAGAAGATATTCTCAACTTCTTAGGGAGGTTGCTCTTATCTAGTTTGCTTGAGAGTAACTCCAGCTAGAACTTTTGTGGCATTTGGAAAGGTTCCGTGATCTACAGCATTTAACTCTGGTAAATAATAACTCTTCACTAATTATGCATTCAATGCACTCGAAAGGGGGGAGGGTAGGAGGGAGATAGAGAACAAACAGCTGGAACAATTATTGCAACAGCCATGAAAAGAGATGATTATAGCATATGAATACAATATGCTCAGTATATACTACTTATATAGGACTGAAAAAAATTCTGTCAACGTAAAAGAAAATTTTTGGAATGATATTTTGCGAAGACCGCTAACAACTATGTCTGTTGGAATTACTACTGGAAGGTTATGCTTTTTTAAGCTGTTAATCAACTTATCATCTGAGCGTTGTTTTACTTGTATCTGTTGCTCATACCACTTTGAGCGGATTGCACAAAACCAATTGTTGCACAAGATTAATTTATGCAGTTATATATTGTTCTCTAACATTTAGATTCCTGTGTACCTTTTTCCCCCTTCCCATTTAAGATGTGCAAACTAGAGCAATGTTTATATGTTCGCCAAATTTAACAAGTTACAACTATAATAAATGACCACTTTCTCCTGTTCCTGCAGCCTGGTCCTAGAGACGGTCTTATTCAATGTTTCATCAGAAGGAACCGCAGCTCACAGACATATCACCTCTACCTTAATTTAAGTGAAGGTGAATACGCATTTATTTCATCTTCACTTCTTTCTTTCTAGATGTATTAAGCACGCACCCTTCTTGTATCTTTGCCCTCTTTTCTTTTTCAGTTTATCTTTTGGTGCAATGAGAGCCTTAGGAGGTCTCATTTGCTTATACCTGCACCTATATAGGGTTTCCTTGCTTACTTATTCAGGCTAAATGATATTGCACTGACCTTCACGACTTGGGTTTTCATACAGCTAGTAACGATGATGGGAAGTTTCTTCTTGCTGCTCGGAAGTGTAAAAGGGCAACATACAATGATTACATCATTTCTTTAAGTGCTGAAGATGTTTCCAAGGGTAGCAGCACCTACATTGGGAAGCTGAGGTTTGTCGCGCTAGTATGTCATTTGCTACTTTATTGGCATCTTGCTGACTAAGTTCTCCTTGCTGAACTTTGTAATAGATCCAACTTCCTGGGGACCAAGTTCACCATCTATGATGCACAACCCTCTGACGCAGGAGCTAAAGTCAGTAAATGCCGCTCTACTAGGTTTGTTGGGATGAAACAAATCTCTCCAAGAATACCCAACGGCAATTTTCCTGTAGCTCATGTCTCATACGAGTTGAATGTCCTGGGGGCTAGGTAAGAGATGGTTCCTTTTGTGTGCTTTTATCTATGTATGATTTCCAGTTAAGAATATACTCTTTGTATGCCTATGCGGCTGTTGGTATCGTTCACTCTTCAGTTGTCCATAAGATCCAATTCGTTCTTCTAGTTTCCAAAAAAAAAAAACCATGAAAAATAGGTGGATATTTACGTTCAGTTCATACTAAAAAGTGAATGTTTTTTCCTTCGTGCAACCAAAACAGGAAACTCAAGATAAATTTAATAGCTTTTGGTGTCGTAAGAATATTACACTTTTAGAGGTTGAAACTAGAATGGCTACTTTTCTTGCTGATTGAAAAACCGTGGTTGTCTTTCACTTGCCAATTAAAATAAATTGTTTTTTTGTCAGGGGGCCCAGGAGGATGCTGTGTGTTATGGATGCAATTCCGGCTTCTGCTATTGAACCTGAGGGTGTAGCCCCTACACAAACAGAATTTGTTCCTGTGAATATAGATTCCTTTCCCTCCATCCCCTTTTTTAGATCAAAATCAACTCGCACGGATAATTTCTCATCCTCCGGACCTTTACCCAGTTCAAAAGATGAAGGTCTAACTTTGAAGAACAAGGCTCCTAGGTGGCACGAGCAACTCCAATGCTGGTGTCTTAACTTCAATGGCCGGGTAACAGTTGCTTCTGTAAAAAACTTTCAGCTAGTTGCTGCTCTTGGTGGGGATGGAGCTGGACAGGAAGAGGAGAATGTTATTCTCCAGTTTGGGAAAGTCGGAGAGGATGTGTTCACCATGGACTATCAGTATCCTATCTCTGCATTTCAAGCATTCGCAATCTGCCTCAGCAGCTTCGACACCAAAATTGCCTGCGAATGATCAGACAACAGGTGCTTCTGGTGTAACCTTTTTCTTTAAAAAAATCATCATTGGATGTCATGTGCTTCGCTCACTTTGATATTTTTCTTAACTGGATTGAGCAGTAGTAGAGATTGATGTTTAGGTAGGTGTGTATACGGGCTACCTGTGTACCATTTGGTAATTAATACTCCCTTCGTCTCAATCTATGTGGCACCGTTTGATTGGGCATGGAGTTTAAGAATTAAGGCAAGACTTTGTTTTTCAAACCAGACTGCCCTTATTAAAGTCACTTTAATGCTTAGTTTTAGTTGACTTTGGTGTCACTAAGTAGTTGCCAAATAAGGAAAGGTGACAATCTTTCTGAGAATGGCTAAAAATGATAGGGTGCCACATAAATTAGGACATATGGAATAACTGTGAAAACGAAACTTCAAGACTTACTAAGTTGTCTATAAGGTATAGCCAATCTCTCATCTTTCTAAAATCGCAAGTAATAAAGTTGAACCTTTTTGTCCCCTCTTGAAGTGTAATGACCGGTAGACTGAATTGTGCAGGTTCTGCAAGAAGTACTGAGGTGTTCCAGATTGGAGATTGCACTAACCTTGTTTACGTTGGTTACTGAACTAACGCCCAGTTAAATTGCAGTAGGTATGTTTGTTGTTGAATTAATCACCCGTTTTTTCATGCGTTGGACCCTTCCCGTTTCTTGGTTATGTAAATAGACAAGGATGATTCACAGTTTCGTTCATCTAACTTGCTATTTCTGTTAGCTCAAAATGTTAAACTGTACTTGTGGTTTACCTGTTGCACCTTTCTCCTGAGTGGAAGTACTCTTATTTCTGAATCTTTGTGTTCGATCGATTAGTTTTTTATAACCAAGGAATTTTCGAGTGTCAGCAAACACTCCGTTTTTATACTACGCTTTTGTCCAGAGGTGGGTTTGAACTCGTGCTGTTCACTCAATTCACCTATTACAGTGCTATGCGCTACTGAGCCAACATATTGGGTGCGGTGTCTCTATTCTGGAATGATGCCAAAATGTTATTGCAATATGCAATATGCAAAATAACACAAGAATAAAAGACCAATGTTAGTCTCGTGACCACTTGAACCACTTATTTAGGAACGGAGGGAGTAGTAAGATCAATCAAGACAGGAAGCGTGTAGCCGCTTATGGTCCCCAAATCTTGGGAAACTTCTCTCTACGCTGAAACTTGCGGCGAAAGTAATAAGGTTTTCTGCACATTTAATAGAAAACATATGGTATAGTGAATGGACAAAATTGTGCTTCTTTTTTTCACAAAACAGCAACTACGGGTAGTTTAGACATGAGTTTTTCTTTCCTTTCTTTAAAAAGAAAAATCGAAACATTTGGGTCGAGGGTCTTTCGGAAACCACCTCTCCACCTCCAAGAGGTTGTGTTAAGTTCTATGCATACTCTATTCTTTTCAGACCTCATTTTGTTAGATATTACTGGATATGTTGTTTTTGAACACGGTCTTTCAAATTTGAAAATTTGGTTTATTTGGTTTTGAGAGGAAAAATTGCAGTTACAAAATTTCAATATTCTTCTAGTGAAATATGCATGTTCCCGTACAACTTCCGACTTTTAAATAACGTTTTCTTTAACTTCAGTTTCAAGAGCTACTTTTCTTTTTCCTTTCAAATATCACTAAATTTATGGTCACACACCTACTACAACTCGTTGATCTGAAGCCAGTTAAGATCAACTGTTTATTGGTTAAATCTGACTGATCTTCTTTCATGAACTTGGGTAAATCTTCTCTCAGTAACTAGCTTTTGGTATTAAGTCCAAATATCTTATCTTTACCAGGCCACGCCGTCTGCCATGTCTGTCCCTGTCTAGGTTCCCATATTAAATTGTCCACCACTTGATTCTCCTTATATGAACATGAACAAACCTTCCTTCGTGAACTAACTTTTCTGTTTTAGTTCGATTCATATATCATATCTTTAGTATAGTTCCCCGTATATGGAGGAAAAATGAATGTCTAGAATATTAGATCCGCGCAAAGGCTGGTAAAGAAATGTTTTTCTCCCTATCAAACACATTCACAATGTAAAATATTATATTTACTATATCGCTCGAAATAATTTGGAACAAAAATAAAGCCTTAAACATACCTCTCTTTCAAGAAAAAAGTTGCATTGCGATAATATTCCGATATCATTGGTGCGAAACTTATAGAAGGAACCTCCGTAGCTCACCCCACCTAACCTACAAACGTACTCATTCCTCCGTTCCTTTTTAGTTATCATGATTCGTTTCTCTAATTCCTGAGTTGAAAGTCTATTAAAAACAACCTCTCTACTTCATCTGAAATAGCGATATAAAGTGCGTGCACTTTACCCCCTCACATATCACTTTGTGGGAATACAGTGGATATGTTGTTATTGTATGATTCGTTTATTTAGAGTTAATTTGATTAATTTTTAAAGTAAAACTAAATTAGATCAATATTTTTACATTAAAATTTTGATATTCAAAAAGTATTTTAACTTGCAAACTTTCACATATCGAATGTTGATTAAAATTAATATTTTTTAACTATTAAAAAAGTTGTGATGAGTAAAAAGGATCTGAGAATTTATAAAACATACATCAAACTTTGGATTCCGTGTCACTAATACTAGAATGAAATATTTCTTTTGGTTACATTGAAGCAAGTAAACTTTACCAGCGGATCGTTTGGTTGGGAAATTGTTATCTCGAGATTAGTTATTTTGGAATTAGTTATCTCATCAATTATATGGGATAAGTTATTCCATCACTATGATATAAATAGTGGGATAAATAATCTCGATACTAATACCTTACACCAAACATGAAATAAATTAGTCCTTTATTTTATTCCGGAACTATTTATTCTTTATCTCTCACATGAAAAGATAGTAGCAAAATTTAATATAATAACTAGCAAGAAAAATGAGTCCATAGACCCTCTCAAGTTTTTAATTTAAAAAAAGAGACAAGTGGATCCCACAATCTTATTAAGTTAAAAAAGTAAAGTTCCTTGAACAACTGGGACAGTTGTTCGACAACTGCATTAGTTGTCTCAACAACTTCGCATAGTTATTGAACAACTTCGCACAGTTGTCGAACAACTTCGCCCAGTTGTCGAACAACTTCGCCCAGTTGTCGAACAACTTTGATAGTTGTCGAACAACTTCGCAAAGTTGTCGAACAACTATCAAAGTTGTTCGACAATTGGGAGAAGTTGTTGGAACGAAAATTTTTTTAAAAAAAACTCAAACAAATTTTGTCCCTTCCACTTAATTTAAAAAACTTGAACGACCCTCACTTAATTGTGGGAAACTTGTTTGTCCCTTTTAATCCAAAGTCCCGGATAAATAACTAGCAAAGTTATCTAACAAGGTGAAGTTAGTGTTTTAGTGGGCAGTTTTACGCCTTCACTATTATAATTTATAGCGGGTAAAGTTCAATTAGATATCCATCAAGGTGACTTTTATCATTATGCATAGTTGGTAAAATTTCTGATTTTACTGTTATCATTAACAGATAATATAATTACCTTAATTTGAAATATAAAATTTATAGCCATATTTTATATTAGCAAAATTCAATTACTTTAATTTTAAAGAAAGTATAACTTATGATTTACTAGTTATAATGAGGAAAACTCAATAATTATACGTGATATTAATTCACCATCTTTGATGCGATTCTCCTAAAAAGTCATAATTATCGCGGGCAAAGATACTAGCTTTATTGGTATACTATTAATACGGAGCATAAAACAAAAAAATACGCCGATCAAACATACTATGTGTAATTATTTATCTTTCATAATTCATATGGCTGCCGACAGCAACGCAAAGTGCAAGATTAATACAAAAGGGTCTACTGCTGAATAAAACAATTAATAGCAAATCGAAGTGGGTCTCTGGAGCACTGTTCTAAACCTGAGAGACCAAACTGTAAACTGAGAAATCCACCAAATACAACTCTGTGGCTCAACAATTTGCACGACCAATGGTGTCATTATTGTGTCACAATATTATAGTATATTGTGGTCTAACTTTTCTCCAAACTCTGTATATCGTAAATGCTTTAATACACCAAGTTACCTTTTTAATATTACAAGATATACAACTGTCAACATAAAAAAATTATAAGAAGATCGTTTGAACAATATAAGGACAAGAAGAAAGACTTCCTCATGGTGTTCATTGACCTTGGAAAGACCTGCCACAAACTTCTTAGGGAGATCCCCTCGAGGTGTTTAGAGTCTAGAGATGCATGTTATTTACATTAGGGCAATAGAGGCATGTACCGTGGAGCCAAGACCTGAATTCAAACACCGAAAAATGACTCAGAACACTTTTTAGTCACTATGGGTGTTCTTAATCGTGATGAATTGTACTAGGGGTCAGTCTTTTAGACTATTTTTATTTGCCTCAGTGATAGATGAATTGACACAACATATTTAAAGGGGTGGAGTCAATTCCTCATATTGTCACTCAACTTATGAAAATATCTCATTAAAGTTATTTTTTTATTTTTTTATTTCAATAATGTCATTCAATTTTATACATTTTCCTTACAAACTAATAATTGCTAAAATACTCCTTATTCTTTGAAAGAAAAATAATCAAAATAGTCCCTTAAGTTTATTTTTGAAATAGAATGATCTATATTCATTAACAATATGAAATACTAATAGCTTTTTAACCATAGAAAATAGTGCATACAATTTTAATTCAACTTCTAGTTGTAATAGTAAAATAATATAATCCACTAAAAAATGCGATTGATATTCTTAAAAAAGCTTATATGCACTCTATTTATTTGAAAATTTAGGAGTTTAGCGATAAAATAATATTTTATATTTATTCATTTATGATTAATCTTTATTTTTTAATAAAATAGCTTAAATTTAGTTGTTAGTTTCTTCTACTTCAAAAACTATTGTCAGAAAATTCATAATTCATATAGAAGACGATGAATTCCTTCAACATTCTCCTCTCCCCCGCCCCAAACCCAATATATATATATATATATATAAAAATTATATTACCTCTTTAACCTGACTTTAAAAACTAGATACATCTCTCAATTTTATCTTTTTTATTTTTTTAATATTATAATATATCTTTTTAAATTATATTACTCCCTTCATTTCATTTTAGTTGGTCATCTTATTAAAAATAAATGTCCCATATTAGTTGATCACTTACTTAATCAAAATAGAATTAATTAAATTTTTTCTCATGATATCCCTATAATTCATAGTATACATTATGTATTAACAATTTCAATTTCAATGTTCATTCTTATGCCTAATAAATATAATTAATATTGCTAAAGGGTGAGTAGTAAAATTTGTCATTCAATTTATGATTTCTTAATCACCGTATAAAATGAAATGTGTCCAACCAAAATGAGACAGGGAGAGTATGTAATGAAGTAAAGAACTGAAATGTATTTGGAGGTATATTAACATTTCATATAAAAGAATAAAAACTATTTAAACTCATGATTTAAATTAAGAGGCTATTTTGGCCATTTTTCTACCAAAGAACAAGGATTATTTTAACAATTGTTAGTTTATAAGGAAAATGTATAAAGTTGAATGACATTATTGGAACAAAAAAAAGATTAGTGACTTTAGTGGGACACTTCTTAAGTTGGGTGACAATCCGAGGAATTGATTCTAAAGGGGTATCATAGTGTATGTTAATTGCAAATGTCATAATATTGATTGACAAGAAGGTTGTGGAGTTAAAGATAGGTTGGAACATTGGAGACAAGCCCTTGAGTCTTTAGGTTCCAAGGTTAGCTTAACTAAAATTAGAGTATCTAAAATGCAAGTTTAGTGACGAAAAACATGAGACAAAAGTGGAAGCGTAGATCGATGTACAAGTCATACCCAAAAAAAAAGGTTTAAGGTATCTTAGGTCAATAAGTCAAGGAGAAAGGGAGATTGATAACGATATTGCACATCATATTAGAGAGGTGAAATGGAGGCTTGCCTCCAGAGTATGTGTGCAAGGAATGTCCGCCAAAGTTTAAAGGTAAATTGTATAAAATGATGGATAGATCAACATTGTTTTTGGGACAAAGTGTTGATTGATCAAGAACGCTCATTCAAAAAACATAAGGGTTGTTTGGTTGGAAACAAGTTATCTCGAGATTACTAATTCTAAAATTAGCTCAAAGAGGGATAAGAAAACACTACAATCCCGACATGAGTTATTCCATGCATTTTGTCTCAATCAAACATGATATAAGCTCATCTTCTAAATTAATCCTGAAATTAGTTATCCTTATCCCACCTAAGTAGCTGAGATGAGAATGCTCAGAAGGATGTGTGTGCATACTAGGAAATATGACTAGGAATGATGTTATATAGGATAATTTTGGAGCGGCCTTTCTAACATACAAGACGAGAAACAAGATTGGAATGGTTCAGGCACGTGAAAAGATGCACGGATGCACTAATAAGTAGGTTAGTTCCTAACAAAGTACTTTAAATTTAGTCACATCCTGAATATTTCACTTTATCCAATCCAATTTATAGTATTATCTTACTTCACCTCTCAAGTGAAATTAATTAGTTCCAGCCTTATCATCCCTAAACTATAGTCTAGAGATAACTTTGTCCGCAAAGCAAACCACCACTGAAAGTGTACAAGTTATTGCATTGTTGTTAATTTGCCCAACAACAAATATGCAGCCTAATGAGCAATAGTAAAACACTTCCAAAATTAGTGAACTCTGGTATGAATCAACTGCAAATAGGGGATATACATGTGGCAATTTGGTTTGGTCTGGTTAGTTCTCAGTTTTTTCAATTATAATTCAGAAAACAAAATTCATAAAGTCAAATCATAAATGACTTTTGAGAAATGTACTCCCAAGTCCCAACTTCCACCAGTCTTTACCTTCTCAAGATAAAACACTCTTATATTCATTGATATAACTAGTACACAAGCAAACAATTAAAATACCAGTCAAAACCGGAGCATTATTTTTTACATCTACAAGCCATATGAAATACGAACCTGCATCCATACATTAAACTCAAGCAATGCAGTGTTAAAAGCAATTAAATTCCCTAATCCTACATTAGAAAGTAGACAGATAGAACTTAACAATCACAAGATTTCCCAGCTGCAGCCATGGATATAAAAGCTATCTTTTTGAGGAAAAAGAAAAAGCCGGAATCAAAGGACAAAACACTTTCAAGCAAAAGAGAAGTTTGTTCTGAAATTTACATGAACAGGCCGGTGTAGATGCACACACTAGAAAACAAAGATGGTCCCTGGAATTGATTGGAACCTACACAAAAGGGAGACTAGTTTCCTTATCCTATCTATCGTCTTGCATTTCTTTTTATCAATTAGGAACATTTCTACAATTAAAGTTACATATCCCAGGCCAACCTTACTTTTCTAAGATCATGGTAACTAAACATTGGTATAACTATAGAGCCATCACATCCAATGTCTAAACAAAATTATTAAGGCAAACATATATCACAAGAGACCATAAACTTTAAGGATGCAAACTCTTAACTATAAGCTAATATTTGGTCAAAGATTTTGCATCAGATATTGAAAATTAGTGTTCAAACATCTGTTTGACATGGAAATTTGATCAAAATCTAATATTCAAATATTTTTCAAGTTCCAAACAATTGGCCTGAACCAATTTTTGGTACTTCCGCAAAAAAAAACTACAAAAAAAAAAAAAAAAAAACTAACACAGCCAAAGGTGAAATAAGCTCAAAATACTGAGGAGAAATAGTCCAAATCAAACAATATCAAAGAGCAAAGTAACTGCTAAGCACAAAAATAACACAAATAACAAAGCATCACAAATTCAGTGTATATTTTTAAAACAAAACATGTATATATATATATATATATATATATATATATATATATATATATATATAAATTAAGAGGAAGAAGGCCTCAGATTAGCATATAGGCACATTATTCATAGCAACAACAACCCCATGGTTAACAACCACAGGTGCGCAATAAAAAGATGTTGTTGCCGCTCGTGCTTATTTGTTTGTCATCACTGGCCAACTTCCTCCAAGTAATAATAATAATAATAATCACAAATTAAATTAGCAAATGACAAAAATATTTTACAGAAATAAAGCTCCATTAGCAAAACTCATTACTTTGATTATGGTTTTTGACTGTTAAACAATTCACGATTTTAGAGACTAAAGAGCTTCAATGTCAAATTAGGGTTAGGGATTTTAGGTAAGACAACCAACATATAGGAAGGTTATTGGGCCTAAATGGTTTTGAACTGTATTGCTTGTTTGGGCCCTTTTATTAAGTCACTTTACCTACTAGCTACTATTGAGAAAATTTCATAAACGAATAAAGTCCTTTTGAAATATAATTACGGTTTGTAATTATAGTTTGCTTAATCTGTTATTTTGGAGTTGTGCTTGTTTGCTTTATATCTATTGGATACACTGTATTTGTTCACTGAACATTAACACACATAATTTCGTTGAATACAATGTATTTGTTCGCTCAACTTAGTCGTACGGTACTAGCACATATAGCACACTTCAACATATCACAAAGCATCACACATACAACTAACATACCTATTGAAATTCAAGAGGAGGGTGAATTGAAAACTTTTTTTGAGTTGATTGATCAGACTTGTAGTCAATTCACTCACATGTTAATATACTGAATAAAACAGAATGATATAAAAAGCGCAGGTAAATAAGTAAACAAAAGACACAAGATTTATCCTGGTTCGAATCACCGGTGTGGTGCCTACTCCAGTCTCCTTGGATTACAAGAGCTTCCTTTAGAGCTTTCAAATAGAGAATTTGATTACATATGGGATGGACAATTTCTGAATCTTATTTTGTTATTAAGATCTTGTGACACAGCCTCAACTAGTATCACTAAATCGACTCAATCTTTCTCTTTTTGTAAGAATTGTAAATTGAAATTACAAAGCTTTATGAAGACTAAAGATTGAGAAACACTAAGAGTTTCCTGTGAAGTTCTGTATCGTCTTCCTTCTTCAATCTTCCTCTTTATAGCCTCCAACTAATCTAGCTTTTTTTCTCTATAAGGAAAACCCAAAGGAATTTCCTCTCAATCAAAGATTTGAATTGATTCCTTGATTAAGGATTCACATCATATGGTACGTCCATATCAGATATGTCCGTACATACAATATGACCCTCCTTTCTCGAATATAGACTTACAACCATACATGTCCATATCAGATATGTCTACATAGAGGGTGTGATCTTCCTTCCTTCCGTGATTCCGTGAGAGATCTGCTTTCCATGCTACTCTGTGATTGTTGATTGTCTTCCTTATAATTTGGGATGTACTGAGATCTTTTCCACATCCAGCTCCAACTTCCTTGTAGTTAGGAATCTTTCGAGATGCTTCTCCAAGTTTAGCTCCATAGGCGATCCTTTGCCTTGATTGTGTCTTCATGTATCCTACATGATTTTTGTTATTAGTTTGACGTTAATCATTATCAAAACATATTATATCAATATGGAAAGATAACACATATAACATAAACTTTGTATAACTACAACATATTCTAGTGTATATAATCGTATTTAAGTGTATCACGTTTGTATTATATGAGATATGCATGTGTTATCACAAAAAACCACCCCAACTTAGATGAATCGATCACCAAATATACTTGAATATCACTGCATATTATGTATAAACAATGTCAACATGCAATCAAAGAAGAAAACGACCTACAAAAGATACATTTACTAGGGAGTTATATTTCACAATGCCATTAGAGATATATAAAAGGGAAACAACTTCACAAGTATCAAACAAAATACATTTCATGTAGTTGGTGGGTACTATAAATAAAAATAACAGAAGTATTTTATCAAAGAGCATTCTTGATTTAGTGGTCGTGGTAAATACATGGGTTCGATTTCAAGTTGTTACATTTGTTTTAAATATTTTTGAAAATCAACGAACTCCGTTAATTTTCTAGTTGACTTGGGTACCTGAAAGAATTACCAGGTATACTTCAAACCAAACATTTTAAAACGATAGGAAAAAAGGTGAGCATATGAATGGTTATTTACTTTCTTTATGTGGGTTTTGGATAGAATCGGAGCTTTTTGATTGAATTAATTATTATTTATTTAATTTATTTTCAGGAAAAAAAAAAAAAAACAAGAACTGTCCACAAGATTTAGGTTGTGTGATTTTTGTATTAACTAGTTTAGCATAAGTGCTTTGCACGTGTGTCTCATATCAAATTAATAAAATTGTATATAAAAAGAATAACAAAATTTAAAATACAACATTGTGTCAAAATAAATATTATAAGAAAAAAAAATATAAATTTGTAATGTTTTCTAAATTTGATCCAATATCAAGTGGACATGTAATTAAGAAAAAATACAAGAATATAAATCAAAGCTGTAACAAAAATTCTTTCCACAATAGATTAATATTGACATGACAAATATTATTAAAAAACTGAATCTAACTCCCTCACTCAAACCCCCAGCTCCCACCCATGCAGTATGTATTTTTTTTAGTAGAATATGATGTATAAACCTAATTAAAAAAGAAAAAAAAATGTATAAATATAACTAATTAAGAGAAGACAACTAAGATCATGAGTATAGTGTTGAAAGTGGGATCCCACATCGGTTGTGGGACGAAAATGGGGGCCTTCCCTCCTATAAAAGGAACCTAAGGGGTGATTTGGTAGAGTGTATTGACAAAAATAATGCATTTATTTGTCATACTCCTTTTTTTTTTAACTCCAAAAAGATTAATTTTAACGTTTGAAAGGGTTTTTATTATTAAAGTGACAAAAAGATAAAAAAATTTGTTCCGAAAAGGATATTTTACAATGAAATTCAGAGTCGCCACTTGACATAGATCGGGTGTGTCAAGTCACCTTTGGAAATCCTTTTTCAAAACAGTTTGACTCTAAACTGATCCGCGAACGGAGATTCCAGCTAAGGAATTCTGTTGACCGAGGGGAAGGTGTTAGGCACCCCTCGGTCCCGTGGTTCGACCACAGTCGCTCGGTGGAGTATATCGGCTAATTTAGCACTACAAATGTATAAACCACACAAAAGCACACAACAATTAAACAAACAAACACAAACAAAACAAATTCCGAAATATAATGTCCAGTCCAATTATACAGTCCCAAAATAGAAAAAAATGCAAAAAATATAAATCCTATTCTAAACTAGTCCTAAACTAAACTCCACCCGATATTACGGGCCTTGATCGTGCAACGTTTTCAAGTACAACTTTCTCGTGGCATTCCCCGGATAAAGCAATATAGATACCTCGGGGCATTCCTCGGCCAAATGAGTATAATTGAGTCAAATGCGATAAAACCAAGTCATTTAACACATATTTCAAACATTTCATCAATCCTCAATCCCTAAATTTACCTACCCGAGCCTACTAGTTGCCTACCCATCTCGACCTATCATGGTACTGTCGTGTTCGACAAAATTAACATCATCGCCTATTCCGAAGTAAACCAACATCAATGAATCAAAATTATTGAAATTCAAATTTACCAATTTTTTATTCCTGCCCCAATTCACTCTTCAACCACATGATTAACTCATTTCAATACGCAATCCCCCAATCAAGAATAACGAACATTCACCGATCATGCATGGCCACATCAAACACTCAAATGTCACTAACAATTCACATCAACAAATAAAACAATGGTATCGGATCGTACGTTCATAATCATACAAGAATTAAAAAGGAAGAGAAGAAAGAATTGGACCTCAATGTTGCTTTCAAGTATTATTCAATTAAACGAGATGGAATCCGCACCGAAAACCTCGAACCGAACCTCAACTTTTGACCTCGAATTTAAAACTCAACTCAGAATAAAAAATCCAGTCTAAATCGAATCAAAAATCCGTGACAAAATCGAGTCTGACTCTAATCGACCTTTCAATTTCTGACCATAATCAGTAACTACAACCGATCGAAAACTCGGGCAGCGGAGTGTACCATTTTTCTGGCGAAGTATTCGCTGGAATTTTCAGAAAAACGGCCTGTGCAGCTACAAGAACTAATTTGTGGTTGGATGTCGGATGTTATCGATGGCTATGGTTGTTGGGTTTGTTGACTTTGCTATTTCCGGCAAGGGGTGGGTTGTCTGGGCAGCTTGACCGTAGAGATGGCGATTCCGGCGAAAGCTACGTCGGAGAAAAAGCTATTTTTTCCTATTTTCGCTCAACTCTGTTTCTCTCTCTCTCTGTCCTTCTCTCAAATCCAATCTCTTTCACTCGTTTCCCTCAACTCACTAGTGTGTGTGCGTGAATCTCGTGAATCAGTAGTGTGTGTTCTTGGTGCTCTGTGTGTGATGCCAACAAAGAAAAATAGCGTGTATTTGTATGTCAATGTACTTTTTTTGGTAGAAGAAAAGAGAGAAAAAAATGGAATCCCCTGGAAGCTGATGGTATACCCCTTTTAGAGTGATATGTGGGCCCCTCCTTTTTTTTGTCTTTTTTCTAAATCATTCTTTTTTGTATTGTTGAATGGGGAAAACGTGTAAGGCATGGGGTATAGGGGTAGTGAGAGAAAAGTTGTTAGGGGTAGATGATTAGGATAAAGTTTGTTAGGATAAGGTTAGGGATTTATTGAATTTTTGTTATTTTTTATATTTTTGTGGGGTATAATTACATGGGTGAGAGTACATAATAGGATAAAGTAAAAATAGGTAAAAATGATATCAGGGAGGGACGAAATTAGGTGTCTACATCATGCCCCTCTTTGAATGTAAACACGAAGTATTTTCAGACAAAGAAGTAGACAACAAGACAAAATTTTGTCCTGACTATTATTCAAAGGAAGAAACAGAAAGAAGAAGAACAATCGAGTTCTGACTTAAGCCATCCTACCCACCCAAGTTATGGAGGAATCAAGTGACGGTGTCTCAAAGGATTTGAAGGAAATGGACTATACCGAGTTGGAGAGTCGAGTGAGGTTCCGTTCTGCGCTTTGTCATTACATCAAAATGAAAATTACAAGTTAAAACATAAATGAAATTACAAAATCCTATCTATACAGCTTCTGTTGGACTCCTGACTTAAGTTTCATCACTCTATTCTTCAGGCGGGCTCCTGACTTGCAATTTCATCACTTGTTGCTTGGTCTTTAATAGCTTCACCTTGTTCCTTAACTTTCCATTTATTCGCCCTGTGCTTCGGGCGGGCTCCTGACTTGCCATTTCATCACCCTGTTCTTCAGGCGGGCTCCTGTCTTATAATTTCATCACCCTGTTCTTCAGACGGGCTCCTGACTTGCAATTCCATCACCCTGTTCTTCAGTCGGACTTCTAACTTGCTATTTCATCAATCTGTTAACTTTTAACTTTTCACCATATTTCTTGACTTTCAACTTCTTCACCATGTTGCTTGACTTTTAACTCTTTACCTTGTTTCTTGACTTTCAACTTCTTTACCCCGTTCTCTAGGTAGGCTCATGGCTTACAATTTCCTCACTCTGATCTCCGGGCGAGCTCCCGACTTTTAATTTCATCACTCTATTCTTCAGAGGGCTCCAGACTTACAATTTCTCACCCTGTTCTTCAGGCGGGTTCCTGAAACTATATCAAAACTAGAAAGAAAATTATTCCAAACAAATGTTATGATAAAAAAAGAATTTATTTTCCTGAAAAAAAAATTCCATTTATCAGGAGGGTCCTGAACAGAAAATAAAATCTCATTTTTCAGAAGGGTCTTGAACAGAAAGTAAAATTCCATTTTTCAGGAGGGTCCTGAACAGAAAGTAAATTCTCATTTATCAGGAGGATCCTGAACAGAAAGTAAAGTCCCATTTTTCAGGAGGTCCTGAACAGAAAGTAAAATCCCATTTTTCAGGAGGGTCCTGAACAGAAAGTAAAATCCCATTTTTCAGGAGGGTCCTGAACAGAAAGTGAAATCCTATTTTTCAGGAGGGTCCTGAACATATATTAAAATTTTATTTTTCAGGAAGGTCCTGAACAGAAATTAAAATCTCATTTTCTAGGAGGGTCCTGAACAGAAAGTGAAATTCCAATTTTCAGGAGGGTCCTGAACAGAAAGTAAATTTCCACTTTTTCAGGAGGGTCCTGAACAAAAGTAAAGTCCCATTTTTCAGGAGGGTCCTAAACAGAAAGTAAAGTCTCATTTTTCAGGAGGGTCCTGAACAGAAAGTAAAATCCCATTTTTTAGAAGAGTCCTGAACAGAAAGTAAAATCCCATTTTTCAGGAGGGTCCTGAACATAAAGTGAAATCTCATTTTTTAGGAGGGTCCTGAACATTAAGTGAAATCCCATTTTTCAGGAGGGTCCTGAATAGAAAGTAAAAGTCTATTTTTCAGGAGGGTCCTGAACAGAAAGTAAAATCTCATTTTTTAGGAGGGTCCTGAACATAAAGTGAAATCCCATTTTTCAGGAGGGTCCTGAACAAAGAGTAAATTCCCATTTTCCAGAAGGATCCTGAATAAAAGTAAAGTCTCATTTTTCAGGAGGGTGCTGAACAGAGAGTACCAGAAGGATCCTGAACAAAAGTAAAGTCTCATTTTTCAGGAGGGTCCTAAACAGAAAGTAAAATCTCATTTTTTAGGAGAGTCCTGAACAGAAAGTAAAATTCTATTTTTCAGGAGGGTCCTGAACATAGAGTAAAATCCCATTTTTTAGGAGGGTCCTAAACATAAAGTGAAATCCCATTTTTTAGGAGGGTCCTAACCAGATAGTAAAATCCCATTTTTCAGGAGGGCCCTGAACAGAAAGTAAAATTCTATTTTTCAGGGGGGTCCTAAACAGAAAGTAAAAGCCCATTTTTCAGGACGGTCCTGAACAGAAAGTAAAATCCTATTTTTCAGGAAGGTCCTGAACATAAAGTGAAATCCCATTTTTTAGGAGGGTCCTGAACAAAAAGTAAAATCCCATTTTTCAGGAGGGTCCTGAACATAAAGTGAAATTTCATTTTTTAGGAGGGTCCTAAACAAAAAGTAAATTCCATGGATGTGCATTTCCAATGGTAGTTGAATTAAGTGAAGCAAATTTGACCCTGTTTCAACAAAGAAAATTTGTCAGTTACAAACTTAGTGGTGGTTTGCAGCACTTGGCTTTCCTGACACCTGTTCCAGTGTTCATTCCCTTCATTTTGTTTCAGATTGCTGGCACATGCCCCTGCTTTACCGTGTCATTAACCCAAACACAGATTAAGAAAAATGACTCTGTAACAAACACAGTATCTCTGCTTTGTCATGCTCCTCAAATAAACCCTTTGAACTTGGTATTTCTATGAGTTCCCAGACTTGTCTATTGGCAAAACTTTCTGCATGCCTTGTTCTGACTTACAATCTTGTTTCTTTCATGTGTTGGCCCTTTGTCTTGTTTTGTGCAATTAAAGAAGCTGGTAGCCAGTTTTGAAATCTTTTCTCACTTATTTTGACATGGACTTAACTCAAAGACAAGAGAAAAATAACAACAATTTTTGTTTTATTAGGATAACTGACTCAAGAAAAATAAAAATATAACAAAAGAGAAGAAGGAAACGCCAATAAATGTTCCCACCGAAAAAAATAAAATAAAAGTTTATCTGAAATGACAGTCAATTCTAATGATTATGACATGCATATCGGATTTAACTGCCTGATCTTTCTATCCAAAACTTTCTACCAATTGTTGTTGAGTTAATGACCTCGAAATTGAGTTGCTTCCTTAGGTCAATTGTACTTAAGACCTCATTCGGCTAGTGGCCCCCTTGAATAGTTTTTGCCAACAAGCCTTTCTCATTTTCCTTTTCTCAGCTCACCATTGCCTTATGGTGTCTGTGAGGGTTTTTTGCCAATGAGACTTTCTTATTTTCATTTGTCTCAACTCACCGTCGTCTTATGGTGTTCGTGAGTTATCTCTCTCAACTTACCATTGCCTTATGGTGCCCGTGAGGGTTTTCACCAATAAGATTCTCTCATTTTTATTTCTCTCAACTCACTATCGCCTTATGGTGCCCGCGAGGGTTTTCACCAATAAGACTCTCTCATTTTCATTTCTCTCCTGATTCCTTATGCTGAGGAAGACAAGTAGTTCCCAAAATGCGCCATCACATCCATTGCATACTTAGACTTAGCATTTTCAAAGATTGATCTGAAGGTCTTTCTTTGGTTGTAACTTGGCTTTTGGATAGGGTTAGAAAGAAAAGATGACATGGGGCCCAAACGACACTTGAAGTGGGGTGGGACTTACTACCTTTGAAATCGACTCAAACAATGAGGATTAACTCATGCCTAGTTTCTTTTGACTGGGCAATTCAAAATTGTTTATTTGGTTGGACCGATCCCAGAGTAGGGCAACCTACGTATCTCCCCCCGAGAAGAGGAGAATCAGGTCACGCGTAGTTCTGGCAGTTTATTCTTTTACTTGATTTTGATTTCTTCTTTTCTTCTTTCTTTTTTTTTCCTTTTTTCTCTTTTGTTGACTCTTTTTCTCATTGGGACTGATCTGTCTTTATTTTTCTTGACACTCTTCCTTTTTTTTGACATACTTTCTCGTTTTCTGTTTTGGACTTTTGACTTCATTTTTTTCTTGACACTCTTTTTTTAACTTTTTGAATCCATCTTGATTCCAAAAGAGAGGTATGAAAGAAAATAGAACTAAAGCTCAAATGAGGTAAACAAAGGATGACACAATACTTAGATAGTAAATGAAATGCTTTCGTCATATCAATCCTTGAAGATGCTAGTACATAGCATATAATGTGAAAGTGCATGACCAGTATCACTTATGACATGTTTTGCAACACTAACTTTCCCTGAGCATGTGTGTCCCTTCTTCTTCTACACTTGTCAAAATACAACTCCACATTTGTTGTACATCCCTCACATTGAATGACTCATGCTTTCGTGAAGTTGATTTTTCTGTTTCTCTAGATCGCACATCCTCTATTTGACCTAATTGAGCTATGTTTTACAATTGATGACCAAGTTATTCTTGTGCTTCTCAAAATAATTGCCTAAATTTTCAAAGAAGGCTTGAACTTGTCTCCAAATGTCTCAGCACTCTACGTATTTTCTCAGATGCTCTTTTTTTTTTTATAACTTTAACCCTCTGATTCAATGTTCATGCTTAAATTAAATTTTAAGATCTGGCTGAAAATTCCACTAGCATGTCATATCACTAGAATTAACCTAAAATGTACTGTGTAAAGAAAACAAACAAACAACACATATTTAAAATACAAAAAAAAAGGACACTTCATTTAATTAAAATAAAAGATAGAAGGGTTTGAACATAACGACAAATGGACAAAACAAGATAGATCCCAAAATATAACCCCAAAATAATTCAGATAACAGAAAATAAAACAAAACAAACTACCAGACCTATTCCTAGTAGGGCGAGGGGTGACTTCTCAATTGCTCAGCCTGACATCTTAGCCACTGTTTTGCATATCAGCATGACTAGAGTTTTCCTCACTGTCAATGTTCTGCACCATAATCAATTTGTCTTGAATCATCTTTTTAATTTCTCTTTTTAAAGAATGACAATCTTCAATACTGTGACCCTGAACATCAGAATAATATGCATATCGTACATAAGGATCAAAACTTCTTGAATATGGGTCAGGAGTATACCCAAGGAGAGGAGTGATCATGCCTTGCTGTGCCAATCTCTGAAATTAATTAGCATATGACTCTCCAATTGGTGTAGAACCATCCCTCAATTTCTGCCTCATTTCATTATTTAACTTGGATCAAACATCGGGCCTAGAAAGGCTTTGGTATGTCTATGGAATTAAAGAATGACTTTAAGGAGTTGGTGCGCGCCATTGTGGGTAAGCAGGGAGTTGAACATATGGTTGTGTGCAATAGACTAGATATGGAGGTGAGGAAATAGAGTATAATGGATTTTGGGAGTGAGTATGGAGATCTTGGGTATGAACTTGGGCTTGAGACTGATGGCAACGATGACATCGTCTTTTTGGATGTGCCCGTTCTCTAACTACAATAGTAGTGTCATCTTTCTCATTCTTCTTCCCTCCAGGTTCCTTTAATTGATGCAATATTGTCTCAAATGTTTCACGAATTCCTCATGCCCATCTTGCTCCTTAAATTTCAATATCTCAAAGATTGGAGGAAGGTTAGCACTTGAAGGCATGCACCAGTCTTTGTATGGAACATCTTCTTTACCCGCACGTCCTAGAGAATTTTTCATAGCATTTTCTGCACTCTTCATTTTTCCAACCACTTTCTCCGACTCTTCTGGCATACTGGACTTTTTGTGAATAAATTTTGGTGGTCTAGTTAACTTAAAAGCAGGCTCAGGAGTATAACAATGATCACCAAGAGTATTGAATATATGTTTACTAGCAGCATGGGGACGCACAACCGTTGGGCGAGCCAGTGTGGAAGTCCCAGTAGAGGATTGAGCAATAAGATCACAAACGACATATGGTGTTGTGAATGTAGCAGGCTTATGCTGAGAAGCTAGAGAGAAAGTGGTGGAAGTATTGAAATGCTTTTGGCTTAGAATGAATTCTGAGTCATGTTGCAGTGCATCAATAACAGTAGGAAATTGACTTTGAAATTTTGGTGGAAAACTCGAGGTATTTGTAGGATCAACCCACTGGCCCAAGCTCGATGCATTTATGTCATTTGTTGTCTTAGTCTCCTAATCTCTTGCTTCAAACTCTCATTTTTCTAATTCTTTGTTTGATCTATGATGTCACTCTCTATATCTTTGTTGGACACAACTAACCCTTTGGATTTAGTGTGATGTGAAGGACCAGCCAGAATGCTACAAACCAATCACCTTAAACTTACTCAACAAAAAAATAACAAATGTGTTAGAGTTCAACACTTTTTTAAAATCTCTTTTTCTTTTTCTTTTTTTTTTTAAAAAGATAAGATCATCAACTCAAGAAGGGCACCTACGTATCTCACTCCCGAGAGAGAAGAATCAGGTGTGCGTAGTTCGTGAAGTCTTGCCAAAATGGCCAATTAAACTCTTTTTCTATTCCTTGAAACTTTAAGAAGAAAAGAAAATAACAATTTGTCAAAAGAATTGACGAAAATCTTATTGAATTTTTCAGCTTTAACATCTCTATACAAAAAGAAATTTATAATTACCAAAGAAAAATCTTTTTTGGGTTTTCAATTTTGAATTTCATATGAAAATGAAACTTGAACCTATTAAAGGAAAATCTTTTTTCAGTTTTCTTTTAAAGAGTATATGAAACACTTACTCTAAATAAAGAATGAAGAAAATCTTTTTGAATTTTTCAAATAAGATCTCCGAACCAACAATAGGCTGCCTACGTATCTCACTCCCGAAAGAGGAGAATTAGGGGTGCGTAGTTCATCCAAATTGGACAATTAAGAATTATAGAACAAACAAAACCTTGACTTGAGAGACACGACTGCACGATGAAAATAAAATCTTTTTGGATTTTTAATTTGACAGTTCATACAAAAATGACACCAACAACTATGAAAGAAAAATCTTTTTTTTGAAATTTTTGAATTATGGATGCATGATAAAAGAATAAAAGAAAAATCTTTTTGATGTTTTTGAGAAAAATGAGTGTGAAAGGTAAAAAAAATCTTTTTGAATTTTTGGATTGTGAAAGAAAATCAAAAGTCATAAAGAACTCTAAAAACATACGAAACACTCTTTTTTTCTTTTCAACTTGCTTTTTTTCTATTTTTTTTAACATTTCTTACCTACGCACCTTACTTCTAACACATGCTTTCCCCAAATCAGTCTGTCAAATGACCACATTACCCTCAAAGATGCAATATTTAGCACGTAGGGATGCTTTTAGAGGTAAATCTCCTATAAAGGGCCACATGGGTCCCGCCAGGTCTCAATATGATGTAAATAAACATGACCTAAAGGCTGACCTACGCTGGGGTCCACTAACAAGGCTGTTCGAGGAGCGTATGGTCGATAGTGGCTTGCTTTAGCTAGCCACCTACTCCATACAACCCAATGGCTTCCCCCCTAAAATAAGGGTGACTCAACTACAAGTCGTGTACACACGTGTACTACGAACTTGTTGAAGAAAGAACGACTCGGGTTATGCACATGATACCAGATATAAAACGGTAATACATAAAGTAAAAACTGTAAACAAAGAACACGTAGACACTCAACAATGATAAACAATAACACAAAACAACACAAACAAAATATCTATACATCTATAGTGCCAAATTAAGCCGATACAACTCCAAAATAAGCTTGAATTCTAAAAATTTCCCCAGTGGAGTCGCCAGAGCTGTCACGCCCATTTTTTTTAACTCCAAAAAGATTGATTTTAACGTTTGAAAGGGTTTTTATTATTAAAGTGACAAAAAGATAAAAAATTTTGTTCCGAAAAGGATCTTTTACAATTAAATTCAGACTCACCACTTGACATAGATTGGGTGTGTCAAGTCACCTTTGGAAATCCTTTGTCAAAATAATTTGACTCTAAACTGATCCGCGAATAAAGATTCCAGCTAAGGAATTCTGTTGATCGAGGGGAAGGTATTAGGCACCCCTCGGTCCCGTGGTTAGACCACAGTCGCTCGGTGAAGTATATCGGCTAATTTGGTACTACATATATATAAACCACACAAAAGCACACAACAATTAACCAAACAAACACAAACAAAATAAATTCTGAAATATAATATCCAGTCCAATTATACAGTCCCAAAATAGAAAAAAATGAAAAAAAATATAAATCCTATTCGAAACTAGTCTTAAACTAAACTCCACCTGATGTTACTGGCCTTGATCGTGCGTCATCTTCAAGTACAACTTTCTCGTGGCATTCTCCGGATAAAGCAATACAGATATCTCGGGGAATTCCCCGGCCAAATAAGTATAATTGAGTCAAATGCGATAATACCAAGTCATTCAACACATATTTCAAACGTTCCATCAATTCTCAATCCCTAAATTTACCTACCCGAGCCTACTAGTTGCCTACCCAGCTCGACCTATCATGGTACTGTTGTGTTCGACAAAATTAACATCATCACCTATTTCGAAGTAAACCAACATCAATGAATCAAAATTATCAAAATTCAACTTTACCAATTTTTTATTCCCGCCCCAATTCACTCTTCAACCCATGATTAACTCATTTCAATACGCTATCCCCCAATCGAGAATAACAAATATTCACCGATCATGCATAGCAACAATAAACACTTAAATGTCACCAACAATTCATATCAACAAACAAAACAATGGTATCGAATCACACGTTCACAATCATACAGGAATTAAAAAGGAAGAGAAGAAAGAATTGGACCTCAATGTCGCTTTCAAGTATTATTCAATTAAACGAGATGGAATCTTCACCGAAAACCTCAAACCGAACCTCAACTTTCGACCTCGAATTTAAAACTCAACTCAGAATCAAAAACCCAGTCTAAATTGAATAAAAAATCTGTGACAAAATCGAGTATGACTCCAATCGACCTTTCGATTTCTGACCATAATCAGTAACTACAATCGATCGGAAACTCGGGCAGCGGAGTGTACCCTTTTTCCGGCGAAGTATTCGCTAGAATTTTCAGAAAAATGGCCCGTGCGGCTGCAACAACTAATTTGTGGTTGGATGTCGGATGTTACCGATGGCTATGGTTGTTGGGTTTGTTGACTTTGCTATTTCCGGCAAGGGTTGGGTTGTCTGGGCAGCTTGACCGTAGAGATGGCGATTCCGGCGAAAGCTACGTCGGAGAAAAAGCTATTTTTTCCTATTTTCGCTCAACTCTGTTTCTCTCTCTCTCTGTCCTTCTCTCAAATCCAATCTCTTTCACTCGTTTCGCTCAACTCACTAGTGTGTGTGCGTGAATCTCGTGAATCAGTAGTGTGTGTTCTTGGTGCTTTGTGTGTGATGCCAACAAAGAAAAATAACGTGTATCTGTATGTCAATGTCCTTTTTTTGGTAGAAGAAAAAGGAGAAAAAAATGGAATCCCCTGGAAGCTGATGGTATGCCCCTTTTAGAGTGATATGTGGGCCCCTCCTCTTTTTTTGTATCTTTTTTCTGAATCATTTGTTTTTGTATTGTTGAAATGGGGAAAATGTGTAAGGCATGGGGTATGGGGTATAAGGGTAGTTAGAGAAAGGTTGTTAGGAGTAGGTGATTAGGATAAAGTTTGTTAGGATAAGGTTAGGGATTTATTGAATTTTTTTTATTTTTGTATTTTTGTGGAGTATAATTACATGTGTGAGGGTACACGGTAGGATAATGTAAAAATGTGTAAAAACGATATCGGGGAAGGACGAAATTAGGTGTCTACAGTATTAATTAATGTGTATTATGAATACCTTATTTGGTATAATTTTTGGTCAATGTATAACTAATGCAAGCATTAGTTATACACTCTATTGTGTATTAAGGTGTGTGTTACTAATACCACTCATTTTCTATGTATTAGTAATGCAAAGTCTTTAATACATGCATTAACTTATTAAATGACCCTAATACCCCTCAATTTTCTTCTCAAAATATTTCATTATTCTTTTTCCCGCCATTTTAATTTGCAATAGTGAATCTTTTCAAAACATTTCACAATTTTTTTTCCACCATTTTAATCTACAACAATGAATAATTGATTTAAATAATTATAACATATTTTTGCTTTGCTTCTAGAGTCTTTAAAAAGATTTAAAAAAATTGAGACTATTTATTAATTTTACGTCTTATATTTTATTGTTGTTTCGTCTATGTTAATCCGTTGGCATAATATTTCATGCGTAAAGACGAAGGTCTTGCAATAAATCGGAAACCTCTATATACTAGTTCAACAATACTAATTATATTTGAGATGACAAAAAAAATTATTGCAACAAAGTGTACAAAATTAAAGAAGGGTATTTTTGTAAACAAACATTTTTTATAGAAATTATGTAAGATGTATTATTTCTTATACATCAAATCAAACAATGCAGAAGAAATAATTCATGCATAACTAATACAAGCATAAATAATACAAGCATTACTAATACATTATATTTTGCATTGATCTTATACACTCTACCAAACAACCTCTAAATGCTTTAGTTTTAAACACACCTCTCAGAATTGCCTTCTCATCTTCTTAAGGCATTTTGAGTATTCTCTCTCTTTTGTAATATTTCAATTGTATTTTTGGAGTGGAATAAATTTTGTCAGTTGTGTTCGAGGACGTAGGTAAAAAAAATATTTTTACCAAACCTCGTAAATTTAATGTTCTTTTTATTTTTTTTCTTTTACTATTTTTTAGCGGCTTTTATTTTGGGATAGTAGTTGTGCAATAATCACACTCTACCCAGTCCGCTTCCGTAACAATTGGTATCAGAGTTAGGATTCTGTCTGAGTATGCTCTGCAACATAGCCTGATCTTCCACATCAGAAAAGACTTTTTCTTGGGTTTGTATTGTCAAGATTTTTTTTTAGTCTGCTCTGTGGTTGCAGCGTAGTCTGATCTTCCAAACCAAAAAAGAATTATCTTAGTTTGTGTGTAGCCAGCTATTAAATAGTATTTATAGCACAAAATGGGAGAGGGAAATCAAGAAGTATCCAGATCGGACATGACATAGGTGTCCACATCAGGTGTCAATAACATGTCGTTGGTATCTTCGCTTATGTCAAGAATTCAGACAAATGCGAATTTTTCAGTTGAAATATTTAACGGAATAGGACACTTTGTGATGTGTAAATACGAGGTCGAAGATGTCCTTTTTCAACAAGGATTAGATCTTGCCCTAGAAGAAGAGAAACCAGAAAATATTAAAGATGCAGATTGAAAATAAATCAATCATGTTGCTTGTGGTACCATTCGGTCCTTCCTTGGAAGAGAACAGAAGTATCCATTCACAAAGAAAACTTCTGCAAGTAAATTTTGGAGGGCATTGGAGGATAAATTTTTGAAGAAAAATATTCAGAATAAACTTTTTATGAAGAAAAGAATATTTCACTTCATCTATGTTCCTAGTACCACAATAAATGATTACATCACCAATTTTAATAAATTAGTTACAGATTTACAAATATTGGATGTAACTTTTATCGATGGTGATCTAGCGTTGATGTTGTTGGGGTCACTTCCCGATGAGTAAGAGCACCTTGAAACTACTCTACTTCATGGGAGGGATGAAATTTCTATGAAAGAAGTTTATTCAGCTTTGTACAGCTATGAACAACGAAAGAAAGAGAAACAAAAGAGCATAAAAGGAGAAGCACTAGCAATGCGAGGCCGTTCTCAAAATCAAACGAAAACAAAGAAGGAAAGATCCAAGTCAAGGTCCAGACTTAGCAAAGATGAATGCACCTTTTATTAAGGAAAAGGGCACTGGAAGAATGAGTGTTCAAAATTGAAGAATAAGGCCAAGCCTAACAAAGGGAAGGCTATAATGGATTCAAATGTAGCTAATTGTGACGACTCAAATTTCTCGCTGGTTACTGCAGAGTCATCAAAACCATCAGATGTATGGCTGATGGACTTGGCTTATAGCTATCATACGTGTCCCAATTGGGACTGGTTTATTGATTTTCAAGAAAGAGAATTTGGAGTTATCCACACTGCAAACAACAGCTCTCTTACCGCAAATGGCATTGGTTCAATACGTTTGAGGAACCATGATGGAATGATCAGAACACTAATAGATGTTCGATATGTATCGAATTTAAAGAAGAATCTCATTTCTGTGGGAACCCTTGATTCAAAAGGGCTCAAAGTTATTGCAAAAAATGGATTGATGAAGATATACTCCAATGCACTTGTGGTAATTAAGGCTATTTGGAGGAACAATAATTTGTACCATTATCATGACACTATAATTATTCAGACAACAACAGTAACATCCACTGTTGACAAAGAGGCAGAAGCAACCAGGCTATGGCATATGCGTTTGGCATACGCCAGAGGCAAATCCTTGAAAATTCTATCAGATCAAAGACTGTTAAAGGGCGTTAAATCTGGAAACTTGGAATTTTGTGAACATTGTGTGAAGGGAAAGCAAACAAGGTTTAAATTTGGTACAGCTATCCATAATACTGGAGGCATTTTGGATTATGTACATTCTGATGTTTGGGGTGCTTCCAAAACACCTTCATTAGATGGGAAACACTATTTTGTAACCTTTGTTGATGACTTTTCTCGAAAATTATGGGTGTATACCATGAAAACAAAATACGAAGTGTTGGGAATTTTTGTCAAATGGAATACGATGATAAAAAATCAAACAGGCAGAAAGATCAAGTGTGTACAGAGATAATGGAGGTGAATACAAGAATGATCTTTTCAATAAGGTCTGTGAAGATAATGGCATCATTAGACACTTCACTGTCAGACATACACCACAACAAAATAGAGTGGCAGAATGCATGAATCAAACTTTACTGGAGAAGGTGCGGTGTATGTTGTCCAATGCTGGCTTGGGCAAAGAATTCTAGGCTGAGGCAATAACATATGCGTGCCACATTATTAATCGTCTACCATCTGATGTAATTGGTGGGAAAACACCATTTGAAAAATGGTATGGAAAATCTGTTGTGGATTACGATTCTTTACATGTATTTGGCTCAACTGCATACTATCATGTGAAAGAGTCAAAATTGGATCCAAGAGCTAAGAAGGCTATCTTTATGGGAATTACTTCTGGAGTCAAAGGATATTACCTATGGTATCCTGAGACAAGAAAAGTAATATTTAGCAGAGATGTTACTTTTGATGAATTCGCAATGATAAAAAAGGATGCAGATAAAGATACAAAAGTAAATGATAGTACTTCAAGGCAGGTGGAGTTTGAGGGAAAATTTATTTTTCCTTCACAAAAAGCAGATGAAGAAACAAATGATAATTTAGAAGCAGAGTCAGTTGAGACAGAGGTTCCAACTCAAGAACCTGAACAACAACTTGAGTCAATAGCAACGCAGAACCCAAAAGAATAATAAAAAAGCCTATGCATCTCGTAGAGACGATGACATGTGCAACCTCAATCATAATTGACAGTATTCCTACCACTTATAAAGAAGCTATCCAAAGTTGTGAAGAAAATAAGTGAAAGGTTGCAATGAATGAGGAAATGAAGTCCCTTCATCAAAACAATACGTGGAATCTGGCCAACCTCCCGAACGGCAAGAAAACTATTGGGTGCAAGTGGGTATATACAAAGAAAGAAGGATTTCCTGACCGAAATGATGTTTGCTACAAAGCAAGATTGGTGGCCAAGGGATATGCTCAGAAGGAAGTAATTAATTACAATGAAGTGTTTTCTCCAGTTATAAAACATTTTTTCATTAGAATTATGTTGGTTTTGGTAGCACAGTTAGATTTGGAACTAGTTCAGATGGATGTAAAAACAACACTTTTACATGGTGATTTGGAGGAGGAAATCTACATGACTCAGCCTGAAGGATTCATAGTTGCAGGAAAAGAAAACATGGTGTGCAAACTTGAAAAATCATTGTACAGATTGAAACAGTTTCCTAGACAATGGTACAAAAGATTTGACATGTTTATATTGCGGCAGAAGTACGTGAGAAGCAAATACGATCATTGTGTGTATTTGCGCAAGCTTAAGAATAGTTCCTTTATATACCTTCTCATTTACGTTGATGATATGTTGATAGCTTCCAAGAATTTAGCAGAAATTGAGAAGCTGAAGGCTCAACTAAGTAAGAAGTTTGAGATGAAGGATTTGGGAGATACGAATAAGATCTTGGCATGGAGATAACAAGGGATAGACATTCAAAGAAACTTTCTGTATCTCATAAAGAATACTTGAAGAGGGTGCTAGATCGATTTGGTATGGATGAAAAAACAAAATCAGTTAGCACTCCATTGGCTCCCCATTTTAAGCCCAGTGCTGATATGTCGCCAAAGAATGAAGTAGAAAGAGAATATATGTCAAGGGTACCATATGCAAGTATTGTTGGTAGCTTGATGTATGCAATGGTTTGCATAAGACCTGACATTTCACATATTGTTGGGATTGTGAGTAGATATATGCATAATCCAGGAAGAGAACATTGGCAAGCTGTGAAATGAATTTTGCGGTATATTCATAATACTGTGGATGTTGGCTTAGTTTTTTAGCAGGAAGAAAATTTGTTTGTAGTTGGATATTGTGACTTTGATTATGCAGGTGATCCGGATAAACAAAGGTAAACTACTGGTTATGTTTTTACTTTTGTAAAAACACCAGTTAGTTGGAAGTCTACTTTACAGTCAACAGTTGCTTTGTTTACAACTGAGGCAGAGTACATGGCTATTACAAAGGTTGTGAAGGATGCTATTTGGCTTCAAGGATTGCTTAAGAACTTGGTATCAGATAAGAAACTATAACAATATTTTGTGATAGTCAAAGTGTTATTCAATTAGAAAAAAAACCAAGTCTATCATGCAAGAACAAAGCACATTGATGTTTGGTATCACTTCATATGAGAAATAATAGAAGAAGGTGGAGTCACAGTGCATAAAATCAAGGCTACAGAGAATCCTGCTAATATGCTAACTAAAGTAGTGACTGCGATCAAGTTTGGACATTGTTTGGACTTGATCAACATTGTTGAACATTGAAGTTCAAAAGTTGAAGACATAATTGAAATTTTTCATGAGAGAGAATTAGAGATATGGGATATCCCAAGGTGGAGATTTGTTGAAAGTGGATATATCCCACATCGATTGTGGGAAGAAAATGGGAGGGTCTTCCTCCCTATAAAAGGAACCTAAATATTTTAGTTTTAAACACACCTCTCACAATAGCCTTCTCATCTTCTTAAGGCATTTTGAGTATTGTCTCACTTTTGTAATATTTCACTTGTATTTTTGGAGTAAAATAAAATTTGGTCAGTTGTGTCCGATAACGGAGGTAAAAATAATATTTTTACCGAACCTCATAAATTAAGTGTTCTTTTTATTTTTCCTCTTTTACTATTTTTTAGCGGCTTTTATTTTGGGGTAGTAGTTGTGCAATAATCACACTCTACCCAGTCCGTTTCCGCAACATATAGAAGGCATTAACAATCAAAAAAATTTAAACAATTAAATTGAATTTATAGGCTTAACAATTGGTTCGTGTTACATTATATGTAGCTAAAAAAAATCATAATTCATTACTACTATTTACAATTTAATTTTTTATCGATAACTCATGTGTATTTAACAATGAGACAACTTATTTAGTGTATTTTTTTATTTTCTAGTCTTTCATCCTTGTTATGTTAAATTCATATCTACTATTTTGACATTTAACATGCTACTATAATCGATTTGGCTTTATCTATTATTTCCTTCACCACTTATACATATTTAAAAGTTTTATCAATATAAAAGATAAATGTATATAATTTTTTTATATATATTAGCTCATTTTAAATTTTTAAAAACTAACGTAATTATAGTTTATATTTTATGATAATACCATACGAAATATTCTAGTTTGACTCTTTTGATCTTATCTCTTTTTGAATATTTTTAATTTTTCTCGTATCATGTAAAAGTGTTGTTCTTTTTTTTATTTATGTGGAAGTTTTATATTGATGATATAAATTTATGTATGTATTTAGATATAAATTGAATCTAAATTTAACTTACTAAAATATGATAATTTATATATATATATATATATATATATATATATA
>NC_061113.1:33619593-33695315 GCF_002878395.1 Capsicum annuum | reverse complement strand
TATATATATATATATATATATATATATATATCTTAAATCTAAAAGAAAGTAAAAATGGTCGAGGTTAAAAATCTCATGTGCTAAAGAAATATTCAAGACTTAATAAGAAGTGAATTAAAAAGGGGAGGAGATGCACCTTTGATTTTTCTGGCTACTTGATTCGACGGCCACATGCTTTTTTTGTTCAATTTTTCGATCAAAAGTTTCTCAACTGAAAGAAAAACATGAAAAATTATCAGAAGAGAGAATTCATTGTCAAATTGTTGAATATGTATAACACATAAAAAATCTTAAAGTTTATTAACTAAAAGAAATAAATAAAGACAAAGGACGATGATTATGAATGCAAAAATACACTTGAATCAAAGGAAAATTAAGAAGAAAACAATCATAGAAGTAAAAGAAGCATGTTTCTTGTAATGTTTTTTTCTAAAATATTACTTAAATTGAATTGTATAAATCCTTTTTTCATATAAGGTGAAATTCTAATCCATTCAGAAGTGTTAAATATTATGGTATCAAATTATTTATGATAGTGTTATTTTTATTACTAAGCAAATTATTTAAAAATTAATTCTGGGATCAAGTTATTTATGCCAGTATTTTGTTCCTTTACTATATAAATTACGTAATTCATAAAAATATTCTAACAATAACAATTTAATATAATACTTAAATAATAAAAATCCTCAAACCTAGCATAAGTAGTACACGTGAAATCATGAGTTTTGCAAGAAAAACTTCCTATTTTTTAGGTGTTAGTTTTCTTTTATAAATTTAATTATGTCATATAGTTCAAATAAGGAAGGATTTATTACAAAAATTTTAGTTAATTTAAAATTTTTAAATATTAAAAAAGTAGTAAAAAGATAATTTTGCCTATTACAAAGACTTTTAATGAAGGGCAAAAGGTTCAAATCACTTTTGAAAGGGTCTTCACACTTTTAATATATTATAGATATAGATTATAGATTATTATAGATATTTTAAAAATTTAATGATTTTTGTGTTAAAACTGATAGTTAAGTGAATTTAGTTAGAAAAAAGTGATAGCTATATGACCATGTGTGAAATTTATTCATGAAGTTTGCTCAAACCTTATAGGAAGTTTAAAAATGAAAAAATTAGATATATACACAAGGTAACTATTAATTATTACATAAAATTTCTATTTTAAAAAATAATTACAAAAATTTCATATTGATTACATAAAATTCCTTCCTTTTAGTCTGTCTCTCTCTTCAACCTCATACATTCCAAAACTCCTGTATTGTGCTCCATATTTGTTCGCCTTTTTCTCCATTATTGTACTCCTTATTTCACTACTAAAAAAAAGAGGGAAAACCGATCACAAGTGGTCAGTTTTTCCCATTTTTCGACCACAAAACCGACCAAAATTTTTTATCGGAAAAGTAACGGTTGCTTTTTAAAAACCGACCACGTGTGGTCGATTTTTTAAAAAATATATATTCATTTTTAAAATTCATTATCATTTTATTTAAATTAAAAAAAAAATAGGAAAAAAAAAAACGACCACAAGTGGACGGTTTTTTATGAAATTAATTAATTAATTTATAAAAAAATCAACCACATGTGGTCGGTTTGTAATTGAATTAATTAATTAATTGATATAAAAAGGGACCACATGTGGTAGGTTTTTCTTAAAAATTTTCAGAAGAAAAGAGGCCACATGTGGTCAGTTTTTTGTAAAAAAAAAATTAAAAAAGGGACCACATGTGGTCGGTTTATTGTAAAAAATTTCAAAAAACACGACCACTTGTGGTCGGTTTTTTTGATAATTTTGTAAAAAAAAATATTGAAAATTTCCAAAATACAAACATTAAAAATCAAATTATTTACAATACAGCGCACCAATCATTTACAAATATTGAAAATCAAATCAAATTATATATAATACAGCCCACCAACCATATAATATACAATCAACCAACCACCATAAGAATACAAACATTAAAAATTAAATTATTTACAAAATTTATTGAGGTTACAAATCCAAACTATAAAACATACAAAAGACTAAAAACTACAACTCATCATCTACATCTTCATTCTCAGCCTCACCCATTCTATTATCAATATTTCGTTGATATATTTAGCTATAATCAGGTTCCATCTACACAATCAATCACATTCAAATAATTAGTTCAAGTCACAAAAGTTCACATTTTAAATACCTACACCTAAATATTTTCAAGTCACTAATTCACTTAACAAGTTACCAAACTAAACTTAATTCAAAATGAAAAATTCACGTTTCAAGTACCTACACTTAAACATTTTGAAGTAACTAATTCACTTGTGAAGTGACCAAAGTTTACTAAAATCAAAGCGCAAGTTCACATTTCAAGTACCTAAATTCAAAACAAAAGTCACTAATATATAATTCAAGTACCTAAACATTTTCAAGTTACCAACCTAAACTAAATTCAAAATGAAAAGTTCACATTTCAAGTACCTACACCTAAACATTTCAAGTCACTAATTCACTTCACAAGTTACCAAACTAAACTAAACTAAATTAAAAATGAAAAGTTCACATTTCAAGTACCTACACCTAAACATTTTCAAGTCACTTCCCAAGTTATCAAACTAAACTTAATTCAAAATGAAAAGTTCACATTTCAAGTACCTACACCTAAACATTTTCAAGTCACTTCACAAGTTACCAAACTAAACTAAATTCAAAATGAAAAGTTCACATTTCTAAGTCACTAATTCACTTCACAAGTTACCTACACTTAAACATTTTGAAGTCACTAACTCGCTTCTCGAGTGACCACACTTAAACTATATTCAAAACACTAGTCCACCTTTCAAGTAACTACACTTAAAACATTTTCGACTCACTAATGTACTTCTCAAGTGACCATACCTAATTAAATTCAAAACACAAGTTCACATTTCAAGTACCTACACTTAAATATTTTCAAGTAACTACACTTAAAACATTTTCGACTCACTAACTCACTTCACTTTTTTAATTAAACCATAATCTACCTCAACCGAAGAATCCAAGATAACCAAGCTAATTCGCAAAAGCCTTTCCTTTCTTATAGACCAAACCTCATGTATTCTTTTAAATTCCAAGTCTAAGTCTAAGGCTTAATCTTCTTTCAATTCTTAAATCTCACAATATTTGTACCATATAATGTATTTATTATTTAAGTACATATACCATATCGAAACTTAAATTACAACAGAAAGATTATAAGAAAAATACTAAACTAAAGTTGAAGTTGTGCAAATCTGCACCAACCCAAGAGAAAAACACCATTAACTAGAGCATATAAGTTTTAATTACTCATACTACCTGAATCTATTAATAATTTCCAATGATTACCACACTTGCCAACTTTTACACCTAATTAACCTAACTCTCCACTCAAATCAATACACCAACACGTCCAGCAACATGACTACTCTTATAACTGACAAATAATTAGCCTAACATTCTGTTAACAAACAGTCCATATGCATATCAAGGAACACGCGTTATCAAAGTAACAGTACAAAGACACAAAGATGGACAAATTCGCAGCATATCAACAGGATAAATCTACTAACTCAATCAACTAGATTAGATTTTCAAAATTAAAGTTATAAGCTGCATGCCTAAAATTTCATAAAAAATGCATTTTCACGAATGATATTTTAAGCAAAACACAAACGCTAATCACAAGAAATCGCATAAGATCTTAATCGAGTCTTATCAATTTAAGGTCTATGAATCTGTCAAAAGAGAAGGAAAAGGGGAGTAGAAGAAAATCAACATTGTACATTCGAAATCAAACCTGAAATGGATTCTTAAGAATCCATTATTTTCTGACGAGCGAGGAGGCTGATACTGTTGTTGTGGTGAGGGGGTTCGCCGACGGCTGCATAGCTGCTTAAGCAGCGACTGATGGCGCTTAAGGCTATGTCGGCGGCTGGAATCACGGTGGCTGGTGGCTGGATTCGCCGGTGTTGATGGCGATGGTGGCAGGAGATAATAGTTTTGCAGGCTGGGTTCGCGGCGGTTGGTGGCGATGGTTTTATGGCATCTGGCGGCTGTGGAGACGGTAGCTATGGAGAGAGTGAGTGGTGCTGGTGTTGTGGTCGTCGGCTATTTAGAGGTTGGGTCTAGAGAGAGAAAAAAGAGAAGAGAGATAAGGAGAGCCTTTGCTGCTATTTTAGTTAAAGATGAGGGATTAGGGTTTATTTTATTTAAAAGGGTGATAGATGGTAGATTCGATCTCAGCCATTGATCGGATGAGATCAATGGTTGTGATTAAAATTAAGAAGGGGATAAAAACTATTTTAAAATTGAAAATAAGCTAGAATTAAAATCAATTGAGTATAAGGATGACTAGAATTTAAATAAATTGGAGGTAATTGAATTGACTTAGACTGCTATTGTAATAATGACGTAAAATAATTTGTACATTTTAAATAATGAATGTGACACGTCAAAAATCTGTTTGATGCAAGAAAAAATGTGTAAAAATACTAACATTTAAAAATTAATAATTTTGCTAAAATAGCAGCCTAAATGTAGTATCGGGAGGTTAAAATTGGGCGTTAACCGTCGTTAGATCTGTTTTTAATCGACGGTTTGGATCTAGAGGTTGAGAATTTAATTAGGATTTGACTAAAATTTAAAAATTGAATCACAAATTGACTATGATTGTAATAAATTGGCTACAATTTTAATGAATTAAATAAAACAGGCTAAAATTATAAGAACTTGGATAAAATTGGGTTAAAGGGTAAATAAATTTAGTCTAATTAGATACAATTTGGCTAGAATTATAATAAATTGGGTAAAATTAATTTAAAATTGTTATGAATTGGCACAATTGAGTTAGAAAATACACAAATTTAAAAAATGCTCGTTATTTCACTAATAATATAGATAATGAATTTTGTATAATAATTGTGAATGTGCATGTTTACGAAAAATAATAAAATAATAGATAATGTATTTTGTATAATAATTGTGAATGTGCATGTTTACGAATAATGAGGGAAAACAGAAAAATCGTTTGAAATTATATGCTTGCAAACACCCTTATATTTCTTTTCATTCTAACTCGCCAAAAAACAAAGAAATTATATGCTTGCGAATCCCATTTTTTAATCATCGCCCAATTTCTTGTGCTTGAGGGTAGCCAAGTTGCTACTCCGTCTCCCAGTTCAACTTCGAAGCAACTCTTTCATGACAATGAACATATTCCTCGAGTTTCTCAACAAGCTCTGTTGTTGTTGGTGCATATACGATGATTTGGCGAGCATTGGTACTGATGAATCCTTCTTCCACAGCTTTGTCAATAAATGATAAAGCAACGTATCATTCAAAATTTTTTGATATATAGATTCAGTTATCTAGCTTTAATTTCGATTATTGCATACGTCACTACACGAGATATAGATATATATGCATATATTCAATTGTTATCAGTTTTCAAATACGTACTATAAACATCACATACATAATTTTACTACCCCATAATAATATACAACGTATATCACAAATACTCAGATGAATTATCGATTAGATTAGATTATGTCATTAAAATACCTCACTATATAATATGTATATACTATATATATACCTATACATACAAACACATACACACACTATCGACTATATCAAGTTCTAAATACGTACTATATATATCACATACGTACACGGGTATATTATCCAATAATATAATGCGACGTGTTTCCTATACATACTCTGATGAGTGATCGATTAATTATATTTAATTAGCTTAATTATATTCTACTAGGTTTTGACTACATCGTTCATCAATCGATCACTACATGATATATGTATATATATAAAGATAAAGATATTTATATATATGAACTCTTGAATGCGTACTATATATATAAAATCAACAAGTATATTACCTTATAATAGAAGACGTTCATTATATTATGATGAATTATCGGTTATATATTACATTATTATGACTGCAATAGTAATATAATATCATCATCTCAATGAAATGATGTATATATTGACACATTCATTATACAAATATTATGCATGTTTAACGTCATTTAATGTACATACAAACGAAAATATTAATTTTATATATTGAAATATAAGTAAAAGATAAAAATTGTGTTTAACGTAGTTTGTTTATTTTATTTGATATATTTTTTAGTGCAATTTTTTCACAAAATTTAAGATTGATTGATTTTTATGATTATTATATTGGTTATCGACTACGTGTGATCAGTGTAATTTTAAAAAATTATATATATATATATATATATATATATTAGATTATATTATTATTATTTTTTAATGAAAATAATATATATATTTGATTACATATATATAATTATTTATTTCTAAAAATTATTTACTTTTTTATTTTTTTTTAGTTCAAAAACCTACCACAAGTGTTCGATTTTTTTAAAATTATTTTTTTTATTTTAATTAAAGAACCGACCACTTAAAAATTATTTATTTTTATTTTAATAAAAAAGCCGACCATAAGTGATCATTTTTTTAAAAAAAATCTTTTTTTAATTAAAAACCGACCACTAAATAAATTAAAAAATACTTTTTAAAAACCGACCACTTTTTTAAAATATTTTTTAATTATATTTTTTAGAAAAGTCCGACCACAAGTGGTCGGTTTTGTTAATTTTTTTTAATTTTTATTTGTAAAATAAATAATAATTAATATAAAAATTATTAAAATAATTATTTTAATTTTTTTAAATATAAAAGTGACCACATGTGGTCGCTTTTAAAAAAAAATTAAAAAAAATTAATTAACTAGTGGTCGGTTTTTTCCAACCACAGTGTGTGGTCGGTTTTGTGTGGTCGATTTTTCAGATTTTTTTAGTAGTGTTATATGCCTAAAATCAAGCTTACGTAATTTGGGGGTTTCAAATTTTCAGTTTTTCAAGCATTAACTGAACAAGATAGTTAACTTCATCACCTTTTTCATTTAATTTTGAGTTTTTTTCCAACTTTACCAAATCTAAATTTGTTTAGATTTTTTTTCGTAATCCAACTGCAGACAACAGAAACATCCATGGAACTCCGACATCCCTTCCACCGTCTCCAGATAATCTTCCGGCAACAGCTCTGCCTTTTCGCCACCAAATACAGGGGCAGAGTTGTGGTAGAAGCCGGAAACGATCGTTCATTCGCCTTCGATGTCGATGCCTCTACACTTCAAACTGATTTCGAGGATACACTCTTTCTTGCGGTGACCTAATTTGTAGAATCTCTTAAATTCTCAAATCACCTCCTTTAGTTCTGATCCTTTTAGATTGGTTACATTATACATTCGATTGGCTACATTATACATTAGAATGGTAATATAACTTGACTTTATACTGTGTTAACCTCATACGTAACAAAACTTATCTTAACGATGTTAACCTAATACATTAAATTGGTTACATTATACATTAGAATGTTAATATCACTTACCTGAAATGTGTTAACCTATACATAAATTTTTTTACATTATACATTAGAATGGAGAGATAATTTTTTACATTATACATTAGAATTGTAACCTGATACATTAGAATGAAAAAATAATTTAATTTGACTGATTTAACCTCATACATTTTAATGATAATATTATACATTAAAAATGGTAGCACAATTTACCTTGATTGTGTTAACCTCCTACATTAGAAATGATAATATTATACATTACCAAATCTTTTTTCAATTTTGAAATTACTTTTACTTTTTTCAATATATCATGTTATATGCAACCTAGTTATCTTGTTAACTTACTCGCAAATCATACTGAATCGTCACAATTTTTTGTATAATCATGGGATGAATCCGCTTATATCACAAAGTCAAATATATTGTTTATCTAGCCTGTAAAACAAAAAAAACAAAAAAAAATAAAAAATTAAAGAAGTTACTGTCTCTAAGAAGATCAGTATGGACCCAACGATATATTAAAATATGTGATGCTGAATATTTTGGCAAAAGGTTCTTTTGAAATTTTTTTCTAAAATTGTAGGTTAACTATTGTTTTTTCAAAAGTTCCAAAACAAAAATTTGTGGGTTAAATAATTTCTAATACTAAAGATACCTTTTGGAAATAGTCAAAAAACTATTCAATCATTGTTCTCCAACTGTATTTGTATTTGTGTCTTAAAATTCGCGGTTGTATTTGTATTTTATAGTTCACATTTATATTTGTATTTTATAGTTTACACTTGTATTTGTATTTGTTAGTTTGCACCATCATTTATATTTTATATAATTCGCACTTGTATTTTAAAGAACTGTTTTATATTTTTATTTTATAATTGACTGTATATTATATTGAATTATATTTGTATTGTGATTTATTGTGTTAGTATATTTAGATTATATTTGTATTTGTATTCTATTTTCGTCGATACTTTTTTATTTTTAAAAAATTATTTTATATTTGTATTTGTAAGTTGATTGCACATTGTATTTAGCCGTGATTATGTACAATTTATCATTTGTATACAAACAAGTAAGTGCATTAATTGTATTTTCTTGATACTAAAATATATAAATATGTAATATATCATTTGATACAAATGTACCGTTTTGTATTTGTATGTCAAAATTATCATTCGAATTTGTAAATAAAAAAAATCACTTGATACAAATATAATTACAAACAAATGAAATAAATAATTTTACAAATACAAATACAATATGTATTTGTATATATTGTATTTGTATAAAAATCTGAATAGTATTTATTTGTATTAATAAATACAACTTGTATCAATAAATACAAACAAGTATTCGTAGAAAGAAAATCAATCGTTCCTTTTTAATAATTAAAAAATACAAATGATAGTTCACACTTGTATCTGTATGTTATAGTTCGCATTTGTATTTGTATTTTATAGTTCGCACTTGTTTTTGTATGTTATAGTTCACATTTGTATTTTAATTTTATAGTTCACATTTGTATTTGTGTTTGCTAGTACGCATAAATGAAAAGAATGAAAAAAAATGAAAAGGAAAAAAAAAAAAAGGAAGGAGAAAAAATTAAAAGAAGAAGGAGACTAATAGAAAATAGAAAAAAAATATAAAAAGAAGGAGAATAAATAAAAGGGAAAAAAAAGGAGAAAAGCTAAGAGAAAAAAAAAGATGAGAGAGAAAAAAATTTTAAAAAAGAAAGAGAGTAATAGAAAATAGAGAAAAAAAGTAAGAAAAGAAAAAAAGAAGGAGAAAAAATAAAAAGGAAAAAAAAGAAATAGAACAAAAAAAGAAAAAATGGAAAAAGAAAAAAGTGAAAAAAGAAAGAGAAAACAAAAAGAAAGGAAAAGGAAAAATGAAGAAAAAAATTGCAAAGGGAAAAAAAGAAGAGTAATAGAAAATAAAGAGAAAAAAAATACATTAGAGAGACTATGAATTATAATTAGAGATAATTAATAGGCAAGGGGGGCTATGAATTGTAATTAATTGAAACTTAAACTTAATATGGTAATTAGGAGTCTATGTTTGCTAAGTTATGTAGTTATCCCCTTTTAATATTAGATGAGATAATATTATATGCCAGATACCATAGGTGTCGTTTGGTACAATGTATTAAGAGAAATACCTTATGTATTAGGTATGATATTATTTGTTAGGTTTGTAGGAGATGTGAATAGAAAATGAATGAGTGTTTTTTTCAAAAAGACACCAAAAGAAAGGATGCAATTTGAGTAGGCACATTTTCGGTTTGGATAGTTATGATATTTCCAATTGGTTGTGACTTTTCCGAAGAGTTTCACTTTTTTCGAAGAATTGCACCTTTATGAAGGGGTGTAAATTTCTGAACCATTATTTCTCTTCGTCAAGCAAAATTTTGATGACTATAAATACCTGAATTTTTCCTCAAGTAAAAAGATGAAATTTTAAAGAAAAAAAAAACATTCGTCTTTCTTGAAAAACTCTAGTGTGATTTGCTACTACCTTTGAGTGTCTTCGTAACTCGACAAAATTTGAGGTACTGCTATTTTGTTGAAGTGATTTATTTTATCATGGGATGATATATTTCATAACTCAGCTACTTAAGGGAAATAATTTCCTTAAGGATACACCGTGAATTCAGTGGACTTGAATCTTTCAATCTTCATCTCTTTCTAAATATTTAATTTTTACTATTTTCAAGAAAATAGTTTGAACTTTATTTTTTTGATGTTCATATGTTGGGTTGAACTTATTGTTAAAAGTTCAAAGTTGTAAATATAGAGTTACAACTTCATTTGATTGTTCATATGTTAGTTTGAACACGTGCTGAAAGTTATTGTTGAAAAATACAAATTTTACTAAATCTGAAAAACAACAATCTTAAAGAAATTAAATAATAATAAAATAATATTTATTTTTTGTGCTTGTTTGGTGAAAAAAAAATATCACCACTTATAAATAAAGTGTTTGATTAATCTGTATTAGAAAAGTCATCGTTTTCACCTCAAACTATACACAAAAAGTCTAAGACACACCCAAACTATCATAATGATCTATTACACACCTATACTATATAAAAGTGAAATTATTACCTCCACACGACACCCATGCCCAAGTTTAATGAGTGAAGTGTACTTCACTTGCCCTGTGGTGATGCAACGTGTTTAATTTAATTTTCTTATTTAATTATTAAACCCTTAAATTAAACCTAACCCGACCCAACTAAATTACCCAATCCTAATCCGACCCAACCCAATTATTTGGCCCTACCCGATTCATTCGGGTAGAATATAAATGAAAAAAGAAAAACCCAATTCGAAGAGCATCAATCGACGAAGAAATATTAATTACTAGACCAAGAAGTAGCATGAACCAAGAAGCAATGCCAATGAAGAAAGATTATATCATCAAGAAGAGATACATAAATATAGTTTAGAAAATGAACATCTAATAAGGAGAAATCTCATATCAGAGTAAGCCAAACATTTATTTAGCTGCAAGTTTGGGATGAAGCCACACTTTTTGATATGAAGAAAACAAAAATCAACAAGCAAATCGAAGCAAGACATATTACATCAGCAAGAAGAAACATAATTGTAATGACCCGATTTTTTTCTGAAACCAGAACGTCACACGGTGCTCATGATCCCGAAGGACCACAAGCTAACCCTCTACTGATATCTATACCTGAGCACTGCATAATATCTGTAATAAATATGGAAAACTGGCAAAAAAAAATTGGCCATAAGGTTCAAAACATCTAGAATACTCAAAACTGAATACTGATACATCTGTCTGAAAAACCTCTAAACTATCTGAACTATGGAGTTGATGGGACATGTCCCCAACTAACTCCTTATACTAAAAATAAACTAAATCTGATAAAATAATAAAATAAGGATCATCCTCGAATAAAAAGGACTCACTACTGCTTCTACTGCTACCGACTGGGACTGAGCTGCTAGGGGTACTCTGGATCTCGTGCCTCTGAACCTATAGTGTCAAATAAAGCACCATAGTGCAAATGCGTCAGTACAGGAATGTACTGAGTATGAAGATAAGGTAAGGCAAAATACAAGGGCTTATGCATGAACAATTACTTAACTGAATAATCATGAGAATACTGAATGAGGACATATGCATGAATGCACAAACCATAACTGAAAACATCGCAACTCAAAATATTGAAACTCGGATACTGCTTTACTAATATCTGAACTCACTACTAATACTGAGATGCTGAACAACTGAATCTCCTGATATAGAAAATTGAGTACGGAAATCGAGATCAGTCCCATCTAGTGAGTGATCTCAAAAATTGATGATACTGAAGCTGATTAATTGGATCTACTCATATCAATGACTGAAAGCTGAGCTTACTACTGTCGATTGTCTGAATCTGTGATTAAACCTCTCTAATGGATGATTCCTGAATCTACTATCAATGATAAAAAAAAGATTATGTCTGAGATCAAACCTATCTAGCGGAAGATCTCTGAATCTGATAAAGAGAATACTCATCTGAATCTGAGACTGAGATCAAGTCTGTCTAATGGGTGATCTCTGGATCTGATAATGAGATTACTCAACTTAATCTGAGACTGAGATCAAGCCTATCTAACGGGTGATCTCTGGATCTAATAATAAGATTACTCAACTGAATCTGAGGCTGAGATCAAGCCTATCTAACGAGTGATCTCTGGATCTGATAATGTTGATACTAAATAACTTTACGTGAGACCATACCTATCTAGTGAGTGGTCCATGAATCAATAGAACTATCTGGGTTCCTTACTGATATAGGTGACTATATCTGACAGTTCTGATTTCTAAGTTCTACTCTAAAGACTGATACTGAAACTGTAACTGTAGGAGTTCTCACTTAATCGACATGCCCCAAATTTAAACTGGTGGGGTCCAACCTGTAACCCCAGCTGGAAGGGTGTTAATACCGTACAACGGGTAAAGACCTCCACTCTGGTCAAGCCTCTCTAACGGGTGACCCTCACAGGAAGTCAAGCCTAAGGCAGTATAATAGTCAAGCCTTATTCTAACAGGTGACTCCTGCTCTTGTGCTGGCTACGCAGTTATGGAGTTCAGGGATTACTCGTAACGATTCTGCCTCTCTAACGGGGAGCCGTCATCCCTGCACTCGCTCGGTGCTAGCTTCTACTCCCAACTGAAAGACTCTGAACTAATTCTTAACTGAACTCAAACTGAGCTGAATCTATTACTGATCGTATCTCTCGAATGACTGAGTTACGCTGAATTTACTTGGTTCTGTATCTGACGGAGTACTAATGAATCTCGTTATCTAACTGCATAATGCTGAGTTCCGAACTAACACTTGAATACTACTAGGTCTGAGCTGAGTACTAAACTGAGGCTAGAATACTAGAGATACTAAGATTACTGAGATTTTTGAGATTTCTTAAGTTCTGTATCTGTCTGAGAGTACAGAGTTCTATAACTCACTGAGTTTTGAGAATCATGGCTTAACTGAGATTATCAAGGAAAATGACACGGGCTCTAGACTGCAGCTAATTTGTCGGGTATAAATATCCCCAAGACTCGATAACATAAAAGTAAAACATAGTCATTCTTGAATAATCAAGATCATGGACATTCATTCACCTCCACAATAACTAAAGCATCTCTTCAAGCATTTAGAAATCATAAACATGTGATAGTAAAGGGAGACATGCTATTGGCTCAGACTCTATTCAACGAGGTCTTGCCTCAAACATTTAGCAAGTATTAAAGGTTTAGCATATATCGAAAAGCACATAATTGGAAAATTTCATGCTATCATGTCACAATTCATTTCTAAGGTTTTTCAACAAACACTTGGCATGCATGGGCTTGCACAAAATTGGGGATTTCTAGTCAACATGCTATAATGGCTCTAATTCTTTCACATAAGCATTTTATCAAACATATGGGGAGCATGCTTTGCTTATTCAACAATTTCTACACTTAATTAACATGAACATATCACTTAACAACCAACTTGAAGAGGCTTTATCATGAACATCATATGAATACCACATACTAGGGTCAAAGCTTGAAACATCATAAACAAAACATGAATTAAAAACTCAATAATAGCATGAACTCCAATTTCAATTCACATGAATCATGAAAACTCATGAACATAAGATCTTTGAAATTTAGAAAAGGGTTCTTGAGCTTCTTGGATGAAAGGGACCCAAGAATCAACATCTGCATACCTTAGTTTCTTGATTCTTGAAAAGTTAACGAAGGAATCTTGATGATTGGGGGTCTTGATTTAAGAACCCTAGCTCTTGTTCTTGAACAATTTTGAGAGAAAACTAGTATTTTTGGGTTAAATGAGGCCAAATCCCATGTTAAGGAGTATATATAGGGGTAGCAAAATGACCGTTTTTGCCCTTCGAATTAAACTGAAAAATATTGATTTTACACGCTGGCGTGACACGCCATAATCACACTAGCTTACTGGAAATTGGACAATTGGGAAACTGCTTGATGGCGCGACGCGGTGGAAATTGCGTTGCCACTTTGGTTGCGAACTGAAAAGGCACCGCGACACGATGAAATCGCGTTGGTGCACTAAATATTAACAACTCTAAAATTAAGCCTTGGCATGACACGCTATAATCGCGAAGGATCACTGAATTTTGACGATTGCCATTTTGGCTGGCTCCGCGACACGCTAAAGTACCAGGTGGTACACTGTCTTACTAAAATGGCTCTAACTCTTTATTCGAGTATTAGATTTGGGCAAATTTGGTATCGACAGATATCTTATTCAATGCTCTACATGACTAAAATTTGATATTAGGAAAATTCTATATGGTTCAAAATACTTCTCACTTGGGAAGACACTTCTCAATCTTTTAGGGCTGGATTACCACTTTACTGAACACGCTTTAAGGCTCAGACTACGATAAAATTTTGTGGGCTCTTATAATAATGTAATTTCATTTTATCCAAATCAAGGAATGGAATGCTGCTATGGAAGTGGAGGATAAACTGTCAAAATATCAGGATCTGTCTTGAATTCAACCATGACATTCTCCTTTAAACTAACGCATGCTTCTATTCCATCACTATTTTTAATGTCAATCAGACAAATTATTTCAACAATATTGAAGCTAATGACGCTCACCCAGGATGGCTTTCCCCAACCAAAGTCAGCTTTATACCAAGGCAATCTGCACCAACTAGTGCACATATAAATATCCCCTCGTCTTCTTGGTGACATTTGTCTGCAACTTTTGTCTAGTTGTTTACAACAAATAAGAGAATATAATCAATGCTTGCTTTACCAACGCCTATAGATATGTCCTATATTGTATTTCGTACCAAGTTTATAATGTCATTGAGCTCTTTTCTTGACTGCCTTGCCTCTAGACTAACAACTCCAAACATCACACAATTCCCTAGAGCATGTTCTAAGGATGGTAAATTTATTTTTCCCCTCAAATTATTTAAACAAAATAGAGAAGAGTCCTATGAATGTCCATTTTTGGTGGAAGTAATGCCCATAAGAACCTTCCAACACATGATCTTCTTCTTGCTTACAAAGTCTACTCAAACTTATATTAGCCATTGAAGTACCTTGATTAAGAAAACAAGCTTTAAGAGAGGTTGAACAAACACTTGAGGGAAGAAATAATTATCAAAATTTTAAAAAAAATTAAGACAAAAGAACTATATTTTCTCGCAATATAGCAAGAAATCGAACGATTAAAAAGATTTAGTTACCAATTCTTCAAACAAATGATCCTGAATTTTGATTTTGGATGACAAATTTGGAAATTAGGGTTTTTTAGTTTGGAGCCACAAATTTGCTTAAATGGAGGATATTGTTGAATATAACCGTTGGGCCTTATAATTTAATATTTTTAAATATTTTTAAACGTTTATTTTTTAGTTTCAAAAGGTTGGACATACCTATATTGAGTGTAAGAAACGCGCCTTGGAATAGGTGTTGCGGGGAGTAATAGTTTCACTTTTATATAGTATAGGTGTGTAATAGGTCGCTATGATAGGTTGAGTGTGTCTTAGACTTTTTGTGTATAGTTTGTGGTGGAACCGATGACTTTTTCCTAATTTGTATTGATTCTGATTTTGTGGAGATTAAAATCTTTTATTTCTACTTCCTCGGTTAGAAAAATATAAAAACTTCACCGAGAAATCAGTGTGGAAATTCGGTTTGAAGAATATAAGAACTTCACCGATTTGTTAAAATCTCTATATTGATTTTTGGATTTTAAAACCTGTTGAGTTTTACTCTGTTTGAATTTGATTCTGATTTGAAGTCATAAAAACTTCATCGGGTTTCAAAGTTCATTCAGTTGATGATTTGAAGATATAAAGACTTCATCATTGACTAGAAACAAATTGGTTAAAGATTAAATTCTTTATTGTTAGTAATTTGATATACTAAAGTGTATGTCAAAGATTGACTGGAAAATGATTAATGAAACTAAACAACAAATTAATTAGATTGTAAATGGTGTTGTCCCAACAACAAGCAATATTGGGTCATTAAGTCATTCAGACATTGATCTAGCAATGAAAAAGACAGAGAAATCAAAAAAAATTGGTGTGAACTTCAAAGAATGGCAGCAAATGCTATCATTTTGGTTGACCAAACTTGTACAAATATTCACAAGTAGATATCATTATATTTCAAAAAAAATAATTGAGAATCAATTTCCTGGTTTGAAAGATCTTGTGATGCATCCCAAGATAGAAGAGGATAATGAGTTAAATGAGAAATCATCAACGATGATTACAAATCCTGTTAAGAATGATGTTCCAAATAATAAGAAGATAAAGAAGTCTTCTGGATAAGAGAAAAAAACAAAACAAGAAAATGTTCAAAGACAAGTGCTACAATTGTAGTGATGTTGGCTACGAAGCTCTAGATAGTCAAATTTTGAATAAGAACAAGAAAAAAAATATAATAAACATGTCGGAAAGAACTAAAAAGATTGAAAATGTATGCTATGATAACTGAATGCAATCTAGTCAGAAATCCAAATTAATGGTGGTTTGATTCAGGAGTTACTAGACATCTTTATGCGAACAAAGAAGCTTTTGCAACTTATGATACCGCTGGTGCCTAAGAAGTGATCTTCATGAGAAATGATGCAACCGAGGTTGAAGCAAGTGAAAAGATATTCCTAAAAATAACTTCCGACAAGGTGTTGACTCTAAACAATTTTCTCCAAGTTTCTACTATTAGGAAGAACTTAGTGTCGGCAACACTTCTTGTTAAAAATGGAATTAAATGTATGTTTATTTCGGAGAAAGTTGTAATAAGAAAGAATGAAACGTATGTAGGAAGAGCTTCCTCAATAAAGGTCTTTTCAAACTCAATGTAATGACTGTTGAAATGAAGAAAGTTGAGGCTTCTTCTTACTTGCCAAAATCAAATGATTTGTGGCATAGTGATTTAGGACATGTCAATTACAAAAACTTGTGAAAATGGATTGCGTTGAAAATGTTACCAAACTTTGAGTGCAATAAATTAAAGTATCAAATATGTGTCGAATCTAATAACCCGTTTGGCCATAAAAAAAATTCCTTTTATCCGAATTTTTTTTCACTTTTTTCACTTTTTCGGAAATTGTGGTGTTTGGCCATGAAAATTCAAAAAATTATTCTAGAGTTGGATTCCAAAAAGTGAAAACAACTTTTAGTTGTTTTCACAAATTTTCACTCTCATTTTCAACTTTCATTATTATTACATATAACTCCAATCTTTGAATTTTTACACAAACACCTCTTATAACTACAACCAACCACCAAGAAAAAAATTATTATTATTTGTTTTCTATGGTACAACATCATTTTTGATTGTTACAGATATTCTAATCTCTTTTTCTTCTTTTAACCAAAATTTACTAATATGAAGTAAATAATAATAAATGGCAATCTATGGCGGAAATATATCAACTTTGTCTTGAATGAACTTATATTATAGAAATATAAGGCCTGATACATTATATTATTTAAAAGTGAGAAATTTAATATTTTTTCTTGTCATTCTAATTTTCTGTATATGTCATATAATGGCTATTATGATTTTAATAAATTATTAAAAAGTGGTCAATAAAGTCGCATATCAAACATAACGTAACGATCCATATTTACGATACAATAATATTCAAGGAAAATCAATATCATCAATAAAGAAAAAGCAAAATATTAGCACTAATCTATTCAGAAATAATTCATCTGTAAATTTTTTTAAAAAGACCAAATTCAATAAAATAATTAATTCAAGTGAAAGTAATTAAGAATTTTCATCAACAAATTTAAGAATATATAAAATATATTTATATCCATTAATCATATTTATCAAAATATATTTACTCTATTCAATCGATTATGGTTAGATAAACTTATTTAACTCGCATGTGATATTTTTATTCAAATTTTAGAAGAATAAGAATCATAATAATTATTTTGTTGTCAATTATTTTATCTATTAAAGATATATAAATTATTTTTGCAACATTTGGTTTTATGTTAGTAGGTAAATTAGTAGTTGAGTGATTTTGATAATTTTTAAAAGTTGAGGGCATGAAATCATATTTAAAAAAGACTTTTCAAAAGTCTAAAATAAAATTCAAAATGACATGGTCAAACACAACTCCAACTCCAACTTCATCTTCAACTCCAACTCCAACTCTAGAAAAAAGTAATTTTCAAGGCCAAATGGCTACTAAGTAGGTTAAGCATCCGTATAAGTCTGTTGAAAGAAATTTCAACCATTTAGACTTAATCCACACCGACATTTGTGATATGAAGTCACTACAATCTCCTGGTGGGAAAGAGATAGGGTGATAAGTGGGTCAGGCCGGGTCAACCCAAAATCGGCCCATTAAATTTATCTGATTTGTGGGTCGAATTGGGCCGGGCCGGGTTCGGGTTGGGGTTAAATGGGCCATGCCGGGCTCAACAGTAAATTTTTTTTAAAAAAGCCCTAACCCGGCCCACTTAACCCAACCCGGTCAAACCCACCTAAACCCGGTTAAAAATTCGGTCAAACTTGGTCAAAAATAAAAAAAAAGTTTTTTTCAATATACATTATATATACCCACCTATATACATTTTAAATACTTTAAACAATATATATACACTATATATATAGTATATACTACATTAGAATTTTAAAAATATAAACACATATACACAATTACACATATATATGCACCATTCTATGTATATGTACTACTTTAAATAAAATATACTACAATATATATATATACATTACAATATATATATATATATATATATATAGTTATATACTAATTTATAAAACATATACACATGTATACGTTAAATATACACGTCTATAGAAGATATATACACATATATACGCATCATTCAATATATATGTACTACTTTAAATAAAATATACTACAATATATATATATATATATATATATATATATATAGTTATATACTAATTTATAAAACATATACACATGTATTTGCATCATTCAATGTATATGTACTACTTTAAATAAAATATACTACAATATATATACATTATAATAAATATATATAGTTATATACTAATTTATAAAACATATACACATGTATATGTTAAATATATACTATTTTAGAAAATATATACACATATATACACTCTTTTAAGTAAAACATATACTACTTAATATAATAAATTAATAATAGTATAATACTTAATAGTAAATTAATAATATATATTAAAACTAAGTTTTAATTTAAATTTTGGACCAATCTCCAAATTTAAAAAAAAAAATAAAAAAAGATTGGGCAGGTTAATCGGCGGGCCCTGACCGGGCTTGGTCCGGGCAGGGTTAATCGGGCCCAACCAAAAAAATAAACCAGCCCGGTACCCTACAGCCCATGGGCTGACCGGGACGGATCAAATCGGGCCAATTTTTATAAGTGGGCCGGGTTGGGCCAGATCAACCCGGCCCGTTTGACAGACCTAGAAAACTAGATATTATTATGTTTATTTGCTAAATGGTAAGGATGAAGCAATACATATGTTTAGGCAATATAAAACTGAAGTTGAAAATCAGTTTAATAAAAAGATCAAAACATAAGTAGTGATAGAGGTAGAGAGTATGAATCTCCTTTTGTAGAGATATATTTAGAAAATAAAAATTTTCATCAAATTACTGTCCCGTATTCACCTCAATCAAATGGGATTGTAAAAAAAAAAATTGAACTTTAAAGAAATGATGAATGATTTATTCATAAGTTCAGATTTACCACAAAACTTGTGGGGGAAACCTATCCTTACAACAAATCGAATACTCAATAGAGTGCCCCATAGCAAGACACATTCTATTGCATATAAAAAATAAAAGGAAGAAAATCCAACTTGAAATATTTCAAAGTGTGGGATGTCTTGCCAAAGTTCAAGTCTCTATGTCTAAAAGGGTAAAAATAGGACCTAAGACTGTGGATTGTGTATTTATCGGATATGCTAAAAATAGTAAAACATTTCGATTTTTTGTTTATAAATTCAAACATATGAATATTAATGAAAATATAATAATTGAATCGAATAATGGTGAGTTTTTTAAACATATTTATCCGTATAAAACTGGACATAAGCTATCTAGTAGAGGGTCTAAACGACCTCAAGATGAACCGAACTAAAATATACTTAATAATGAGAATTAAAAGTGTAGTACATGTCAAAGAACGTCAACTTTCTTTGGATTAGATTTTGTAACATTTTTTCTTGAAAATGAGTCTCAAATGTTTAAAAAAACGATGTCAATTTTGGACACATCCTTTTAAAAATAGGCAATTAATAGTGAGATTGATTCAATTTTGAGAAACCATATGTTGGAGTTGGTTCATCTTCTTCCAGGAAAAATACCTTCAGGTTCTAAATGGATCTTCAAAAGGAAAATAAAAGTTGATGGCACTATTGATAAATACAAGGCAAGACTTATTGTGAAAGGCTTTAGACAAAAAGAAGGCCTTGATTATTTCGACAATTACTCGTATGTAACAAGGATAACGTTCATTCAGATGTTTGTTGCATTAGCAATGGTATATGGTCTTGAAATTCATCCAATAGATGTGAAAATAAAATTCTTAAATGGAGAATTAGAGGAAGAAATTTACATGAAACAACTTGAGAGTTTTGTGGTCTCTAATAAAGAAAAAAAAGTGTGCAAACTTTTTAAGTCACTTTATGGAGTAAAACAAGCACCCTAATAGTGACATGCAAAGTTTGACCAAAACATATTGGCAAATGGCTTCAAGATAAATGAATGTGATAAATATGTTATATTAAAGATACTCTAAATCACAAGGTCATTGTTTGCTTGTATGTGGATGATATGTTGATCATAAGTAGAGACATGTCTAACATAAATTCTACGAAACAAATGCTTGAGAGTAAGTTTAATATAAAATACCTTGAAGTTGCGGATGTGATTTTAGAAATAAGAATTTATAAAACTCCATAAGGATTGGCGTTGTCACAAACTCATTTCATTGAAAAAGTACTTGACAAGTTCAAGTATTTGAATTTCAAGTATTCTTTTGACACATGTAAAATCAAAAGAATGAAGGTGAAAATGTCTCATAGTGAACTACGCAAGAGTGTTGGGAATTTTGATATATATCATGAATTTTACGTGACCAGACATAGTATACGATATTAGTAAATTGAGTCGGTACATGAGTAATCTATGTTAAACTCATTGGATTATAATAAAAAGAGTTTTAGGGTATCTAAAACATACTCAAGACTATGCTTTGCATTATAACAAATATCCAGCGGTAATTAAAGGATATAGTGATGCAAACTGGATCACCAGATCGAATGAAGTAAAATCCACAAGTGGATATGTATTTACTTTAGGTGGAGGAGAAGACTTTTGAAAATCATTCAAATAGACATGTATTGTCCGCTCTAAAATAGAACCTGAATTTATCGCGTTAGATAAAGTTGGTGAAGAAGTTGAATGACTCCAAAATTTCTTGGAATATATTCCTTATTGGCCCAAACCACTGGCACCAGTATGCATACACTCTGATATTCGAGCGACAGCATGAAGGACAAAGAGCATAATGTATAACGATAAATCTCGTCATATAAGTAGAAGATATAATACTGTTAGAGAACTACTCTCTAGTGAAATTATCACAGTTGACCATGTAAAGTCAAAGGATAATGTGTCGTATCTACTTACAAAAGGCCTGTCTAAAGAGAGAGTTAAGAGGTCATCGAAGAAAATGGGTTCACAACCTAAGACAAGTCATCATGGCGGTAACTCTACCTAGTAGATTGGAGATCCCAAAAGCTACGTTCAAGGAGATCAAATAAAGTTGTGACTGGCGGTTCAACATTGTCAATATATTCAACCCATTTTCGTAATGAAGACAATATTCAAGAAACAAGGATAAGACTTATGGTTTGAAGTTTTTTAATGGTTTCTAAGTTTGGCAGATTTGACCAAATAGTTTGACCTAAAGGATTAAAGGGTTAGGATCGCCTATGTAAGAGTGAAGTGGAAGTCTCTTTAAGAAACTAATAGTAAAGGTCTATTCTCTAAGCTCTCATTAAATCAGGTCGTGTTCATGGCTGAAACATACAAAATCATGAGAACCATAAACAGTGAAAGGTTGATTGTGTGACTTGTGTTGTCTAGGTATACACTAAAGTTCGACGGTTCAAAGATATCATATCTACCAATTGACTGAGTGCATCCGATATAAGTTCACTACGGAAAGTTAAAAGGAAAATCTACTTATCCAGATTTAATTTTTTTACTTGTAGATCACACACTTATCCATATATTCTTTGATGATATAGCCATTCTCCGTTCATGTGAGAGATTGCTAGGTTTGTTTGAGGTATGAATGAAAAATGAATAGGTGTTTTCTTCGAAAAGACACCAAGATAAAGGATGCAATTTGAATAGCTCCTTTTCGGTTTGGATGATTATGATCTTTCCAATGGGTTGTGACTTTTTCGAAGAGTTGCACCTTTTTTAAAAAGTTGCACCTTTATGAAGGGGTGCACCTTTTCGAATCATTGCTTCTCTTTATGAAGCAACACCTTGACGGCTATAAATACTTTTTTTTCCTCAGGTAGTGAGATGAAATTTTGAGGAAAAAACACTCCACTTTCGGGAAAAACTCTAGTGTGATTCGGTACTACCGTTGAGTGAGTTCGTAGTTCGATAAAATATGAGGTACCGCTATTCTGTTGAAGTGATTCATTTTATCATGAGAGGATATATTCAATAACCTTTAGTACTTGAGGGGAATAATTTTTTTATGGATACACCATGAATTCTATGGACTTGAATCATTCAATCTTCATTTCTTTCTAAATATTTGATTTTTGTTAGTTTTCAAGAAAATAGTTTGAACTTCATTTTGTTGATGTTCATAAGTTTGGTTGAACTTATTGTTAAAAGTTCAAAGTTGTAAATATAGAGTTGCAACTTCATTTGATTGTTCATACGTTAGTTTGAATATGTGTTTGAAGCTATTATTGAAAAATATAGATTTTACTAAATTCGAAAAATAATATTATTTTATTATTATATTTGGTAGGAATTTTGAGATCATTTATAACGCCATATTTGATATTATAGGGTGTATAACTAATACCTTGCTATTAATGGTATTAGTAATACATAAGATCTAATGAGTTGGATAAATATAAAGAGAAAATGGTCAAATACCCCCCCCCCCCCCAACCTTTACCCCAAATCTCAACTATACTAAATCTTTTAAAGGGTCCTATTACCCCCCCTGAACTTATTTTTACTGAATTTATTACCCCCAAACTATTTTAAAGTGGAATATATACGCCCCCGAAATAGGACAACTAGTCATTTCTAATGCGGTGTGATGCACGCGCTGAACAGTAATGCCACGTCATTTTTTAATCTAAAAAATTAATTATTTTCCCTTATATATTTTTCTTTTCTCTTTTATTCTCTCATCTTTTTCATTTTCATTTTTTTCTTTTCTCTTCTCTCTCAATTACAAACTATCAAAAGTCTCTCACTTTTTCAGCCATTAATCCCTGCCATGGCCGCTGCTGATTTCAATTTTTTTTTTACTACAACAACTCGATAGAATGGAAGAAAATAATTTCGTGTTTATGTTGAAGTAACTGTTAATTGAGTTGTTTTTTATGGAATTGGAGATACCCATTTTGTGATTTCAGTTTTTTTTATTTGACGACAACAACTCCATAGAATGGAAGAAGACCATTTTGTGTTTGTGTTGAAGTAAATGTTAATTGAGTTATTTTTTATGGAATTGGAAATACCATTTTTAATTTTTTGAAAATGGAAATGAGTTCAGTATTTGGGACTTGGAATTCATGAATATGAATAGAATGGAAGAATGTTAATTGAGTTGTTTTTGATGGAATTGGAGATACCCATTTTGTGATTTTAATTATTTTTTTTTTGACGACAACAACTACATAGAATGGAAGAAGACCATTTCGTGTTTGTGTTGAAGTAAATGTTAATTGAGTTATTTTTTATGGAATTGGAGATACCCATTTTTGTGATTTCAATTTTTTTTTTTTTTTGACAATGGAAATGGGTTCAGTATTTGGGAAGGGATGAAACTGATTATTGAAGGAATGGTTCAGTATGTGTGATTTCAGTTTTTGATAGATTATTGAAGGACGTAGCTCCTGTTACGTCCATGATAAAAAAAGGAATGATAAGAAGCAAGAATAGGGAAGGGATAGATTATTTAATGTTAATGTTAATTTTTTTGTTAGTAAGTAGTCCACAAAAAATAATATTAAGAATTGGGAGGTTAATAAATTCACGAGTCTAATATATCGAAGAAGATGATAAATTAGTCTTGGAGTAGATGTCATTGTTGAGTTCTTGAAGAAGAAGGAAGAAGAAGAAACGGAGGAAGAATAAGAAAGAAAGAATAAAGAAGAATAATAATTAAATTATTAAAAATAATGATGTGGAAATCAAAAAATAATGATTTTAAAGTGAAAAAAAGTCAATTAACGCTCCTATGGGCGCGTGTAGTCACATGCAATGACACGTCAGCACCTGGGGGATAATAAATTCGGTAAAAATAAGTTCAGGGGGGTAATAAGACCCTTTAAAAGGTTGAGTGTGTAGTTGGGATTTGGGGTAAAGGTTGGGGGGTATTTGATCATTTTCTCTAAATATAAATAAAGATAAAAATAAAGTTTTTCCAAATCATATTTCTTTTTTGGAGAAACAAATGCACATACTTTGCTTCTTTGAGACATTTTTGCCGACTTCCTATTTTTTTTTTTGTTTGTAAAATCATTTTGTTCATAGGTTACCAAGGCAAATTGAAAATATGATCCGTGCACACTGTAGCCTTTTGGGATGCTATTAATATGTCGATGATTATTGATAACCGTACGTCATTACCGTACGTCATTAACATTAAAAGAGTGGATCGTGCAGTGTAGTAGGATGAAAAAGTTTAAAATAGGTAAGTATCTTACTTGGAGTGAAGCGTTTTCGTTTTATCTTTGGGGAATCTAGCTATCTAGAAATGACAACATTTTCAATTAAAAAAAAAAGGAATCCTATCCCTACTAGCCAAGCATATGAAAGAGCTTTGGAGTGTAAGCTGCTAACGGAAGGAACTACCAACTGCAAAAGTAACCATAACTCACCAAATTGCTGCACTATTGGAAATTACCCCTATGGCGACGAATTTTTTGGCGATGGTTAACAAAGCGTTGCTATAGGTGGTCTATTGTGACGGTTACAAGTGTTGCCATAAATAATTATTCTATTAGCTATAATTTTATACTATAACCGTTGCATTTGATAATAACCGTTTCCATAAATTAATAAAATAAGCTATAGCAAAGCTTATTTTATTCCCTCCATTTTCACTAAAATTTTGATAAGTCTGCCAAAAAAGAAAATCAAAGATTACTGTCTCTTCCCTCTTAGCTTTTACTTCCCTTTCTCTCTTAGTTTCTCTATTATCTCTCAGCTTACTGGACCTTTAAAAAAAATAATATACTACGATTAGGGAATCAATCGACTGCTACGACAATCAATCGATTTGGAAATCGACTTCTCTTCGCTACAATCGCTACAACAACAATCAATCGATTAGGGAATTGGCTTCTCTTCGCTATAATTGCTACACCGACAATCAACCGATTAGGGGAATCAGCTTTACTTCACTGCAATCGCCACAACGACAATCACTCGATTAGGGGATTTGTTTTCTCTTCGCTACAATTACTACGATTTAATAGTGAGCTTTGTGGGATTTACTGGTGCCGCTTTGAAAATAGATTTACTGGTGCGAGGAATATTCAGACCGAATTTGCACTTTAATTTCTCTCAAATTTGCACTTCAATTGCTTTAATTTGGGAATTTTAAGGTTAGTGTATTGTTCTACGTCTTTGACCTAATTTTTGAGGATTTTTAGTTTTTCTTCTCCTTCGAGAATATTGTAATGCTGGGTTCATTTGATTGCATGAACATTGGTAAAAAATGTAGTAATAATGCGTCCATGACTTGGTATATTTTGATTGCTAATGATTTTTATGTTACCATTAGTTAGTTTAAACTAAGACGGCTCATTTTAAGTGAAATTTTGACTGCTGATGTAACAAAGTTTCAGTCTTTCTGCTATTGTAGTAATAATGCGTCCATGAGTGTCAAAATTGAATGCTTGGTAATGAAAGGAAGAAGAAATTGGAAAGAAGGTTGGTTACATGGTAAAGAAGTTTGGATGGGGTGAAATTTATGCAATGAGATAAGTATGAAGAAATGATTGATGTTTCGTTGTAAAAGATTAGTTTTTAAGCAATTCATGTTAATATGGTTATGGCAAACATGAACCAATAATTTTTGTCGTACTCACTATTCTTTAATAATCATAAAAGCAAATGTACTCCAAGCCAATTTTGATAATATTAGTGTGACACCAATATTTATGGTCTAAGAGAAAATGAAAGGGAAACCCGGTGCACAAAGCATCCCACGCTAGTAGGGTCTAGCGAAGGGCCGCATGGCAAGGGGTGTGATGTTCAAATGAAAATGATGAGAAAAAGGTCTACTGTCTAACGGAATTTATGGTCTTAGATATCATTAGAATGTTGTTATTGACTGCAGACTGCATCTCTATTATACATTGATGTTTGTTGTTGTCAACTACAGGCTACTATGCTGCTGAAGCTGCTGTTGTTGGAGTGAACTTTTAAAAGGATTAATATCTCCATGCTTCTTGGATGGACTAGTCATGTTAACCTCCTTAATTTTGTTTTTACAAGAGTCTAGTTGTTGCTACTCCATATCATTTATAGGTTACTTTTCCTCAGAACATTCTGGTACGATAGCTTCTTTACTAATCTCTATTTCTGCTTCAGGAATATTGCAGGATAAGTTATAATTTTCCCACTTTCCTTAATTATGGGTTGTTGTTGTTGTTGCATATCATCCTTAGGGGAAATTTATTCCTTATCTTCTTTGTGAATCATTGTTGTATCTTCTGTCAACCTATTACTTTTTGCATCTTTTACCTCAATGTCACTATGCTCCTTAACAAGTTCTTTTCATTACTCTCTCTTTGTCTCATTCAGCAGGATCTCTTAGGCTTATGGCAGTTTCTTGAGGAGGTACAGAAAAGAGGTTGAGTAAGGGGATTGCTTCTGTAGTAAAAGAGGATAGCAAGTCACTTTCCTCTCTTTAATTTGAGGTGAGGAAAAGGCTATCTCAGATTATATTTTGATTTTTTTTATATGCTCATGATGTTTTTTGTAGTACTAGATATTGATTCTGTCGGTACATTTACTATGTCCCATGAAGCACTTAACTATATCAAGAAGGGGGGGACCTGAGAGGAGTTCGACTTCTAGTGGACTGATATTGAACATCAGTGCTACTTTGCATTACACTGCATCTTGGTATCAAATCCATGTAGCTGTTGCTAAGGTTTGGAACTTCAACTTCAAGCTTAGTTTGTGTTCATTTTTATTTTGTTATTTTTAATTCCCACTCACATCATCTTTCAGTACAGGCTGTTGTTGATGCAGTCACTAGAAATTTGGCTCTAGAGTGGGGAACAGACTATGATATTAAGGTAAATGGCATTGCACAAAGCAGCATAGGTGACACTGCTGGCATACATAAACTTGGATCGGAGGAGACAAGCAATAAGAGCAGATAATACGTACCTCTGTACAAACTTGGCGAGAAATATGATATTGCCATAGCTGCTCTGTACCTTGCGGCGAATGTTGGTTGGTAGCCTGATGCTTTTTAGACTTGCACTGAAGTTTTACACCTATGTTAATTTTAATTGGTCATATTAATATTTATGATATGGAAGAATTTTAAGATATTAAATATGAATTGAGATAGATGCATCTTTGTATTAATTACTTAATTCATATTAGGTGACAGGCAATTCCCACTTCTACTCCCTTCTCTTGCCTCACCACCATATGTTGTTGTGCATGTCCAAGTTCACTATTGAAGCCGTGTGGGGGGCTCTTTCGATTCACTAGCATTTTTGCCTTGTTATTCATCTCATTTTCTTTTTCGAAACACAAACTCAAAGTCTAGTGAAGCCTGTGAGGCCTATTTCGATTCACTAGCAACTTATTATTCATCTTGTTGTTCTTGTGTTGGTTTTTGAATCCGTGTGAGGCCTCTTTCCTTTTTTTCTAATTATTGGTATAGATTTGTGTGTTTTTGCTAGTCGAAACTCAGTAGATTACCTGTTACGTCCAGCAATGGCAGTATTTAGATTATTGATGAAACTTTTATTTACTAGTCAGAACACATTATGAGAGCCATTAGGAGCACTTCACTGACACTTTCTTGCTTTGACTCCCTTTCTAAGTTGCTATATTGTCAAACTGCATGCTAAATTCCTTTTACACATGTATGTGTGTGTGTATATATATATATTTATATTTTATTGTATGTCTATGTCTGTCTAAATATCTATATATCACTACCCTGCTACTGCATGGCTGCATTTTAAGCCAAATTAGCACTGAAAGCATAAAATTGGGAGGATTAGTTTGTTAAATGTAGACTTACGGGGTCTCTTCGATTAACTTTTCTCTTATAAATCAGTGTGTTTTACTTCACAAGACTCCTCTTTTTTTGGAGATTTTGGTGGTTATGGTATGATATAGATGCTTCTGCTTCAGCTTAAACTAAGGCTCGGAGATTAATGTCTTCCGAAAACTTAAAACATATTTGAAAGAAAAAAGAGACCGTACAGGTAACCTGCGTCATTAACTACTGACCAGCCATAGTATATGAATAATTTTTTCTACTGAAAGTGGTGTTTATATTTGTAATTGGGATGTATCATTGATTATGCGAGTGTGTTAGTTTTAGCTAGTCTTCTCTCATTTTCACTTTTGCATGACTATTTATGAAATGTGTGTTACTGGAATTCATTGTTTTGCTTGCAACTTTATCTTTGCCTTGTGGCTTTAACTTATAAAGTTCCTCCAAAGATTGTGCCTTGCTCTAGTAAAGTTGAAAAGTATGTCCAGGAACCATTTTTCAGTTCAAGAACTTCATTGATGTTATGTCCATACATATTAATCCTGAAGACTTCATAGTTATCACTGGTAGAGTTCTAAGTCAATCTATAAGTAGATCCAACATAATTTTTATTGTCAGTATTACTAGTGTCATTTCCCATTCGTTCATCATCGTACTAGTGATTGTCATCACCAGTACTATAGTCATCATTACTAGAGCCTTAGAGGGATGGGGTTTTCTGTAAAGGGTGGTTGTTTCTCCCTGCTATGTCTATCTCAGCAATACCCCTTGAGTATTCCTCTATAAAAAGGGGCTATGCTCTTCATTTCTCTGCTTCTGTTGTGACCACTTGGATACCTGATGTCTACGTTGATCGTCGCAGATCACCTGAACTTGTGACAATTTGTTCACAATACAATAAATAGTGCAGTTTTTCAAGCAGATGCACAAACAGTACTTTGAAGGGATTCCACCGCTGGTTTCTAGTTTGGATACGGCAAAGAAAGAGGAATTACTGAATTAGTTCTTCGCGGTACCAGATGATCTTATCCTGTTTGTTGTTGGTTACCATGCAGAAGTCAATAAAACATTGGATCGTCTGAGAACATATGTTGCACATGAACTAGGTTTAATTGACAATGTGAGTATCTGATGTCCAAATTTGGATTTACATATATGCTTATCTGTAGAAGACTTAGGTTCTTGAGTAGCATCTTGTATTTCCTAATGTAGGTTCTTGAGTAGCATCTTGTATTTCCTAATGTCCATCTTTCTTTTGTTCATATATCTAGTCCAGGCATTCAATACTTTGGGTGACTGACTTTCCAATGTTTGAGTGGAACAACTCAGAACAGAGACTTGAGGTATGGTCCCTTGAATTATAACCTTGAATTATGTTTCCCTTTTCCTGTGAAATCTATAACCTTAACTTTATAACCTTAACGGCCACCGTTTAACCTTATAATCTTAAGGACCACCGTTTAACCTTATAACCTTAACGGCCACCATATAACCTTATAACCTTAATGGCCACCATTTAACCTTATAACCTTATAAGGTTAACGGCCACCGTTTAACCTTATAACCTTATAATCTTAACGGCCACTGTTTAACCTTATAACCTTATAAGTTTAACGGCCACCGTTTAACCTTATAACGTTAACGGCCACCATTTAACCCTATAACCTTAACGGCTGCCGTTTAATCTTATAACCTTATTAGTTGGTCTTGTTTGGTTTTAGTTTGCTTTTGTTATAATTTTTGTTAGCGTTTATCACATAGAAAGCAAGAAAGGCCTGCAATTACAAGAACTATATCAGTTATAAAACCAAGTGAATGCTTAGGGAAAATGATCTAAATAAAATCCATGCCACTATTGTAATAACCATTGAAAAGGGCTACATTCAAAAGAAATAAGACTCACCTGGGAAACATTAGTCACAAGTTTAGTAAGCACGTAAACAAGAGAAACTTGGTGATATAAAATCTTCTTAAACCAATACATCCAAGAAATTCTAACATAACCTTTGACATGAGCTTCTATTTTCAACCTGCCCAAGAAAGGCAAAACTTCAAGATTAACATCTAAACGATAATTATGTATTTGAATATTGTTTAGTTTGCAACTTGGAATTTTTTCTTTATAAGGCTTGTGTGTTCTGAATTTGTTGCTTTATAAGGCTTCTAGTTGTATGTTAGAAGATCAAGACACACTTCTACTGCATGCCAGTTTTTCTTTGTTATTTTAACCAGCTTGACATTACATTTTTGCTCTTGATCTTACAAAGACTTAAAGAATCATGAATCAACAAGGGTGTTCTGAGAAATCATCAGAAAACTAAAAACTTTCTTTCAGCTGGATCACTAGCAGCTCTACGAAACAAACAAATACTAGAACACAAGAGATGAAGAAAATGATGAAGACATTGACCATACTTGAGAAGATTTTTGGGTTGTGGATAAATGCTCTAATATAAAAAGTTTTGTGGTGAATTTGTTTAAACTTATCGCGACTTGAACTTGCTAGTATATAAAACCTTAACTAATCATTTGGATTTGATTACATTTTACTTTTGGGTTTAAATTACTAGCTTGTTCCATATTTTGAATTATGAGATTATTAATGAATGATTTTGTTGTGTAATGTGTATATATTGTGTTATAATTTATTATGTATATAAATAAAAATTTACATTAATACGACTATTTATATAAATCGTTTTAATTTAATAACAAAAGTGTCGCAATAGATGCTATTGTGACGGTTTAATGTCGTTGCAATAGAATCTATTGTAACGGTTCGTAACTGTTGCAATAGATGGAAATAAGCATCAAAAAGCATTGCAACAGAATAATGAAGGCGTCACAATAGCATCTATTGCGAAGGTTCATAACCGTTGCAATAAATGGAAATAGGTGTCTCAATAAATCAAAAATAACCGTCGCAATAGTCCTATCTATGGCAACGGTTGTAAGAAACTGTCACTATAGCTTTGCCTATGGCGACGGTTTATACAACCGTCGCAAAAACCGTTGCCATAGACCTATCGCAACGTCCACCTATGGGATGCTTGCTGAACCGTTGCGATAGGTCTATGGCAACAATTTTTTGGCCTATTACAATAGTTTTGCTACCGTCACCATGGATCTAATTTCTGGTAGTGCTGGGTACCTCCATTGGAAGGGTTAAAACTAAACGTGGATGGTTCTTTTGATCATACCACTAACACTGTGGGGCTGGGGGTTTACTGAGGGACAAATACGGGGATTGGGTGTGCGGTTTTAGTGCCAAATTTGCTGCACACTCGGTAATTCATACTGAAACTCTGGCACTATACCTAGGACTTAAAATGGCAAAATAATTTCATGGTGTGATGGTTTCCATAGCAACAGACTCTGCCATCTTGGTAAACACTCTAAATAATAATACTATACTTGATAATAACTTGTTCGTTATGTGCAGGATCTTCTACTGGAGTTGGGGATTATGGCGATACACCATGAGGGTAGGAGATCTAACGAAGCTGCGAATATCTTAGCAAAGGAAGCAAGGAAGAAGGAAGTATCACAGTTTTTTGAAGAATGACCAGTTCCACCTTTGTTTATTCACAAAGCTATTACAATAGATAAAGAAATAACTTCCTCTAATAAGCAGTTAAATCTTAACTATAGCATGTCTTCTACTAACATGCACTACTTTGATAGGCACTATTTTGATAGAAAATGTTTGCCAGTAGACTCTACTTTTTGTATTATTAATAGCTTAGGTGTAGACCCGATAGGGTCATATCCGCATCTTTGTACCTGTTATGATGCATATTAAGTTATGAATAAAATGTCTCTTTAAACCAAAAAGAAAAAAAGAAAATATGATCCGTGCCGTTACATTTAAATTTTTTTCTAGAAAATAATTAAAGTGAAAGAAATTAAATAACCTTGTCAAAAAAGAAGTAGTAAAAATTGAAACATTCACCACTTGAATATAGGTAAGTATGTACAAGAGCTTGATAATTAAAAAATGTAGAATGATGATGAGTAGTGGTCAAAATTTTATTTTCTATTTTGTTATTTTCTTGATTTTCACGTTTTATATTCATACAGTATGAGCTTATCAAGATCATAATTTCCCTTCAAATAATTTAAGTGAGATTATCAAAGTTTTTATTTTTATTTTTTAAGAATGAATAATAAAGCTTAATTTGCAAAGAAAATACACAAAGCTATAGAATGTGAGCGGTTATTTTATAAACAAACAATGTCTTTTTAGCATTATAGCAATGCATGTTGTTTTTAATATATCAAGCCAAACCCTAGATAAGAAATAAGTTCATCACAATTAATCTTATTATTACTAATTCTAGCATTATTAATCTCAACATTATTAATACACTCTATTCAGTATTATTTTTATATACTTTATCAAATGACCCCAAGTGAAACAAACTTATTTAAAGAATACGTACGAGTGAAAATATATTTACTTCTCAATTTTGAAATTTTATTTATGAGATGGATGCCATGATGGAAATACTATTAAAAGATGTACTTGCTCCCCATTGCCTATTTGAATGGTACATAATTTCAACTTGTAACTTATAATATATACAATCATTCTTTGAGAACACAATCATATCACGACTCAATACTTACATACTAAATTAACATACCATAATACAAGTAATGAAAATAAAAACCTTGTTGCTCACAAGAAGTTACTGTTTGGATCATGAATGTATCTCCTTCCCATCATTTTCTAATTGGGAAAAGGCATCATTTTCACCCCAAACTATACCCGAAAAGTCGAAGTCACACCTAAACTATACTAGTGACCTATTACACACCTAAACTATAAAAAAGTGAAACTATTTACACCTTGTCAGACTACCGCCACTTGCATGTGGTGTAGTGTTTTACACGCGCTGCCACGTCAGCACCACGTCAGTAAAAAGTATCACTTTTTTATAGTTAAGGTGTGTAATAGGTCACTTATATAGTTTAGGTGTGGATTTGACTTTTCAATTATAGTTTGGGTTGGAAATGATGCATTTTTCCTTAATGTTTTTAGCCGTTTACTTTTGTTATTTAATAGGCTGGATGCGCTTAAAATAAGTGTAACACATGCGCCTTAGAATGGGGGTCGCGGGGAGGTAATAATATCACTTTTATATAGTTAAGGTGTGTAATAGGTCACTTCTATATTTTAGGTGTGACTTAAACTTTTCTTGTATAGTATAAGGTGGAAATGACGTTTTTTCGTGTTTCATTGAGTTTTTGTTTTTTTCTTGTTCATGAATTATTATCATGTATTCATCATGTCTATAAAAGTGATATAACGTGCTATATCGAACTTACCCAAGTATGGGCAATAAATATGACAACCATTAAATTACTCATGATATTTGCAAAAAGATGGAATTTAAATTAAGATCGAAAAAGAATCTGCATTGTAGCCACCACTAACATATTTTCATGCAATAGATTACCTTGATTTAATTGGCTAATTTCGTGTAAGGTTATACATCACTTCACCAGAGACAGAATAAATTCTAAAACTTTAAAACTATTTAAAGATAAAGAAAGGTAAGTGAAATAGGGTGTGTTTGGTACGAAGGAAAATATTTTCCATGGAAAATATTTTTTGAAAAATAAGTTGATTTCTTACTTATTTCTCTATGTTTGGTTGGTGGATGGAAAATATTTTTCGAAAAATATTTTATAGTGTTTGATTGGTGAATGAAAAAATATTTTTCAAAACATACATTCTAGTGTTTAGCTAAAGCGTAAAAATATATTTTAGAAAAATAATTTTTGATCTCAAAAAGTACTCTTTTAGGGTGCGTTCGATATGGAGGAAAAATATTTTCTAGAAAAATAAGTTATTTCTTACTTATATTCGTGTGATCGTTATGCAAATTGAATAAGTATATGTTTTCTAAAAGTATTTGTGTATATTTAACAAGAATAATAAGAACAAATAGGATAAAAGGGTAAGATAAGAAAAAAGTTTTGAATTTATTTTAAAAAATAAATTAAAAATATTAATATTTTTTGGAGAGAGGGTTGTGGTTGTCAAAATAGGTAATAAGGATGAGGTAAGAAAATAATTTTGACTTTTTTAGAAACAAATTAATTTTTTTAGGGGGTTGGGGCTAGTAGGGGGTGAGGGTAGGGGAGAAAAAGTAGGGCAAGAAAAAAATTTGAAATATTTTTTTTGAATGGGAGTATTAGGGGGTGGGGGTCGGGGTAGGGGGTGAGGATGGGGTAAGGAAAAAATTAAAATTTTTCACAAAATTAATTTTAAAAAATTAAATTTTTTTTGAAGGGGGGGGGGGGGGGGAGAAGGAGGTTGGTAAGGGATCCGGGTAAGAAAAAAGTTTGGATTTATTAATTTATTTTTTTGTTTGAAGGGGGTCGGGGTTTGGGTTTTGGATAGCGGGGTGAGTTAAGAAAAAAAAAATTAAATAGTTTTTTAATAGGGGATAGGGTGGAGGTGGGTGGGGGTGGGGGTGGGGCGAATTAAGGGTCGGAGTAGGGATGAATGATTTTGAGAGTTGTATGAATATTTCAACTTAAGAGTGAGATTGAAAGAAAGTTTTGAAAAATATTTTCCTTACTTTTTGAAGGAAAGTCATTTTCCTTAAAATTAAGGAAAATAAATTAATTTAAAAAATATTTTTCAAAACCTTTAAGCCAACCAAACATTAAAAAATTTGAAAAACATTTTGAGAAAAATATTTTACCAAACACACCAAGTAGGTGAAGAAGACTAGTCAATAGTAAGACTGGAAAGACGTATTGACTAGAAATTTTGCAAAAAATTGGTCTAGTTAGGTAACCAGAAACGTTACTGAAAAGAAGTTTTTATTTTTAATACATTTATAGTGTCATTTTTTTCCCACCACAAAACAATAATTAGGAGTCGATTGGTTCATAAGAAAAGGTGAAATATCTCATCATTAAATTTAAAAGTATATTTATATTTTATTTAGTTAAAGAGTGTTATTTTATATTGATCCAAAGGTAATAATTTGAGAATAACTTAATCCGTGAACAAGACGAACAAGGATTGTTTTGTTGCCTATGCAGATTAACTATGTGGGGATTAATTCTATGCAGAATTTATTTGGGAAAAATCATCATTTCCACCTCATACTATATAAAAAAAGTCTAAGCCATATCTAAATTATATAAATGACCTATTACACACCTTAACTATATAAAAGTGATATTATTACCTCCCCGCGACCCTTATTCTAAGACGCGTGTGTACACTTATTTTAGGCGCGCCCTGCCAATTAAATAACAAAAGTAAACGGCTAAAAACATTAAGAGAAAAGGCATTTTTTCCACCCCAAACTATAGTCGAAAAGTCGAATCCATACCTAAACTATATAAGTGACCTATTACACACCTTAACTATTAAAAAATGATACTTTTTACTGACGTGGCAGCGCGTGTAGAACACTACACCACATGCAAGTGGTGGTAGCCTGACAGGGTGTAAATAGTTCCACTTTTTTATAGTTTAGGTGTATAATAGGTCATTAGTATAGTTTAGGTGTGGCTTCGACTTTTCGGGTATAGTTTGGGATGGAAACAATGCCTTTTCCCAATTTACTTATCACATTTTCTACCCTAGATAAATTGACCATAACCTGGTCTATACATATTTTATTTATATGGGCTAGTAAACTAATAATCAAATGATGTATTTATATACCAACACGAATTGTGGTGTAGTGATGGGACTGTTTCATTCTTAATCAGAAGGTCTCGTGTTCGAACCCTAAATATGAAGAAAATCTCATTGAGAGCACTACCCTCAGAATGATTCCTGCAACGCATGACCCAGATTAGTCGGGGCTTCAATGCGGACATCGGACACCCGATGAAAAACTAAAAAAAAATGGATAAATAATAATGTACTTGATATGATAGAGATATCAAATATGATAATATCTATTTTAATTTATTTGAATTTTGAACAACTTTTCTTTGCAGTAATTTTCTTCTTTTAGCAATCCTTTTATTCCAATTGTTCACATACATGTTTAAAGATTATAGTATATTTTGATACATTTGATGTTAAAAAAAAATAAAAAATCACAAAAATTCTCACAGCTATTTGATACATATTTAATTTTAAAATATCAAATTAAAATAGGTCAAACAAATAGTAAAATAGAGCAAATATTAGTTTTGCTAGTTTCTTTTAATTCATGAATAAGTCCTACTAAAAAGCAAACAAACGACCCCTAACAAAATTATTGAAGATTGTTAAGTAGTTGAAAGGGAAGTTAATTATTCATATTGGTAATTACCAACAAATAAAGATAGTGACTAGTGGACAAAAGCACTAAGCTAATCAAAAACAAATGACGGCTATAATGACTTTTACGTATGATTAGGTAAAAGGAGCTGACAAAATCTCTCTCATACCATATGATTTGATTTATTCTATTTGAAAGAAAAATGCGTGTGAATTTGGAATTGCCAAAAACGGATTTTAATGAATTTTACTTGATAAATAATTATTTAATTTAGTGAATGAACATTTGGTCATAGATTTTGGCTCAATTTTAAAATAATATTTGGTTATTATTTGAAACAAATGTATATGCATCAAAGAATCATTATTTTAAGGTCAAATCCATCGACGGTCCTTAAACTTGGCATCATCTTTCACTTTGGCACCTCAAATGGACGTTGTTCACTTTTGGCACCTCAAGTAGTCATAAACTGTGTCACTTTTTACTGATTCAGCAAAGAGAGTGTATCACACTCGCTTTTAGACGCATTTCAGAAGTATTTTCATAACTTTTTTTATCTATGTTCTCTTTCTTCCTCACTCTTTCAATCCATTAAAATTTGCACCATTTTTTCCCTTTTCTTAACACATCTATACACTAATTTTTCATAAATCCACATATACATAGGTAGAAATATAAACCAAACCATCAGTTATCACAATCAACAGTGATCTTGATTTTGTCACGAGTAATAGTGACAGAGTTACCAAGAGCTACAAGATTTTAGAGAGAGAATTTAGTGGTAATTCGTAAAATTGATAATAATTTAGTAGTAATTCATAAAATTGATAAATAACGATGGCGATTTCAATAATGGTGGTTCTGGTAATAGTGGTTCTATGATGGTAATAGAGGATTGATGGAGGCTCGTAAATTTGTTGATGTTGGTGGTGACTTTGATTGTAATTGATAAAATTGATGATGACAATTTCAATGGTAATTGCTTCAGTGGTTGAGTTTAGTGATTGTGGTGCTATGGCGGTATTGAAAATTTGATAGTGGGTATGGAAGAAAATGAAAGAAAAATGTATGAATAAAAAAAAATGTTGGGGGTGGGGGCGGAGGTTTGTGGATTAGAGAAGACAATAGGGGGGGGGGGGGGGGGGTGAAAAAGATTTGGGGGGGGGGGGGGGGGGGGGGGGCAGAAGACAATTTGGGGGTAGAGTGGGTTGAGGAAGATGATATAAGGTGGAAGGTGGGGTTATTAATATTTTTTATTTAAATTAATTATATAAAAATTATTTTAATCAAAATGACAAATGTCTTTTTATAATTGATTTTTTTCCATGTGTTTTAGTATTTTTTTTTTTAAAATATAATTAGAGGTGCATATAATGATGTGGCAATTTAGATGAGTTGGCACAAATTAAATGATCATTTTATCTATGTTGGCGGCGAGTGATACACACGCACCAGTGTTGATGTCAAAAGGTGTCAAAGTGACATAGTTTATGGATACTTAGATGTTAAAAGTGAACAACGTCCACTTGAGGTGCCAAAGTGAAAGATGATGCCAAGTGTAGGGGGTTGTCGATGGGTTTGGCCTTATTTTAAGTAGCTGTTTGGCCATAAAAACTATTTTTTTTCCGGAGTTGGAGATGGAGTTGAAGATGAAGTTGAGGTTGGGGTTGTGTTTGACCATGTTTTTTTGCAATTTTTTTTTAGACTTTTGAAAAATCTTTTTTAAATATGATTTTATGCCCTCAACTTTTAAAAATTATCAAAATCATCCAACTACTAATTTATCTACTAACATATAACCAAATGTTGAGAAAATAATTTATATGTCTTCAATTGATAAAATAATTAACAACAAACTAATTATTATGATTGTTTTTCTTCTAAAATTTGAATAAACATATCACAAGCACGAACTAAATAAGTTTATCTAACCATAATCAATTGAATAGAGAAAAAATATATTTTGATAAATATGATTGATAGATATAAATATAATTGATATATTCTTAAATTTGTTGATGAAAATTATTAGTTATTTTCACTTGAATTAATTATTTTATTGAATTTGATCTTTTTAAAAAAATTATAAAATTTAGTTAATAAGAGGAGTTTGTGTAAAAAATTAAAGATTGAGGTTATATGTAATAATAATCGAAATTTAATTCAGGAATTGTTTTTCAAATTTTCATGGTCAAACGCCATAATTTTCAACTCAGGAAAAAAATTTCAGAAAAAATATCCATGATCAAACGGGCCCTAAATTAGTATTTGGCCATAAATTTTAGTTAAATTTTAAAACTTTATCAACTTTCTATATAGGCATAAAATTTGAGTAGATTTTAAAAAATTATTTTCAATATACTTTTAGGTTCCAAAAACTAGCTCGGAGCAGTTTCAGGAGAAATTTCACTTCTACTCACAAAATTTTATTTTATTTTTTCAAATAAAATACATGTACAAATATAATTTCAAGTTCAAAAATCACAACTTCTAAATTCAAATTTTTAAATTTCAACTCTAAAATTTATGGTTAAAGGAGGGGCTAAAATTTACACACACCCGGTGTATACACCTAACCAATACATGCATGCCATGTGTTTGAATTTAAAGTTCATGTTATTTAATTATGATTAATCAATACGTATTTTACTTAATTTAATTATATAACCATGGTAAAGAACATTAGTTTGATGTATATACCGGGTGCGTGTAAGTTTTTACCCGAAGGATGTTTCAAAATTTTCACTCACAAACTTCAATTATATTTTTAGGTCTAAAAATAATTTCAAATTTTAAATGCCCGTTTCAATTTTAATTTCAAGTACTGTGTTTTTTCAATTTCAACCAGTTCATATTCAAATTCATACAAATTACATAGTACGAAATATCCTCAAAACCATTTTTCAAATTACTATAGTTCTTTGGTTGGAGTTGAAATAATTAAGCAAATCATAAAATAAATATTTATTTTAAATAATCCCAAACATCATTTCAAATATTTGAAATAATATGTATAGCGTATTTCTAAAACCCCACATAATTGACGTAGTTTCAGTTACTATTTCCCTTCTTTCACTTTTACGATTCGTTATGCAATAAGAACATGTAGTTTCATCTAATTACTTCTAGTTTTATTATATGCTGACTAGTAACTAATATTTGTCATATAAATGTCCCAAAAATATAAATCAGTATGTGGGATAATGTTAGATATTTCAATATTAAGCTTGAGATAAGATGTATACTTTGCTTGACAAATAATATAAATTTATCTTGTGTCAAACCTTGTATAAATCTTACTCTATACTTAATTTTGGGATATTCCACCTTATCTTTCTTTTCTTTTGGTTTCCCAAGGGACTAATCCTCCATTCCTACTGTCAGCGCACTAAGCGATAGGGATTGACCACAGAGTTTTTTCCATTCACCAGAGGTGGGGATCGAACCCTCAACCTCTTTGCTTAAAGGGTGAGGTGCTGAACCACCACACCAACCCTTGTGGTTATATTCCACCTTAATTTATCTCTTACTCTTAGCAAGAAAAGCATCTTGCCTTCCTGAAATAAAGGGTTTTAAGGGCTCCATTAAGTCACATATTAGTTAGAGAAAATTTTCAGTTGGGAGCCATTTTTTCGCAGCTAGGAGACATTGTTGTTATGTGTAGCTCGGAAAAAGGCCAAACCAACCCATGAAAGTAAGAAAGAAGAAAAGAATTAAATCAAGCTACTCGACCAAACGGGAGAGACGACCAAAGGAAGCTGGTTCACCTGAAAAGTAGCAAGCGGAACTTGGCGTTCAACTTATTATTTTATTATCCCATCTCCTAAATAAGTAAATTAATATAGAAACTATAATCTCAAAACTATAATTCCGAAATTATTTAGTTTGTATGCCAAAGGACTCCTTACTTTTAAATCTTTTTACTTTTTTGTTGAGTTGAAAATTGAATATGTTAGGGATTTTCATAATTTGACATCAAACTATATCTAGCTAAACAAAAAAGCTATGCTGGGAACTCCGAATCTCTTGTTGGAAATTTAGGGAGTTTTGTCTTGAAAGGCAAAAAAGCAGAAAAGAAGTAACAAGTTAATTATCCAGTCAATTAGTGCTAATGCACATTGCTGCTACTGATGGACCAAGTAGTGGTATACCAACAAGGTTGTGGCATAATTATCTCGTTCTAATACTATAGGGCAACATTTATTTTGCTTGAGTTTTCTACACATAAAACAATACCTTAAGTTTTCTATATTACTTAAAATCTCATCCCACTAAACTAATTACAAAAATTCCTTCTAGATCTCTAAACAAGTTATTTATCTGATACATAATACACAACTCTTAATTTTTCTCTCTAAATTACGGTAACATTGTCGCAGACTAAGAAAAAATCTATTTTCCTTAAAAAAATATGGCTATTAGATCATTAATCATAATCTAAGAATAAAAGTTAACAATAAATTCATCTGCAATTAACTCTAAGTGACAATTCCAAAAATAAGCAAAAGAAAAAAAAAAGTTGTAGTATGCGAAAAAAAAAGTTGTAGTATGCGTGCTATGGCCACTAGCCGCCGAAAAAAACCTAACTATACTCAGTGACAAATTCTAATCCAACTCAAAGATAGCCCTTTATATATTTCACAAGCACATCACAGAAGTATAGTTACACAATTCCTTCTAGGTCACTGCATACACAGTTTATCCATGAAGATTTTGCTGACTGCCCCATCCCTTTTTTGGATGAGCCATGTTTAAGAAATCTTGATTATGAAGATAGTAATTTTCGTGAAAATAGATTTAAGTATCGGAACAAGCCTACAACGATGAAGAAGTTACGGGATGTTGCTAGTAGTAAAACAAAAAAGAACGTTATTGTTCTTTAAAAGAGAAGAAGAAAGGATGTTGCGAAAATACACTCATTACCAAAGATATGATTGTTGTGTATTTGATAGATTAATTTCTCTCATATGCATTATAATTATGTATCATAGTAGAAAATTTAACTAATGGTAATGTAAACAGTGAATTTGATACATAAGTATAATGCATTGAGACGTTGCATATTTTCTGATACATACATAAACGGTGAATCTGATACATAAGTATAATGCTCTGAGACGTTGCATATTTTCTGACACATACATAAACGGTGAATCTGATACATAAGTATAATGCACTGAGACGTTGCATATTTTCTGATACATACATAAACGGTGAATCTGATACATAAATATAATGCACTGAAACGTTGCATATTTTCTGATACATATATAAATGGTGAATCTGATATATAAGTATAATGCACGGAGACGTTGCATATTTTCTGATACATACATAAATTTACATGTGATTTATGTTCTTATATAATTATATCTAATACATACTAAATTTTGAAATTATTTTGGATTGTCTTGCAACTTATATATTCAAAATATTGAGTACAACTGAGACATGTATTGTATTTATAGTTTATCTGAAAAAACACGTAGTATCTTATGTAGCATTATCAATAATATGTTTTGGATTAGATATGTATAAGTTTTCACGTAATATCTTATGTAGCATTATCAATAATATGTTTTGGATTAGGTATGTATAAGTTTTTCTGACATTTTTTGCTGATTTAGTTTTGTATTTTGTACAACAATTTGATTTAGAGGATTTGAAAGAATTGTGACTGGAGGATGTTGATGATGGTGATTCAAATTTGAATTTTGATTTAGAGGATTTAAGAGAATTGTGATTGAAGGATGTTGATAATGATGATTCAAAATTTGAATTATGAATTTGTTGCTAATTTTCAGGAATTCAACAAACATATTCCAGTCAAAATCCCATTAATTTCTCTGTCATTTAATCTCTTCCCATTACTTTTTCTTTTCATAGGTAATTAATTTGCTATTTATGTATCTGAACTTATGTATCTGGATGGGATTTGGTGTAATTATGAAAAAAGTTGGGAGAGAGTGTAATTAGGTAGCAAACTATTAGGATTTATGTTATTTGTCCTTTATTTTATCCTACTTAAATTGCTTTTACTCATACAGGGATATTCGATACGAAATCACTTATCTCTTACTTATTTTTTTGTGTAGGATATGCATATAAAAAATATTATTAAAAAATTATTTGTACATATCTAAAATACAAAATTATGAGTATTGATGGAATGAGGGTGAGGCGAGGGTGGAGGTGGCGGGATGGGATTGGTGGGGTGAGTGGTGATGATCGGAGGAGATAATACCACTTATTTTTCATATCTCTTTTTATTTTCTTATTTTCAAAGAATGTATTTCTGAAAAGTATTTTCCTCTGTATCGAAAACACTCTTAATATAAAAATAAATTTGAATTTAGTCAGATATTAATAATAATAATTTTTAAAAAGTAACAAATAATTGAGAGTAGAAGATGGAAAAATAAGATAGCAAATTAAAAAGTGAGAAATTAAATTTTCACTAATAAAATAAAGATTTAAATACTCAATTAAGCTATTAAGATTTTCGAAGAATTGACGGTCGGGATGAGAGGGATAGAAATACACGTATGGACCAATCAATCCCATGATAACTCCTTATCATTCATAAGGGGGTCGGGTGTGATATATAATTGGTCCCCAATAACAGATCTAGCTACCCCTGCAATCAGAATCATGAGATTCTCTTACACCCATTTTCACCACTTACTATAATTATTATAACCATATTGAAGAAAAAAAGATTTTTACTACACCTTTTTTTAGAAACATGATTCACTCGTTTTAAAAAAAATTGAAAACAAATTTAAATAATCTTAATGTTGTAGTTTTTTTTTTTCTTAAAAAAAAATTAACTTGAACTTTATATTTATTTATTTTAGTGATAAATTTCTATAGTCAGTGTTATAATATGATTAAATTGACAAGTTTTGTTATTTACTTAAACTTCATGCTTAATTAAATAAAATATTTTAAATGAGATTAAAAAATAATTTAACTCATATATAGATTATTATTCTATTTCCAGTCTACTATATGGTGAAGTATGGGCTTATCATTAAGGATCTAATACATGAGAGGGGTTGATGTAAATTCAATAATTTTTACTTAAATCATTTACTTTAACTTTTTAAGTAAGAGTTTCTTTAAACATATCTAAATCTTTAATCATGAATTATGATATTATTATACTCCGTATTCATTTAATATCATTGTAGCAGCACATAGCTTTTAAAATCTTGAACCTGTTTATGTAGTTTTGATTTAATAGTTGCTTTGTCATAGGACAATTTAATGTAATGACGTCAAAAAATAATATATTGCCAATGTAACACGCTTAATTAGATATTCCATCCTCTTATTATGTGACGAACCTTAGTTGAATACGTAAGCTAAGATGCTAGTTTGATTCATATTTTACTTGGGAAAGGGAATATTAATGTAATACATACTAGTATTTTCTAAATATATGAAAATTAATATATCCATAATTCCTTATAAAAATAAAATAGTTTTAAGTACTTTGAACTTTTCAGAAAGATTAAAAAAAATAGTGATATAAATTAAAGTGGTAAAGTAAAAAACAGTTTCCTTGAATATTAATGTAATAAATACTATTTTTAAAATATAAAAATTAATATATCTATATAAAAATAATGATTTTAAATACTTTGGAACTTTTCAGAAAGAAAAACACGAAGAGTGATGTAAATTAAAGTGGTAAAGTAAAAAAACAGTTTCCTGCGCTGCCAATTTTATTTTATTTCTTTTAGTATCAAATGGACTTGATCCTATTTTGTTTCGAACCCCACGTACTATTTTTATTTAAAGAAGAATAACTTATTTTAAAAAATAATTTATTTTTATTATTAATAATATTTTAATTATAATTTTTCATGTGACATATAATGTCACAAAATTAAAAAACAGTTTAGTATACTTGATTAACTATAGTTTTAATTACCAGTTTTTTTTTAAAAAGTTTTTTTTAAAAAGAAAACAATGGAGAGAGAGAGACAATGAGTTAACAAAAAGAAAACGACGGCTCAGGAATTGTACAGTGGGTAAAAAAGCCTTGTGCTATTCTCCTGTCTTTTTCATCTCTCAAGGTCCCCCACCCCCACCCCCTCACCCCACCACAACCCCTGGTAATATTTTCATGTTTAGATTTTTTTTATTTTATTATTTCATGTTTCAATTATTACTGCTAGCCTATTTCAATTCATTTGTCTTTTATTTTGTAGCGTTTGGTCATAAGTAAATTTTTATTTAAAGAAAATTATTTTATTTTAGTAAAAAAATGAAAATTATGGTATTTATTCATGAAAATTTTAAATGTAATTTTAAAATTATATTTGAAAAACTAAAAAATATTTTTTTTCACTCATACTTCTCTCACAAAATTTAAAAAACAACTTTAATTTATATTCATAATCAAATACAACTCCAACTTTAACTTCAACTCCAACTCCAATCTTAAAAAAAATATGATTTTCATGGTTAAACGAAACCTTAAAATAAATAAATGACAAGGGTTCAATTCCATGAAAAATATTTTCCTAGAAAATGTTTTCCTGAAAAACAAGTTGATTTCTTATGTTTGATTGGTGGATGGAAAATATTTCCTGAAAAATATTTTTTATTATTTGGTTGGTCAATGAGAAATATTTTTCAAAAAATAATTTTAGTATTTAGCTAAAGTGTAAAATACATTTTAGAATCTTTTTATAAAAAATAAATTTTAAAAAGTTAAATTCTTTTTTGGGATAAGGGTTGATAGCGGGGTGGATGAGGGTGTCAGAATGGGTCGTAGGGGTGGGGTAAGAAAAAATTTTAAATTTTTTTTTGTTAAAAAAGAATTTAAAAATTGGCGGGGGGGAGGGAGAAGGGGAGGAGGAGGGGGCAGTAGAAGTTCGGGTTCAGGGTAGGGGAGTGAGGGAGAAGGGGAGAGAAAAAAATTGATTTTTTTTAAATAAATTTTTTTTTTTTTTTTTTTAAGGTTGGGGGAGGGGGAGAGGATGGTAAGGGTAGGGGTATGTGGTAAGAGAATAGTTTGAATTTCTTAATAAAATGTAGATATTATTTTTGGAAGGGACTGGTAGGGGTAGGGGTTGGGTGGGGTAGGAGATGGACTAAGAAAAAAATTTGAAATACCTTTTAAAATAATTGAATTTTGGGAGTGGGATGGGGGTAGGGGTAGAGGTGGGGTTGGGGTAGAGGTGGTGTTGGGGTGATAGGGTAATGGGGGCGGGTGCAGGTAGATGATTTTAAGAATTGTATGAATATTTCAACTTTAAAATGAGGTTAAAAGAAAGTTTTGGAAAATGTTTTCCTTACTTTTTTTGAATGAAAGTCATTTTCCTGACTTAAGGAAAATAAGTTGGTTTGGAAAATATTTTTCAAAATATATAAGCCAACAAAACATAAGAAAACTAGAAAATATTTTTTGAAAAATATTTCCTTCGTACCAAACACACCCTAAAACTACATGCTACATTTTATTTTTTTTATATCCTACTATGTGAAGTACATCAAATATGTGTTATTATCATCTTAATGTTTTTTAGCAACTTTAAAATTTTTACATATTTTTTATTTAAGATCATAAAATTTAATGTTTTTTTTCAATTGAATTTGACACTCCACTTTCAGTTTTTATTACTTTAAATCAAGACTTTTAACTAGCCATTATTCTGTATATTTGTGTTCTAATGGATTCTCAAACTTGGAGATGGACAACCACCAAGAGCTCACATGTCAAACAATAATAATAACAGTATAATGATTTTGTATTATTGTTCAATTTTCATATCTACTTTTCATTATATGAAACATATATTATTTAAATAAAATTATTCCATAATTAAAATCTCATAAATCAGCTTGTAATATATTTAGTTAATTCCTAATTACTGCTATTAATAGGCAATTGCTCATGTGATTTTGGACCTCAATTTGAAATCACCGTCTGTGTTATGAGATTTGCATAAATTTAATTTCAATTCTAAGTCATGATTTCAAATTTAAAATTTTTCAAAATGTAGGATTTCAAATTTAAAATTTTAATTTTAATTATTCCTCTTTAAATGTAAAATTTAACCCATTATTTACAGTTTATAGAAAGGAATAAATAAAACAAAAATTAACAATTTTAAAAAACTTGTGTTTAACATGAAAAAATTACATGTACCATGTTAAAGTTATATCAAGAATAGTTAGTTACTATTATTGTTAATTTATTGGATTATGTAATTATTTGTAGCAAAATGTTTATTTGAAACATGATAATAACATATGATCACAAACATTTATTTATAATAACACATGAAAATATTTGATTTATTAATTTGGTGTCTTATGAAATTCCGTTATCTTGTTTATCAATGATGCTTTGCTCATTTGGTAAATTTCTATAAGAGTTAATTTTTTTTTTAATAGTTTTGTGTTTATGAGGAAAAAATATAACTTAAAAAATTTAAACTGCATATTCAAATAAATTTTCAACTTCAAATCAACCTAAATTGAATCATATCCAAATGAGCCCTTAATTTCTCGCAAGCTACATAAAATAATTCACTTTTTCATAAGCGTGATCTTTTGCATACATCTCCTTTGTGATATAAATACTTGATTATTGATTGATCGATCAAAAATCTGAATTACAAAAATATCAATAAAAACATGGATGCTCTCATGAAATATGCCTCCTCTTAATTATAGGTCTCATTTTTGAATCCCCTGAAAACAGAGTCACTTCTATTAAGAAAAGCTTTGCTTTCAACATGAAAATTTTTATTTTAAATATAATTGAACTCTAATATAAATATCAGACACAAATAAATAAAAACCTAAAAAAGATAAAATAAAGTTTATCAGAGTGAAGAGAAGGAAATAAAGGATATTTTTTTCGCTTTGATTTGTTTTGCATTAAATCTTAAGAAGATAGTTTAGTGTGATGAATAAGGTATAATAATCTTTAAATACAATACATGATTATTTTATTATATGTTTGATTGAAGATATTAATTAAGACCCATAACTATTTATTTCATTATTTATATTTTTAGTAATGTGATAAAACAATTTATTTCATAATAACTAATTACGGGATAACTCATTTCCAACCAAACTACCTAAATCCTCGGTAACATTTTGACCACACACATAACTACTCAACTCACTTAAACCCTGGTTACATTTTGACCACACCGGTAACACCCCACCCCCACGCCCCTACCCCAATTCCAACATCATCACATAATAAAACCTTATCTTCTGTGCAGTACACATACTCTCTCCCCTCTCTCTCTCTACAAACACCCACACCAAATCAAATCTAACCCCCTTAATGTCGATTCAGATCTAAAAGAGAGAATACTCTAAACTCTCAAGTGAGATTCCAATTTTGCCCCTCCATCCATCTCCGTACAACAATGGCGTACTCATTCCCTGAAGAAGTACTCGAACACGTCTTCTCCTTCCTCAGTTCCGACAAAGACCGTAACGCTGTATCACTCGTATGCAAATCATGGTACGAGATCGAACGTTGGTGTCGGAGGAAAATTTTCATTGGAAACTGCTACGCTGTTAATCCTAGGATTATGATCCGACGGTTCCCGGAAGTCAGATCTATTGAACTTAAAGGAAAACCTCATTTTGCTGACTTTAATTTGGTTCCTGAAGGATGGGGAGCGTATGTATATCCATGGATTTTGGCTATGTCTAAGTCGTATCCATTGTTAGAGGAAATTAAGCTTAAACGTATGGTTATTACTGATGAGTCATTGGAGTTGATTGCTAAGTCTTTTAAGAATTTTAAGGTTTTGGTTTTGTCTTCTTGTGATGGTTTTACTACTGATGGACTTGCTGCTATTGCCGCTAATTGCAGGTGACCTTTTTTAAAATCTTAGTTGACATTTTGATCTAGTTTAGATGTCATTTTTGGGTTCGAAAAGTAAAAATGTGGTGTTTGTGATTTGAGTTTTTTTGGCGGATTAGGAATTTTGACTAAGGGGGTTCAGTAAAATGAAAATGTAGTCTTTGGGATTTGACTAAGAGGGTTCGAAAAATAAAAATGTTCGAAAAATAAAAATGTGGCCTTTGAGATTTGAGCTCGGAATGTCAAGGTAAAATTTGAATTTTCTAACCTACTGCGTCAATCTCTAGTTTTGTTGGGGGGGGGGGGGTTTGGGTGAACACGCCCTGGCTCCCCTAGATCTGCCCCTGTTCATGGAAGTCTTAATCTGCAGTGGAGGAGTTGACACGTGGAAGTCCCCCCCCCTTTGTCTGAAAAGAATAGCATGGTTAAAAGTACCGAAGTATTTAGATCTAATTCTTTGAATTAATTAGGATAATGAATAAAGTTTACATTTTTATAAACTACAGAAGTATTACTGTACTAGTTAGTAAATGGTTCTTGTAGTTCAAGTAATTAGAAATTGTTTGGCAAATCTTTTAGTCAAAGGAAGTACTAATTCATGTCTCAGGTGGTAATAGGTCTAAACCAATTGGGGTCTTAGGGGTTAGTCTATTGTGATGTATTGTTGTTAAGTCTTGACCTTTTGGATGAATGCACTAAATTTGGGGATTTGTTATCCCCCTCATCAAACAAAGAAAATGAGGAAGCACTTACCTTGCAGTTGTTTATTCTTTTCTTAGGATATGTAATCTATTGTCTTGGCTAGCTAGTGGAAGTGAAGCATCTTTTATGCAGATGGATAATGCTAGAACAAGTCACTGTAGTATTATTGGACATTACTTGCTGCTACATTTCGTCATCTGACTTCAATACTCCGAAGTTTAGAACTTTGTGTTTATTTCTTTCAGCTTTTTTTGGGCGTATTTCTGGTCCTTAATTTTTGGCAGATTTTTATTGAACGAACAAATTGCCTGTTTCCTGTACTTCCTTTACTGAAATTTTGCATTTGCATTCCATCTTCATAGATATTTTAAGCCTTATAATTGGAGATGCTAACTTGTGGGTTTTCTTAAATTCTTATAGGGACTGTCTTTTACCATTAATTTCTTGTGGCATTCACTGGATAGTTAGCAAGTTATTGGATTCTTTCTGATTCCTAATTATTTTGGCTTTCCCTGTTGTCATTTAACTGCATTTTGAATGGTAAGAAAACATTCCCCTCTAGCGTAGATGTTAAGTTTTTGGAGATTTGAATGTTATCTGAATTCTCGTGAGATTTCCACATGTTTGTTCCGTGGTCCTTTTGTGGGATTCAATTGTTTTATCAGTATGGAGTTCTGTAATGGAGTATATTTGTGGTTCAACCTTGAAATGGTTAAGTGTGTTAGGGATAGGAAATGGAGATTTATTTAAATTCCACTTTGAAAGATGTGTCACTTTGAGGCAAACATGATTCTCAAATCCTTCTTATTTATCTTGTTCATATCATCTGTCATTTATTGTCATTCATTCTTGTCTGTTGATTTGCTTCACTTATCACAGAATGATTGTGTAGATTAGTATTGTCATGTGACACCCGTTTTGCTACAGGAATCTGAGAGAACTAGACTTGGGAGAGAGTGAAGTGGAGGACCTTAGTGGACATTGGCTAAGCCATTTTCCCGATAGCTGCACGTCACTTGTTTCTCTTAACATTGCCTGTTTGGTTTCGGAGGTCAGTTTCTTAGCTTTGGAGCGCCTGGTTGCTCGTTCTCCTAATTTGAGGACTCTACGGATAAATCGTGCCGTTCCCCTTGAGAAGCTTCCATACCTGCTTCGTCGCACTTCCCAGTTGGTCGAATTTGGTACAGGTGCTTACTCTGCTGATGTGCGGTCTGATTACTTCTCTAACCTGACAGAAGCTTTTTCGGGCTGCAAGCAACTTAAATGTCTGTCTGGGTTTTGGGATGTTGTACCGGCTTACCTTCCAGCTATATATCCAGTGTGTTCGAGACTCACCTCCTTGAATTTGAGTTATGCTACCTGTCAAAACCCTGAGCTTGGCAAGCTCATAAGTCAGTGTCACAACTTGCAGCGTTTGTGGGTATGTTCTAACTTGTATTCTAAATGTTTTGAAGACTTAATTGTTGATGTTCTTGATACAGCAACTGCAAACATGTTTTTTTTCCCTTGAAAATGAAGAGGAAGAGGCAATGAGATTATAACATCATACTCACTGTGATGAAATTTGGCAGATATTCTCTTAGAAGAATAAGGAAAAGAACTTTTTCATAGTTGTGCCAATTCCTAACTGCTACAGATCAACCAATCAACCCCGACTTAACCAATTTTAGTTGGTCTCAGCTTTAGCCTTTGTATGTCCTCGTAACCCATTTTGCTGTATTCAGGTCAATATTGTTCTGATGCTAAATAATTTGTCTTTACATAATAATTGCCATGTATAACAAAAAGTAATTCATTTTATAGATAAACTTAGCATGTGCTGGTTAGGTAGATTCCTGGCTACAAATTTTTGATATTGTGTTGCTAAGTCGCTTGCTTTCCTTGGAAGTTGAAACCAACTCTTATATGCTTGATTGTGATCTGGACGAAAGGGTTTCAGTTTTTTAATACTTGTGCCTACCTGATGCACATATAAATCCATCTATTGAGTTGGTTCTATACTGAAAAACAGTTTATCTATTCTTCCCCAGTGGCTTAGCCAAACTGGTTGTGTATTATAAACTCCAGTATTATGTTTAAAGTGCTGAATTACTTTACTCGAAATATATGTGACTGCAGGTGCTAGACTACATTGAAGATTTTGGTCTTGAGGAGCTTGCTGCCAATTGTAAGGACCTTCAAGAGCTGAGGGTTTTCCCTTCTGACCCGTTTGCTGCAGAACCAAATGTGACCTTGACGGAGCAAGGCCTTGTAGCTGTCTCAGATGGCTGCCCAAAGCTCCAGTCTGTTTTGTACTTCTGCCGCCAAATGACTAATGCAGCTTTATTTACCATCGCCAGGAATCGTCCCAACATGATTCGTTTCCGCTTGTGTATCATTGAGCCGCGAACTCCTGATTACTTAACCCTTGGGCCACTTGATGCTGGTTTTGGGGCCATTGTGGAGAACTGTAAGGAATTGCGGCGGCTTTCACTTTCTGGCCTCCTTACGGACCGTGTCTTCGAGTACATTGGCACCAATGCTAAAAAGTTAGAGATGCTGTCCATTGCTTTTGCTGGTGATAGTGATCTGGGACTCCACCATGTGCTTTCTGGTTGTGAAAGCCTCCGGAAGTTGGAGATCAGAGATTGTCCGTTTGGAGACAAGGCTCTCTTGTCTAATGCTGCGAAGCTTGAGACAATGCGATCCCTTTGGATGTCTTCGTGTTCAATAAGTTTTGAAGCATGTAAGATGCTAGCTCAGAAGATGCCTAGGCTTAATGTGGAAGTAATAGATGAAAGGGGTCCTCCAGATACAAGGCCAGAAAGCTGCCCTGTGGAGAAGCTTTACATATATCGATCAGTGGCTGGACGGAGGTTTGACACACCTGGGTATGTTTGGACAATGGGTGAAGAAGCAGCTGTGAGGTTGTCCTGAGCCTTATAGCAAATTGGAAATTCCAGTGTGGTTTCACAAGGAAGATGGCAGGTATTAGCACTATGTTTCTCCTCCTGCATTTGTTTGTCACGCCTTATGTAGTTGCAGTGCCAGTTGAGAGAGGTGAACATCACAGTTGAGGAGTTTCGAGAGCTCGTGTGCCATCAATTTTATTCTTGGCTGAGCTACTTGACAGCAGGTAGTTTTTAATAAAGAGTTTGAACTCAGAGTTGCTATGTATCATCTAAATGAACCATTATTTCGTTTTCTTTGGGTGGGATTTTGGTGGGGGTGGGGGCATATTTTTGCTTGTATGTGCTATTTGCAAACTTTGATTCATTATGTAGTTCCCTTCCTCCTCCTATTGACTTGTTCTCTGTGGAAGGGAGTGCCATTAAAAATGTTATTTCTCTGGTCTACTAAGCTGTAGGCTTAGCATTATGGAGGTTCTTCACTTGATATCTGTTCTGTTAACATGCTTGCCCTGCGATTTGGAGGCAATGTAAAATCCTTTTCCATTTTAGTGGTTATAATCAATGGCAAGTAAACTTTAATGATATGCCTCCGCCCTAGTTTTCTTTATAAACAATCTCGCTTCTGTGTGTATGACTTATAGAGTGGTTTGTTTTAATGATAATGGTGGTATCTGTGCCTTCCACCGGTTACTGATTATCCCCATCAGCACAACTCTCGGGTTTGAACAGATCAGAAGAAATCACCTAGTTGTTACTACCACAGCTCGCCGATACAACATTTAATTTTTTAAGCAAGGTAGCAATATGCTAGTTTATACTGGACATGGTAATTTTTGTTTTAAGGTCAAATATGTTTTAAGTCATCTGGAAGAGTTTTTATCTCGAACAGTGTAGCATGTGAAAGATTCCCAACTTGGGAGATATATGAGGAGATTGACATTGCTTTGTGTTCACAACTTTTTCAGCGTTTCCTTCGCCTTTACACTATCACCTTATGACTGTCAAAACAAGCCTAAGGCCGAAAGAAAAAAGTCCAAAGCAAGTTCAAATCTCCAATGGATAATCATACAATTATTGTAGCCACAGATATCATGAAAGAAATAAAATATGGGTGGTGAGAATTAAAGGATGTAGTTTTTCTTTTCTTTCCCTTCATATTGTGTGTAGAATTGGACCAAATAAAGACAGAAGCAGAGACAGACAGACAATAATATAACAAGACACCGCACCTGGCAGAAAAGGCTGAATCACCATCAACCTCCCCACACAGATAAAGAAATGAAACAAAAGAAAATTTAAAAAATAAAGTAGTGGTATACTAATACATTACAGATATTCCAGAGGAGGAAAGCAAAAGCTGGAATCAGTGTCTCTGCTCTTTGTATCTTTTTTCTTTTTATTGTTACATCTCTCTCCACTCTCCCTCTAGTCAGCTCCTTTACATTGTCGATTCTAAACTCAAATAAACAAAAATTACAATAAGAATACAAGTAGTATGAAACTAGTTAATTGCTAGGGAGTAAAATTGTTGTCACGTGGTCCCAGGGTTGGGAGAGTCGGGGTTAGTTCGTTGAGACCGGATTAGGAATTTGTAGAGGAACTTCTTCCAAATAAATCAGTGTATAAATAAGTCAAACTAAAGCCCCTTCCTCCAACGCGCTCACTTGGTCTTGAGCCGGAGGTTCCCGAAGGAGCCATCATGTTTGACGATTCATAATTGCACAATTTAAGAGAACACACAATCGCTAGGGACAGTGCTTCGGAGCAGCCCAACCCTCCGGAGAAAGTGACAATAGAAGTCGGGAGCCTAGTTGTGAGATTACAGGTTCAAGCCATGGAAAAGATTTCTTGCAGAAATGCATGGAAGATTGCGTACTGTAGGTTCTTGTAGTCGACCCTTTCTCGGATATACACATAACGAGAATTTTAGTGGGGTTTCTTTTTCTTAGTTTATTTTTTTCTAGTTTGAGATTGAGACATTATTTGTTACTCCCTAAAAAAGAAAAAAAAGTTAATTGAATAGAACTTCACACTAGAAGATTAAATGATCTATTAGAGATGAACTTTTAATTGACTTATGATTATGGCTGCATGTTTCCTTTGGTCTAAATATTATGACTATCATCACATTCATTATTGCTTTTTTACTTGTTGCATCATTTTCTTCTTATATTATCATTACATTTATATTTTCCAACCCTTTGCTTTGGATTCTCTTTAATCCTTCTCTATCATTCTGTACAATAATGACAATGATTAAATCTTGCTACTTGAGTTCCACATTTTTAGTGGCTTAAAATCATTCATACCATTTTAAAGTTATATTTCATGTAACATTAATAAGTTGTTATTTTTTCCTTTAAAAAAACAATCAATCTTCATTACTATCTACTCAATTATTTGTTACAATATTAGTTGACTGCTGGCAGTATTTAATTATTAGTGGATTCCTACGTGGTTGGTTCCTCACAGTATCAACTACTACCAATCACATGTGGGTTTTGACTCATTTTGGTTATGGGTTGGGCGTTCCAACTAGATACGAAAGTTTAGATTTTAGAATAGAAGGAAAAAAAAAAAGAACTGTGGGTGATTTTTTCCATTGTCTTTAAAGTCTTGGTGGACAGAGTTACTTAATATCTGTTGCTGGTGGGAGGTGTCAGATGTCCTGTAGATTTAGTTGAGGTACGCAAAAGCTTGTTCGAACATTATGTTTATAAAAAAAAATATCATCTTAATATGTTTGAACTTTACGAGTTTGATTTTGAATTAATCGATTTGAATATTTTAAATTTTTGAATATTTAAGACATGTTATAACAATCAATGACCTCAATTAACCTAACAATTTACTCCTTAGAACGAACTTTCTATCATTAACAAGGATTGAGACCACCTTGCAGTTATTAGTATTAGGCACATCTAATATGGATGGGGCTAAATATAAGAACCCACAATTTTTGTATTTTTGAATATCCGAAAATACATAGTACTAAATCTGATATCAAAACTACCACAAAGTTTAATCCCTAATTCAGACTAATTATTCAAATAATTAGAATTTTGGGTTGGCCTAAATTATATCCACCCTTAACTTTGGCTCTTCCCGTGAAATATCATTTCAAAAAAAATTTGATTTCGAGTCTTAAAAATAAAAAAAACAATATCTAATAAAAAGCATTTTCCCTTTAATGAATTTTGTGCTATTTAAGTCTAGATTAATCGAGATCTAAAAATAAATATTGGATACCGAATTAAAAATCACAAAAGAATCTTACAAAGAAATTATAGTATATACCATTATTCAAATAGGAAGCCAGTTGGAAGATCAGGAGTATTGTGACTAAGCAAGATGCAGTGGATTGTTGTATATGAAGGCAATATGAAATGAAACTGGAAAATTAGTTGAATCTAATTTATTATCAAAGTTTTCTAATTTGCTTTGCTTAGGTTAAATTTTTCCTGTGATTATTGAATTTTGTTCATGATAATACTAGTGATACATGTATTTTTTTTTTAAAAAAATTTGAAATATATGTGCATTTTTTAGAATTTGCAAGACATTTGAAAGACGTTAAAACAACAAGAAGAAAAAGAAGGATTATAATGCAAAAGTTATTCAGTCCCAGCTAAAAAGCTTCCCAAAAACAATATTGTAATTGTCTTTTTTTCATTTAATAGGATGATTAAATAAAATTGGTGGCTTAAAGCTAACTTTTCTCAAAGGTAATAAGATGTTCTGATTTTATCAAAGAAATAAACTTTCATACAATTTCTTTCTTTAGCTTTTGAGATGCAATTTTTTTAATTTGTTTTTTTTAATAATTCTTTTTCAATTGATGATACAATCTTGACATTAATTTTTTTTGAGACATTATTTAAAGAACTCATCTTTTAGACTCTACTAAAGTTTTAACGCTTTCATTTTGAGTTTTATCTAAAGTGATGTTTTCTCCTTGATATATTTGAATCTTAATAGTGTGTAATAGAAAGTAATTTACACCTATGGATTAAACAAAATAAATAAGGGATAAAGGCATAAATGACACCCTAAACTTGTTCGAACTTTTAACGTTGACACCTTACTTAAAATATTATTTCTATTGAACATCTAGTCTACTAAAAATGTAGATATTAGATACTCTTTTGACAATCATTAAAAAATAAAGGAAGTGTAATATATTCGCAGATAATGTAGTTAAGTAGAGATAAATAATGTAGTTAATTAACTGTGTCCATGTGGCATTTTGGGTTCAAAATCTGGATTGAAAAATAATGAGAAAAGAGAGAAAAGAAAAGCTAACTTTGAGAGAAAGAAGAAAAAAATGCTATATTTATGGATTTTTTTTTTTTATATATATAAGATTAGATTGTTTATTGCAAGCTATAATAAATTTTTTAAGTTTGTAAGTTATAGCAATTTTTATTTAAGAAAGAGCAAAAAAAAATATTTTTCTAAAGCGTCAAATAAGAACCAATTCAAATAAAGAAAATAGAGATTTTATATAATTAAACTTAAATATCCTTTTCTTAAAAATAGCTTACAGTTAATAATAGATACCAATCACATCCCAAATCTCTTTTTAACCCTTTTTTTCTTCCACTTTTTAAAGCAGACGCTATTCTGCTTCATCTTTTTCAGTAACTTTCATTTTTTTTTTCAACAAAAATATATGATTTTTCAATCATAAAATTGCCTTTTTTTTTTTTGTTTTAGGCGAGATTTTAGGGCATAACAATTTCGTTTTTTATGTGAAAATTAAGTTATTGAATTTGCAAATTTTAAAAACGTGCCATAAATATAGATCGTTATAATTTGCATTCAATCATGATATATCATGGAGGGAGATGGAATGCCACAGATATATCTTGTTGTCAATTTGATATTTTGTGTTGATTTTTTTTAAATATATAATATTTTGTTATTAATTAATAAAAAGAAATCCAGTCAAAAGTTAAGCATTTTTTATATTTGTTTTTGATTATGTGATATTTATATGCTGAATTTTCGAGAAAATGTGGTGGCAATTCACAAAAAAAAATAATAGTTGTTTAAAATATAACAATGTATGATTATTGGTTGTTAAATGTGTTCATTCCTTCATATTAAATTTCATAAACTATTATGATATTATATTTATTGTTTCTACAGGGAGATCAAAAGATTTTGGTGTAGAAAGAATTATGTATGAGTGTAGAAAGAATTATGTATGATGCAACTACAAAATTTAAGGGGTAGTAGATGCAATTGCAACTCAGTTGAGGATAGACACAACTTTAACTCAAATTGAAATAAAATACTTAATAAGTGATAGATGTCCGTCAATGATCATACATAATGATGCAGGAGGGAAGGTCTATCTGGATAAAAAAAAGACAGTTGCTGACTTCTTTGTAAAGTATTCATTATACATAACAAAGAAGAATGTATCGATTCAAACAGTAGAACGCAATGAAAGAGCCATTATTTGTGTTGGAAACTAAATATTTAGCGTGAAGCGGAAGAATCTATTTTGAAATGATTCAACTAGTGACATATGACTAATGTATAAAAATTAATAGCAAGTGACATATATGAATTATATGAGATGTTAAAATTGATATATTTGTTAATAACTAGCGACATATACGAGATATTATAAAGAATATAATTAATGTATAAAAATTGATAGCTAATGACATATATGAGATATTATATTGAGGTACATTAATATCATTTTAATTGAATAGAGTAAACAATATCTAATGTATGCTAAATACATTCATAAGAATATACTAAAGAGCATTGTATTATATTATGTATGCAAAATGCATGATAAACATATGTATGTTAATTGAACATGAAAAACATGAAATCATTATTTAAATAACAAAAAAGACTATAAATATTAATATGGCAAATGATATATTAGAGTAACAAAATATACACCGTAGTTCATCAACTTAATAAGATGTTTTCAATATAAAACATCCAATGATATAAACATCAATTTGAGTCAATTTTGTATTCCAAGTCAACAATATATGAAGAGAAATTTAAGTTTATGCGCAAAAGATATAAAGTTCATTAAAAAGGAAGAGAAAAGAAACAATTTATGAAAAAAAAGTATATTTATGATGGAGAAAATCTTTTATCAATAAAGTAACTATGGAGAATCATGTAAACATCAGAAAAGAAAAAAAAATATATTTTACTGAAAAGTCAAAAAAGATGTATCAAAGTTAAAAATTATCTTAACCAAATTTTACACCATAATTTAAGAACAAATTTTCTAACTTAACTGTTAAAGTTTAAAAGAATAAATAAATAAAGATATTATCGAAACCAACAATAATTTCTATCATTATTATCAAAAGATTTAATGAGGAGACATAAATATTAAAGACTAAAATAAGGAGATAATATGATTACTAATTATGAAAAATAATTTTTATTAAATAAAAAAATTAATTTTTGAAAAGTTGCTATAACTTGTAATTATTTTTTTAATTCAATAATTATGAAAAATTTGTATAATTGTTATATAAAATATATATCTGTATAAAATATATATAGAAACTATATAGAATGTGTATAAAATTGTGTAATAGTTATATAAAACACATATCTGAATAATAATTGCAGCTAAAAACTGTATAGAAATGTGTATAAAAAGTGTATATTTATTTATAGATTATATTTTTATATATGACGTGTACAAAAATTGTATAAATATTGTATAGAATATGTATATAAATAATTATTGTAGCTAAATATTGTATAGGATGTGTATAAAAACTGTACAATTTATTGTTATGATGTGTATATAAGTTATATCCTTATTTGTATATAATATATATGTATATGTATAGAATGTCTATAATAACTGTATATCCATTATATTGTTAAAAATAATGCATTAACTAAAAGAATAGATTTATTTTCTTTTTTTTTTTTTAAAAAACAAAATTGCAAAAAAGAGCATAAAAATAGAATATTGAAAAAAATAAACACTGAGTTTTTATTTCTAAAAAATAGTAGTGCATTTAAAATAAAGATGTTAGATTCTTCTTTTATAAGAAAAATAGAACAACGATTATTTTTTTTTTAAAATGGAACAACAATTTTTTTAGAAAAAAAAAGAAAAAGAAAAAGGAAAGTAGATGAAACAACTTTCAGCGAAATAGCTAGAATTAGGAATTAGTTTTGGTGGCTAATTACAGGCAATTAATATATAACTGACTATTTTGATGAAATTATTTTAAATTAAAGTGTTATTTTTGTCTTTTCCCTGATTTAAATACTTTTTAGTTTTGGTTAGTCTTTTGTTTAATGAAAATTGACATAAATAGCAGTACTTTCAAAAATGAATTCTAGGATGTATTATGTTCTTAAGTGGTTTAACAAATGCATTCCACGTATATTTCATGTCAATCAATATAAATTCATAAATTCATCAATTAGTATTACATAAATAATTAAAACTGTATAAATGATATTATTAATATTAACCAAACTTGGTTGGCCTAGTGGTTAGCTCACTAGGTCACTTAAGCAAGTGTCGTGGGTTCGATTCCCGCCTTGTGCATGCAACAACCAATTGGTCAGCAACAAAACCTTAAATGGAGCTCAGATTCATGGAGGATTAATCCCTAGCCTGTCGGGATGGGGGATAATACCTTGGGAAACCAAAAAAAAAAAATTTATTAATATTGCAATGATATTATTAATATTGAAGAACTCTAACCAACAACAACAGAGCAATCCCTAAATTCTTCCCTCTATCTATCTGTTTGTCTGTTTATCTCCTGGAATGATGTTAAGTGAATTAAAAGTTTATTGTTCCTATATCTTACATGGTATTTTTTTTTCCTTCTTTCTGGACCTACTCAAACTTTTCCTTTTGTTGGTTTATATTGCAGTTAGAAACATTGTAGTACTAGTTTTGAAATTTGACTAACTAGATAGTAGTTATAGACTGAAGCTGTTGTTTTGTTAGCATCCTCTTTTGATTAGTCATATTCCATTGTACTAATATTTTAAAATGAATATTAGGTTGAAAATGGGCACCTAATTCACCAACAATCTATATCTATATATTTATATCTATCTATATCTATATCTATATCTATAATCTATAATCTATATCTATATCTATAATCTATAATATATTAAAAGTGTGAAGGACCTTAAAAATATTATTTGAGCTTTTTGTCTTTCATTAAAAGTCTTTGCTTTAGATAAAATCGTCTTTTTCCTATTTTTTTTTCTAATATTTAAGAGTTGAAAATTAATTAAATATATTTATGGTAAAATCTTTCCTTATTAGAAGTCATCAAAATTTCACTATTTTATTTTCTAATTTAAGAGTTAAAATTAATTAAATATATTTATAGTGAAAACCTTTCCTTATTAAAGATTATCAAAATTAATAACAATTAATATTTTTTTCTATTGGTTTAAATATACTAAAATAATTTCCATAAAAGCTAACCGTAGGTTGAAGCAACAAAACTATCATAAAAATTGGCTGGTAGCTTTTTGGTTTTGGTAGTACCAATAACTTGGTAAAATAATTTTTTTCTTCTTAGAAAACTCCCACTATTTTTGAAAAAATAAAAATTGCTTACTACTTCTGTAAAACTACAATAGGATTGATTTATTTTGTTATAAAAAAAGTATTACAATCGAAAAAAAAGCTTTTTGGTTTTGGTAGTACCAATAATTAGGTAAAATATTCTTTTTCTTCTTAGAAAACTCCCACTATTTTTGAAAAAAACAAAAATTGCTTACTACTTATGTAAAACTACAACAGGATTGATTTATTTTGTTATAAAAAATATTACATTTCGAAAAAAAGTATATTTACACTCTTATAAATATACTAGACATCGAAGGTCCGTGCTCAACACGGATCCAATATATATTATTTTTTTGTATTAATTTATGTGACACAAATATAATTTAGATAATCAATCATTAAAATAATTTAAATTTTTATTTATTGTAATTTATAATACTTTTCTTCTATTCCAATTTAAGTGACACTGATATAAGTTCAAGAGTCATTCGAATATCTTATATATTTTATATTTTTAAGCTGTTAAATATGTGATTTAAAATGCTTTTAGCATAATTTTTCAATAAGTTATGTCTTTCTCTGTGCCATCGTAATTTCTGTGGCACTAATATAATTTCAATAGTCAAACAAATATTTTATGATGACATATCATTTTGTGTGTATTTTATCCTTTTTATGAAATATTATTAATTTTTTAATGCTTAGATAACCATAAAAATTAATTAGGGTGATATAATAAAATCGCGATTGAAATAATGGCGCATACATATCTTAATAACTTATAACAACTAATTAGAACAACAACAACAACAACAAACCCAGTGTATTCCTACATAGTGGGGTCTGGGAGGGTAAGATGTACGCAGTCCATACCACTACCTCCGATGAGGTAGAGAGGCTGTTTTCGATAGACCCCCAGCTCACGACACAAGATACTAATTAAATCCGAAATAAAGCATGGGACAAGATGAAAAGACATAGCTAATCCACCCACAAAGGATAATAAACAAAGAATAGTAAACAAATACGTAATAAGGCATGCAACAATGTGGCATAACAAGAAAAGTACACCCACCCAGTATTGCCCTACCCCTACGACCCAAACCATCACTAATCTTCTATCCTGATTCGCGTCCTCTAAATCTTCCTATCTAGGGTCATGTCCTCAGTGAGCTAGAACTGCTCCATGTCCTGCCTAATCACCTCTTTCCAGTATTTCTTCGGCCTACCCTTACCCCACCTGAATCCATCCAATACTAGCCGCTCACACCTACGAACCGGGGCATCTGTGTGTCACGCCTCAAATCCTATTGGGGCGGACTGGCACCCGTAACCGAGGAGATCCGGGAGAACCATCTCATAATCTTATACTTCCCATGCATACCTCTATGACAACCCGAAATTCGGATAGCATCATGTCGCATATAAAAGGAAATAATCACCTGTATAAGCTCGAGCACACATATATATGTATAAACAATACTTGGCCGTTGGAGCCATCACGTCTATTAACAAAACACCACCTTGGCTGTACATTAGGTCTACCAAGCCTCTAGACAATACACAGAGTTTAACTAAGGTCGGGACACACCCCGCCATATAACTAACTTCTATACAATACCAAAAGTGACTGGATATGACACGGAAAGCCCCGAAGCAAACTGGAGCTCACCAAAAACAGCTAGATATCCTGGCTCCTACTTGGGCGGTGTATGAGCTGAGGTACCAGTGCCTGCAGCATGAAATGCAGGTCCCCCGTGGGGGACGTCAGTACGAAATATGTACTGAGTATGTAAAGCTGTAGATAATCACATATGATATAGGAGCTCAATAGAAATAAAAAACAAGTGAATAAATCGTAATAGGAGTGGACCACACTTACTAGAACTTGTGACAACCTGTACATTGTATTTATTCAATCACTTTAACTTCGTTCTTATCATCTTTGTAATCATTACTGTACTGTACTGTGACCATTAGGCTGCCTCCAATACATATCAACTGGGATCGACCCATGCTAGGCTTATGCCCCTGGGATACCACCCATAAACACATAACTAGGGATCGACCCATGATAGGCTTATGCCCTTGGGATACCACCCGATAAGAGAGAACTTCCATCACTTAGTTCAATTAATCTTTGAGATTGTAATTTCGGTCGCCACCACATTTTTGATACTTTGGAACAATGATACATCAATAAGAGACAAATAAATAGACCATCAATGCAATAACAATGAAGTAAGAACTCATTGGCACATCAATAAAGTGTTTTGGAGTCATCAATGCCATAACAATGAAGTAGGAACTTATTGGTATATCAATGAAACGTTTTGGAGTCATTAATAGCACATGGATCTTGTTCGAGTAACCGGATACCTTCTGACATTCATTAGTGCAATAAACATGTAAGATTTGGAAAATAAGTAAGTATTGGAATGTCTTGACATCTTGTAGGGTGGGAACAAGTTCATTGGTAACGTAGGACATCATACAAAACCATTATGGATCACATGTTATTGAATAACTTTGGAAACTTTCTTAATAGAACAATTGTTCACTTTCATGCCAAAGATATGGTATAGAGTATGCTTTACATACCTGACTGTCAACCTTCAATACTAGTCCCAAATGGACTTCTCGTCTTTTCGGATTACTTATCTACGATGAACATATATAGCAATCTAGTATTAGCGACCAAACGTCACAATTCAATTATTTGAATTCACCAAACTAGTGGTTAAGTAGTAAGCCTTAATTACACCATAAAGGGTGTCACTTTAACCTTCTTATACTCCAATTACATTTACATGTCCTGCATATTCATACAACATCCTCCAATAGCAAGTTTGAATTCATTTATCCTTCTAACCAATCCATTAAACTAAATTGAGCCATAGACATAAATAATCATCAATTCAATAGTATATCACCATATCCACCTTCCATAACTCAATTACCATATCCACCTTCCATAACCCAATTAACATATCCTCCTTCTACAATTCAATACAACCAAACCATGCAAAATAGTCCATAACCCTATTTCCATCACCTTTCAATAACAACCAATACATATAATCCTCTATCACACATATACATATGGAAGAGAACAAAGGCAAACAATATTCATACCTTAGAATTCACCTCTTGATTATGCAATCCTGTTTGCACAAATAATAGATGCCGTTCGAAGCTCTCGAGATGACAAACGCAGTTATCAGATTACTTTGGAATTTCTACGATTGAATCAAAAGTAATTTAAAGGTCAAATTTGGCTAGGGTTTGTTCTTTCTCAATGATTGATGATGAAAATGAGTTTTTGAACTCATATACATGTATATGTACACATATTCCCGTCCATAATATCATAGGGAATGACCAAAGTGCCTTTAAAATTTAAATAATGTCAAATCTGTCCTTTGGTGGACTATTTTAATAAGCTAAAGTAGATCGACCATAACTCTTTTCTACGATATCGAATTTGGGTGAAATTGGTATCTTTGGAAAGATAATTCAAAGGGCTTTCATTTCATATAAAGTAGGCCACCCATTTCGTCCTGTACAAGGAGTTATGATTGTTTGAAGTTGACCCTAAAAATCTGTTTTGAGAGGCTGAAGTAAAACGAGTATAACTCCTTACTCAGACGTTGGATTTGGATGAAACCAATTGCATTGGAAAGAAGACTCAAAGATATTTCTTTTCATAGGTTGCAGATCTCCCAGTTCATTATATTAAGGGAGTTATGATCTTTCAAAGTTGACCCAAAAAATTGGCTGGCCTCAGTAGTTTGTGTGCAGGAAATTTTCCTGCACATTTACTATTTCCAATATCCCGGCCAACGTTTTATAGTTTCGAACGTGCTCGATTATATCCAAAACCTATCCGTTTTTGGAAATCTTTATATTGTTGAAAAGCTTATTCAATAACCTTCGTATGAAACCATCGACGGGCAAATTCCGGTATAAATAAAATAAAATAAAATTAATTCCATATAAATAAGACCAATACACGTACTTGAATACGGGGTGTTACACCGTGACCTCCTTATCTCGTGCCCGAACCATCTCAATCGAAATTCTTGAATCTTGTCCTCCACCGAAGCCACCCAATTTTTCCCCGAATGGTCTCATTTCGAACTCTGTCACCCCTAGTAAGCCCAAACATCCAACGCAACATCCGCATTTCTGCCACCTTCAATTTTTGGATGTGAGAGTTTTTGACTGGTCAACACTCCGCTCCATACAACATGGCCGGACGAACTGCCACCCTGTAGAATTTGACTTTAAGCTTGGGCGACACCTTCCTACCACACAACACCCCTGAGACAAGTTTCCACTTCATCCATCCCACCCCAATACGGTGGGAGACATCCTCTTCAATCTCACCATTTCCCTAAATCATGGACCCGAGATACTTGAAACTACCCCTCTTGCATACCGCCTGGGAATCCAACCTTACTACTACGTGATTCTCCTACCGCAAGTTATTAAACTTGCATTCCAAATACTCTGTCTTGGTCCTACTCAACCTGAACCCTTTAGACTCAAGGGCCTGTCGCCACACCTCTAGTTTATCATTCACCCCCCTACATCTCATCAATCAAAACTACATCGTCTGCAAAAAGCATACACCAAGGCACTTCTCCTTGAATACGCCGCATCAATACATCCAACACCAAAGCAAACAAAAATGGGATAAGAGTAGATCCCTGATGCAGCCCTGTCAAGATAGGGAAATGCTCAGAATATCCTCCCGCCGTCCTAACCGGTGTCTTAGCTCCATCATACATGTCTTCGATTGCTCTGATATACGTCTCTGGGACCCCACTCACCTCCAAGCATCTCCAAAGAACCTTCCTAGGGACTTTATCATACGCCTTCTCCAAGTCGATAAACACCATGTGCAGGTCCTTCTTCCTTTCCCTATACTGTTCTACCAGTCTCCGCACCAGATGAATTGCCTCCGTCGTCGAGCGCCCGGACATAAATCCAAACTGGTTCTCCGAGATAGTCACTAAACTCCTTAACCTCAACTCGACCACTCTCTCCAAATCTTCATAGTGTTGCTCAATAACTTTATCCCCCTATAGTTGTTGCAACTCTGAATGTCGCCCTTGTTCTTATATAACTGATAATAGTACTCCATCTCTAAGCCTCGGGCATTTTTGCCGACTTGAAAATGCCATTAAACAAAATAGTCAACCATCGCAGGCCGGTCTTGCCAGAAAACTTCCAAAAATCCACTGGAATCTCATCAGGCTCCGTTGCCCTACCCCGATGTGAACTGCCTCTTTGACCTCCTTTACCTTAAAACGTCTACAAAACCTAAAATCACGACACTCCTCAGAGTGCTCCAGATCCCCTAACATAATAGCTGTATCCCCTTTGTCATTCAATAACCTATTAAAGTACGACTGCCATCTCATCTTAATGAGCCCGTCCTCCACCAACACTCCACCATCTTTCCCCTTAATGCACTTCACCTGGTTGAGGTCACGACCCTTCCTCTCCCTAGCCTTAGCAAGCCTAAACAACCTCTTTTTCCCTTCTTTCGCCTCCAACCCCGCATACAAGCTCTCAAAAGCTGCTGTCTTAGCCGCCATAACTGCTACCTTAGCCTCCTTCCTTGCTATATTGTATTCCTCCCTATTGGTCCGCTTCTCTTCTTCATCTTTACTCTCAACCAACTTAGCATACGCCCCCTTCTTCATCTTCACTTTCTTCTTAACTTTTTCAATCCACCACCAATCCCCCTGATGGTGGCCCGCCCGGCCCCTAGAAATACCCAACACCTCACTAGCAGTCTCCTTGATGCACTTAGCCACCCTATCCCACATATCATCTATATCTCCCCTACACTCCCACACCCCCATACCCGCCACCTTCTCTTCTATTACCCGCGCCAGCGTTAAACCACCCTACTTAATTCTAGGTCTACCCTCCTCACGCCTTCTCTTCGTATCTTGCTTTATACCCAACTCCATTACCAAAAGCCTATGTTGAGTCGAAAGATTCTCACTCAGAATAACTTTACAGTCCTTACACAACACCTTATCCTCTTTTCTAAGCAGCAAAAAGTCAATTTGGGTCTTGGCTATCGCGCTTTGGAAGGTAATTAGGAGATCGTCCTTCTTCGGAAAGCTTGAATTCACCACTACCAACCCAAAAGACCTCGCAAAATCCAACAGAGTAGCTCCCTCATCATTCCTCTCTCTGAAACTAAAACCACCATGCACATCATCAAAGCCTCCTGATAACGACCAAATGTGCCCATTGAAGTCCCCCGCTACAACAATCTTCTCAGAACTAGGCACTCCTCTCATCACCTTATCTAAAGCCTCCCAAAACCGTAACTTCTCCCCCCATCCAAGCCCACCTACGATGCATAAACAGTACACACATTCAGGGTAAACCGCCCAATAACCAACTTAACAGTCATCAACCTATCGTTGATCCTCTTAATCTCCACTACCTGCCCTTTAAGCTCTTCATCCACTAAGATGCCAACTCTATTCTTACGCCTCTCGCTACCAGAGTACCATAACTTATAACCATCTACATCCCTTGCCTTAGACCCTACCCACCTAGTTTCCTGCACACACGCAATATTGATCCTCCTCTTTCTAAGAATCTTCACCAGCTCTATAGTCTTACCCTGAAGAGTCCCTATATTCCGAGACCCAACCCTTAGCCTATCAACTCCAGCAACATGCCTTCCTCTACCACCCCTAATGCCAGACCTTACCCCCACTCCCCGGCCCGCCCTCCACTCCTCCCCACCCTCAAAACAGCCCCCTCTCCCTCTCCTTCAGACCCCCTCGGACATGACCCTATCTTGCCATCAAAGCCTACAACCATAACTCCACAAGAATGCAAACAACGACAGTAATAAAGAAACAACAGGAAAAGGAAGGTACAAGTAAAGTAGATGAAATAATCACGGAAAAAATCTACCCCACAAATTAATACTAAGTCAAGTGATGTACTAATCCGGAACACAACTCAACAATAATCTCCAAACAAAGCAGCCAGACACTACTACCCACACAAGCAACAGGAAGGATGTAAAAAAGTGAAACAGAAGCCGTAACAAGAGACAGGGACACGACAGTAAAATAATATACAAGAAATAAAAAACTGACTGAAGTGGCTAAATGCCTAAAAGTTTAGATGTCACTGGTACGCCTGCTAGCTGCTGGTTCCATCAATTTAATGTCAAAAATCATTATTGGATTAAGGTCGCTGGTAAAAGGACTGCTGGTATATTTTTGGAGTGTCGCTGGAGAGTCGCCGGAGTAACGCCGGAGAGCCTTCTGCAATCTTGTCGGAATCTGGACGTCTTCTGACCCGAACCACCTGTTTGACCTACATATTTTGCCGCAGGTGAAACCCCTCCCTGTTGCCAGGGTCGAGTCGGGCGAGAATCATAGTTCCACCGGTGACCGGAGTGATGGAACAAGAAGGGAATTTAGGGGGCGGGGAGGTCGAGTACAAAGAGGAACTGGGGGTGAGGGAGATCTGGGGTGGGAGAGAGGTTCAACTTTACCTTTTCCGGCTCAATCGATGCCGTCGCCAGTGTCAGAAGCTGCCGATCATTCGGGGTGGAGCGTGAAGGTGAGCGTTAAATGTTAAAGGTAACCGTTGGAGAGAGAGCATTTCACAGCTATAGTATGTTTGGTCACCCATAACAACTAATTAGAAGTGATAAAATAAAATTATTATAAAAAATACATGTGAATTTTTTTTTGAATGAGTCTCATATAAGACATCTAATTAATTTAAAAAATCGAGAGTTAATTTATCATTTAATATTTATTTTATCTTTTTATTAAATATTGTTAATTTGTTAATAATTAAATGACTTATAATAATTAATTATGGATTATATAGTAAAATTACAATTAAAGCAGCTGAAGAAGGTAGTACAAAACATCAAGAGTTAATTTATTATTTTATTTCTATTATATATATATATATTTTAAATTAATTACGGGTGATATGATAATCACGATGGAAACAACGAAGCAAAGCAGATATGTCTTAAATGACCTATAACAATGATATAATGAAATTACTATAAAAAATACTTGTGAAAAAATTTAAATAAGTCTCATATAAGACATAAAGTAGAAATAAAACGTCAAAAATTAATTTATCATTTTATATTCAATTTATTATTAAATATTATTAATTATTTTATACTCATACTTAAATGACTTATAATGATTAATTAGGGGCAATATAGTAAAATATCGATTGAAGCAATCGAAGCAGGCAGCACAAGCAAGCATGTCGAAGAGTTGTCTGCTTATTGCCCTTTATAAGTAAGTAATTTGATGTCATAACTTTTAGTGAATGTCTACATTTTCTTTTTGAAGAATAGTTAGAATTAGTTATTTTAAGACCAAGTTAGTTTATATCCTACTATCATCTAGCAAGATGGGTATCTGATTTAATGTACAGGGGAAAGAAGAAGTTCAATGGTTTTAAGTAAGAATGTAATCGTTGATTTTGTAAAAAATTTGACTTTAAAAATAAGTAAAGACTTCAAAAAAAATAAAAAATAAAATATAATAATAATAATAATAATAATAATAATAATAATAATAATAATAATAATAATAATAATAATAATAATAACACAAATATGATTCAAATTGATACGTCTCTCTTAGCCTGTGACAATAAGGGAAAGCTGAACTATATGATATACGCAAAAGTGATGATCCGTCAATGACTTGAAACTTCTGGTGATAAAATATATATGTGCATATGTTTATTTTATATTATTATATTAAAGTGTGAAAGAATTTTGAAAACTGATTTGAAGTTTTACACTTTATTAAAAATTTTCATAATAGATAAAAATTATTAAATTTTAAATAATCAAACGTTATACGTGCGAGACACATACAGATTAAACTAGTTTCAAAAAGGAGGTCGTCTTTTATTTTCTACCTGCACGTCATATATAGTTAGTCAAAGAAAAAGGTGATATATATTAACCAAACTTCTAAAATTAATTTATTTTTTAAAAAATAATCTTAATGAAAAGTAATTTTATTTAACTAATAAATTTAAAAGACAGTTTTAAAGAGCGATCTTAGAGCACTCTAGTATTTTCTACGTAGAAAGAACCATGTCCAGGGGTCAACAAAGAGCGATGTAGTCTAAAAGTCTTGTTCATCGAAAGTCATCTTTAGTCCTAATCAAAGCTACCTTAAATGAGAAACAGTGGACCAACCAAAATTCATATAATCATTGTCACTAGGATCAAGGTGCTTCGTTTATTTTTACTTTAGCAATAATTCCTCATCTTTTTAAAAATAATTGATTATTGTTTACTGGTACTTTCCTTATGAAAATATTCTCATCTAGTGACGTTTGGGGAGGATCTATCGGAGACAACCTCTCTACTTCTTTTGAGGTTTGTGTAGTCATTTAATGATAGAGATAGCTCTACAAAATAAAATAAAATTCTCTCTTCATAAAAAGGGTCAATTAAACATATTTTTAGAAAAAGGATTAACTACTTTAAAATGGAGAGTGTAAATGACAATTTTACTAGTATAACACAATTAGGAAATGACATAGTTAATAATAAGGATAAAATATCTCTTTACTTTTTAAACTGGACAAATAAAAATCGATTACTATTTTAGTACAGTGAACATAGAGAGTAATATGTTAGTGTAGTTTTTTCTACTATAACAGTGGTATAGAAAGGGTACTATTTTTTTGGAAAAATGATCAAATTTGCCCCTCTACTTTGAAAAATTAACTAAATATATCCTTTGTCATACTTTGAGGTCAAATTTACCCTCGTTGTCATACTTTGGGGCCAAGTTTACCCCTCTACTTTGAAAAATTGGTTAAATATACCCTTCATCATACTTTAAGGCGTAATTTACCCTCGATTTCATACTTTGAGGCCATATTTACCCCCAGGGTTAAGAAACTTTTCACTTTTAACCTTCTTTTAATAGAAAAGTCCAAATCAACGTTAAATTCTCCAATTTTTTTAAAAATAAATCACATCCTAATCTAACTTGGCCGATTTGACCCATAAAAAATATACAAACAAATATACCCGTGCCTTAGTTCTGTAGGTCGAATTTTCTCAACGAACAAAAATACTTCTCTTTCAATGTGCAACACTGGTAGGTAGTTTACAAATGAGCATAATGTAAAACGAAATGGGATAACGGAGAAGCATGAAGCTAGAGAAAATGTCTATTACAAACTTTGCTCTTGTTCGATTATATTCAAATTTCAAATTTTGGTATACAAGTCTATGTGCATCAAAATTCTAGAAGCAGTGAATAAATTTTTTGAGATAATGACCTAATAAAAAATTTGATTAAATCGAAATTGCATATAAATATATATGAATGAAGAAATGTCAGATTGACACACAAGGAGACCTCTTAACTCGATCATCCAGAGAAATATCCAATGGGCCTAATGTATTGCATTAGCTTGTCAAGTGCCATTTTTCATGAGCTTTGCACTGATGCAGATCCACGTTACACTGATGCAAATCATTTTTTCATGAGCTATGCCTGCTAAATATCTAGGGCTTAATCCCGTTGGAAAATTGGCCAACAGAACTGAAGGGGGTATATTTATTTGTGTCCTTTTTGTGGCTCTAGTTAGATCAGACAGATTAGATTAAGGTGTATTTTATTTTTAAAAAATGGGGTATTTAACGTTAATTTGAGCTCTTCTATTTAAAAAGCGTACATATGAAAAGTTTCTAAACAACGAGAGTAAATTTGACTCCAAAGTATGACATCAAGGGTAAATTTGACCCCAAAGTATGACGAAGGGTATATTTAGCCAATTTCTAAAGTAAAGGGGTAAATTTGGCCCCAAAGTATAACAACGAGGATAAATTTGACTACAAAGTATGACGAAGGGTATATTTAGCTAATTTTTCAAAGTAGAGGGGTAATTTTAACCCTTTTCCCTTTTCCCTTTTTTTTTTTTTTTTTTTTTTTTTTTTAAATTGCTGGACTCTCTCATCTACCATGAAGTAGTTGAAGTAAGCTAAGGTAAAAAAGGCATTTCCTCGCGAAGGATGTTTGCAAAGGCAAGATATTCTTCACGTACTCGGATCAACAGACATAATTCAACAACATCAGAAATGGATGATTCGGGCTTATTAGAAGACAATATTTACATTTTAGAAAACTTATTACGCACTAATTATGCATTGTGTAGAATTATTTGAAACCTAATAATTAATGATGGTTCGCTTCTAGCACTTAATAATAGACATTAGTCATTACTCATTATTCTAAACTGAAAGGAGGAGGAGAGGAATATATTGTTCATGATTATTAATTTTAAAAGACCTAGACTGACTTAACTTGACTTACAATAAGGCCTATTTATGATTGGCAAGCAAGTTCAAAATTATTACATTTTTCTAATAAATAATTTATTAGTTATGTTTAATACCCATTTTGAAGATCCAATCGTAACGCAAGGGGGATAGTACTAAGAATTAACTAGGAAACAATGAAAAGGAAAGATGAGAAATGGACAAAGACTTTTAATTTTTCGTAAGTCTACCCAAATTATTAGAATAAATAACATGTAGACCAATTGAGAAGTTTCATGACATCTACAAATTTTCAATCTCAACTAACATAACACATGTATAATGTGTTTATAAGATTGTTAATTTCTCTGTACAGACGGCAAATAATTAGCTTCGTTCCGCCTTCTAGCCATCAGTTGTTGGATTATATTTGCAACGTCCACAAATTTTGGTACGTATCAAAATTCGAAAATGGGAAAGATGGTGTGTGCAGAGGTGGATGGAGGTAATTTTTTTGATGTGAGTCCACTATTCATAGCTATTGTTATTGCTGTCCTCCTTTTATTCATTTCATGTATGAGTCCACCACCTCGTAGAAGATTTATTGCAGTCAATCGATTTCATTAAAGAACAGAAAAAAGAGCTATGTTACTCGAACTCTTTAAGAATATTATTTATCAGGAAGTGTATTGGATCGATATCCTCAAAGAATGTGTGCCAGCAATTTGGAGGGTTTGAATAACATATATCAAGTGGTTTTGAAGCTTTAACCAAAGCTTCATCATGTGTTCTTTATTGTTCTATCTACCTAATTATATAGTTTTTTTTTTTTTTTTTTTTGGATTTGAGTTATTGTTTCTGTAAACGAAATAGGGATACAATTAATGAATTCTGTTCCTTGATGGAATGAATGGATGAGTCTAGATTAGAATTCTTATCGAGAATATCTTCACTACCTTGCACAAGGTGGGAGTAAGATATCCGTACACTCCACCCTCCTAAGATCCCATGGAATAAGTTGTTTGTTATTGCTATTTATGCCATTAATATGGATCAAATTAGGTTATTGAATTCATGCTTTTGCTTATATTAAAATTTTAAGAGTAAATGATTAAAAGTCCAATTTGCATAGGAAATTTGCAAAGGCACTGCCCATCAACAACAACGATATCCAGTATTCTTGAGGCAAAAAGTATGATTGTATTATGTATGAGTTTACTACAAAAATATATTTAATAAATGTTATAATTATGTAGTATATAATTCTACAACTGAATTCTCGAGAAAGTTACACATATATATGTTCGGTTAACTAGTTCACTGACATGGTCAGATACGGATCTAAGATTTAAAGTTTGTGGGTTCCATGTTAGATAAAAAAAATGAAAAAATAAAAATAAAAATAAAAATAAAAATAAAATAATAATTAAGGGAATTTGAACCCACAATCGTGAGGTCAATAAAATTTTTACAAGTCCCTCTACTTCACTAGACCAACAATACACTTTGTTTATGAGTTCCCAACTTATAATTCTTATATATTTACTAGATTTCTCTATATAAATACTAGATCCACACGAAAGTTACTGGGTTTCCGGGAATCTCCATCCGGACCCGTAGATCTGCCCCTGGACATGGTCAATGTATACACAAGATATACACTATCAATGTATATGTTGCGCGCGCGTGTGTATATATATATATATACACACATTATATGTATATTTAGTATAACTAATTTAACCGCACGTGCCTCGCACGTGTAACGTTTGATTATTTAAAACTAAATAATTTTGTCTATTGTGGAGAGTTTAATGAAGTGTAAAAAGTTCAAATCACTTTTCAAATTCAAATATCCTTAACACTTAATATAATAATGTAAATTTGATACTTCTTAATTTTTCTTATTTTCACGTTTTTATATTTATTTTTAAAATTTTCAAATCTTCTTAAAATCAAATTTAGTTGATTTGAAAATTTTAAACTAATGAAAAATATAGTTGTCATTAATTTTGATGACTCCTAATAAAGAAAGGTTTTATCATAAATATATTTAATTAATTTTCACTTTTAAATATTAGGAAAAATTAGTGAAAAGATGATTTTGTCTAAAGCAAAAACTTTTAATGAAGGATAAAAAATTTAAACACATTTCTAACGCCTTTCACACTTTTAATATATTGTAGATGTCAATACAACTTATGCAATTTGTGCAATTCATGCTTGTAATAATCAGTTTGGGCAAGAGCACAGTCAAATTTAAGACCTCTATTTAACACATAGCCGTGGTGTATAATCTTTTACACATTTAGCCATTTCAAAATAAACTTTACAATTTCAATCACTCCAATACACGAATACAAAATTTAGCTCTCCAAAATTTGAAATACGACTATTTATAGAAAAAATATATAACAACGTGTTAGGGTGTTTTAAACATAGTTGCAATAAAAATTAACTATGTGAAAGTAAATTGAATATATGACTATGGGAATGCAAAGTATTTTGTTGGCAAAATGATCTTCTGGACCCTTGTACTATGTTGGTTTTGTAAGTTGGACATTTTTACTTACATGTTTGTCATTTGGACCCCTGCACCCACTAAAAAGCAACATTTTAAACCCTTTTTTGGCGAGTATAACACGCTCTCCCCCATGTCAATTGCCACGTCTGCCACGCCATCTGCCACGTCATATTAAAAGAAATAAATAAGAAAATATTACATTAAATTCCAAGTCATTTTTAAAATGCTACATAACAAATTAAATATTAAAATTAATTTAATTAAATAAGAAAAATTTATAAATTGTAGAAAAATTTGAATAATCATGTTTTTATTTTTGCTCATAAATTAAACATCCAATCCATTCCAAATAATTAAAATTCTTCTCCAACTAATTTAAATTTTTAACTATAAATTCATATATACAAACATAATAAAATTTTTATTTTTATATTTGAATATTTTTAACAAATTCACAAAAAGTTTAATTTTTTTCAAGCGAAATTCACTAATTTTTTTCAATATTCACTATGACTTACTTTCAATTTAAATTTAAATTTTAATCCCCAAAAAAATAAAAATATTTCAAATTTAAATTTTAATTTAAAAAAAAAATTAATTGAGAGGAAAAATTAAAATAAAAAATAAAAAGTGAAAGTGTGTGTAGGGGGGGCTGAAAGAGTGTTGGGGTGGGGTGTGGGGGCTGGAAGGGGTTGGGGACGGGGTTGGAAGGGGTTTGGGGTGGGGAGGGGCTGGTGAGGTGTGAGGGGATGGGGGGATGGGGCTGGGGTGGGGTGGAGGGGCTGGGGTGGGATGGGGCTAGGTAGGGTTGGGGGCTGAGGATGGGCTGGGGTGGGGGTGGGGGTGGGGAAAGGCTGGATGGGTGTTGGGGTGGAGTGGGGGGGGCTGGAGGTGGGGTGGGACGGGGCTGGGTGGGGTGTGGGGGTGGGGACGGGCTGGGGTGAGGTGGGGAGGGAAAAAAATATTTTTTTTTTTAAATTTTAAAATATTTTTAAAATAATTTTTTATTTTTTAAAATATTTTTAAATTTTTAAAAATATTTTAAATTTTTAAAATATTTTTAAATTTATTTTAAAATTTTAAAAATATTTTTAAATTTAAAAGATGGA
>NC_061113.1:33602676-33619493 GCF_002878395.1 Capsicum annuum | reverse complement strand
TTTTAATCCCCAAAAAAATAAAAATATTTCAAATTTAAATTTTAATTTAAAAAAAAAATTAATTGAGAGGAAAAATTAAAATAAAAAATAAAAAGTGAAAGTGTGTGTAGGGGGGGCTGAAAGAGTGTTGGGGTGGGGTGTGGGGGCTGGAAGGGGTTGGGGACGGGGTTGGAAGGGGTTTGGGGTGGGGAGGGGCTGGTGAGGTGTGAGGGGATGGGGGGATGGGGCTGGGGTGGGGTGGAGGGGCTGGGGTGGGATGGGGCTAGGTAGGGTTGGGGGCTGAGGATGGGCTGGGGTGGGGGTGGGGGTGGGGAAAGGCTGGATGGGTGTTGGGGTGGAGTGGGGGGGGCTGGAGGTGGGGTGGGACGGGGCTGGGTGGGGTGTGGGGGTGGGGACGGGCTGGGGTGAGGTGGGGAGGGAAAAAAATATTTTTTTTTTTAAATTTTAAAATATTTTTAAAATAATTTTTTATTTTTTAAAATATTTTTAAAAAATTTAAAAATATTTTAAAATTTTAAAATATTTTAAAATTTATTTTAAAATTTTAAAAATATTTTTAAATTTAAAAGATGGAGGGAAAAAAAGACCCTTTTTATTTTTTATTAAGTTTTTAAAAATATTTTTAAATTATTTTTAATTTTTTTAAAAATATTTTTAGATTATTTTTAATTTTTTTTAAATTTTTAAAAATATTTTTAAATTTAAAAATATGGAGGAAAAAAAAGGACCCTTTTTATTTTTTTTAAATTTTAATATTTTTTTATTTAATTATTGTAATGTAAAATTGACCAAAAGTTGACCCTCACTCGCATCCACAGGCGAGTGGCTACACTCTCTTTGTCCTTGTCACCATTCTAATGCCACATAGGCAAGGTCAATGGTTAGAGGTTGCAAAATGTTGATTTTTGATGGGTTCAAGGGTCCAGATGACAAACATGTAAGTAGAAGTATCCAACTTACAAAATGATATAGTACAGGGGTGCAGAAAGTCATTTTGCCTATTTTGTTGGACTATACAAATTTCAGAAATAGCAATTCATAAACTTAACCAAAAAATTAGCAATGTTTATATAATTAACAACAAAATTCTATGATCATGCCATACTAGCCAAAGTAGGCTAAATATTAGGTCGACCGCTTAAAACAAATGTATGTACATTTGCAACTCTTAGGAAAAATATGCTCGTATCTGTGTAGAGGTCTCAATGAAAAAATCAGCTAAAAAGCAAGTATTTATAGGACATCACTGCTAGAACATCATTTATGAATGAGCAGGCATTTTGTGTACTAAGTGTCATCATCTGGGACATTCATCGCCATATTGTCAAAAGCAAGTGGGCCCTAGCACCATTGGACAAGGACTATGTACAATGACATCAACTGATTTCACAAAAGAATGCGAAGTCAGCTCAGAAAATAGCCAACAAGAGGAATGACAAACAATTATCTTTTCAAAAAGATCCAAACAATAAAAAAAGTGTGATGTAGTAAAAATAAGTATGGAGTTGACTACTCAAGATATAAAAGTTAATATCTTTAAGGAATTAACGGGTAAGTTCCTAGATTAAAAAATCTTAAATTACAAGGTAAAAAAACCTCTCTAATACTACTATCACTTTCAATAACTTTAATTGCTTGAATAATAAAAAAGTAGGTTCTGCTTACAGTTTAAAAGGAAAAAAATCCTTCCATATCAAATGAAGAGAAAATATCGACGTCACGTTCTAACGTCGCTAAACCACTCATTAATTCTATAGTTAAATCTGATTTATTACCTTCCTCTCAGTTCATTAACCTTAGTCAAGGTAACCCTATTATAACCCCTATTTTAACCTTAATAGTCACATCATCAGGTAAGGGGACAACCTTCCCACCAAGTAAAAAAAAATCAGCCACATCTTTCTTTACGATCAAAATTGATATTGATCAAAATATCTTTAATACTAATTATAACACTATACCTGCCCTTAATAATATTGACTTGACAATTCAAATTACCATAAATCATTTGTCCCCCTAATTTGCCAAATCTAGAAAATATCATGATAAACCAACCAAGCAATGATATTCTTATAAATCACTAAGAACTTTTTAGGATTAGTGATTAGCACACAAAAATTCAAATATAACCTTTAGTGATAAATTTAAAACTATTCCTAATGTGGTAAAAAATTCTACAAGGTTTTTATGTACTATATCTAAAAGCACCTTTATTCCTTTAGATTCTATTACTGTCAAACTTTTACTCTCTGAACACATGCCTCGCTAACTATTTATCTTCCAACTCCAATGACTAACCTCAATAATGAATCCTATTCTAGCTCACTCCCAGAGGAACGAACCTTCCCAACCATCACTCCAAATGGATCCTCCACCACCACTATCTACCACTCTGCGACTAATAGGGGATAGATACTAGTCTATTCTTCGACTCCCTCGTCAATGAACTTTGCTTGAATTTCATGGATGGAGATGACCGCTCAAGGGTTTGCACTGACCATGAGTGTACTACTGGCGAGAGGTCTTTGTAGTAGTGCAAAACCTGACCTATTTAGTTGTGGTGGCGACGGAGATGATGAGAGCCATAACAAAAACTATTACAACCATTTTCATTGTCCAATACCCTCCAAGCCCCGGTGAACTATCAAATGCCGCAACTTTCATTCTACCACCTAATGGGATGGGAGATTTCTATGATCAACTCTCTTGGTCCTCAACTGTCATTCTCAATATTTTCGATCCTCCCATTACAGTTGGAGGCTTTGATGAATCAGAGGAACCTCAATTTCAGTTGATGGAACCAATGTTAATACTCAATTTTGGCTCTTCGTGCTTAAAATTAACGTCTTCAGGCTTCCATATCATTAGAGGACACAAGATATAATTCTCACATATCTATTACAATTGTTAACAAACTATTGATAATCATCCTTTCTTTAAGATTTATCAATTTATTGTCATATTTTTTTTACTTTATTGATAATTCTCCTTATATTAGAATTTTTACCAATTCATTATCGTTTTTAACATTTTTATAATCATCTGCACACGTACATGATATGACATCACATTTTTACTTTTCAAGTCAATTACATTTTCAATTTTTCTTTACATTTTTTTTGTACTTACGCATTGATACCTACCTTAGTACATTATTTAATACAGTCTGCAAATGATAAGCCAGATCAATTATTTTTCAATAATATAATAGTTTGGTGTCCTGACATATCTGACAAGACTACACAATAATGTCTTGTCACATTCGACAACGATTACACAATAATATCTTGTCAAATCTGACAATGATCACATAATGACACTACCCTTTGAATAATAACTTTATTAGTTGGTCAAAAGAATGAAAAATTCTTTTGTCAATAACTTAAGGATCAAAGGATGTTCTATAATAAAAAGAGGGAACACTCTTTTATCCTTTGGCTAATAAAAGGTGTCAATATTTATTATAAATAAATGGGGGTAGAAGAAACAAATGCATACACATTTTTATTCTTTTTTCTCTCCTCTTTCAAGAATAAAAAAATACACACACAAATTTTTCCTTCTTTTCCTCTCTCTAAAAAACACAAAAAATATACATATACACATCAATTTTTTCTTTCTTTTCTACGTTTCAATTGCTCCACCAGTCGAGAAGCCATTACCTTTCAATTGCTCCGTTAGTCGAGAACTTCTTTATTTCAAAAGCCCCACCAATCGAGAGACCATTACCTTTCAATTGCTTTGCCAGTCAAGAGCTTCTTTATTTCAAAAGTCCTGCTAGTCTAGAGGTTATTACTTTTCAATTACTCTGTCAGTCGAGAACTCCTTTATTTCAAAAGCCCCGCCAGCCGAGAGACTCTTACCTTTTAATAACTCTGTCAGTCGAGAACTCCTTTATTTCAAAAGCCCCGCCAGCCGAGAGACTATTACCTTTTAATTACTCCGCCAGTCAAAAGCTTCTTTATTTCAAAAGCTCCGCCAGTCGAGAGCTTCTTTATTTCAATAGCCCGCCCGTCAAGAGGCTATTACCTTTCAATTGTTTCGCTAGTCGAGAGCTCATTTATTTCAATAGGCCCACCAATCTAGAAGCTATTACCTTCTTTCCGCTTTGCCGGTCGAGAGCTTCTTTATTTCAATAGCCCCGCCAGTCGAGAGGCTATTACCTTTCAATTGCTTTACTAGTCGAGAGCTCTTTTATTTCAATATCCCTACTAGTCAAGAGGCTATTACCTTTTAATTGCTCCGCCAGTTGAGAGATTCTTTATTTCAATAACCCCACCAATCGTGAGGCTATTATCTTTCAATTGCTCTACCAGTCGAGAGCTCCCTTATTTCAATAGCCCCACTAGTTGAGAGGCTATTTCCTTTCAATTGCTCTGCCAGTCGAGAGCTCATTTATTTCAATAGTCTTATCAGTCGAGAGGCTATTATCTTTTAGTTTTTTCACCAATCGAGAGACCATTAGAATTTAATCACTTCACTTGTTAATGACCTTAGTCTTCATAGACAATTGAGGACGACCATTAACATCAGTCTCCTTAGATAAATAGAGATATCATGCACTAAGTTTCTCAAAGACAATCAGAGGACTCTACCACAATCAACATCCGTTTCCACAGATAATTGGAGATGTTGTCAAGTCTTTGTAAACAATCAAAGACATCATTATTCAATATTAGCCTCCGCAGATAATTAGAGATGAGAACCAACATCAATCATTGTAGATAATCGAAGACGACAATCAACATTAGTATCCATAGACAATTGGAGATGACACCCATCAAGTCCCCCGTAAATAATCGGAGATAACATTCATCCTCAAGTCCCCATAGATAATCGGAGACATCATTTATCCCCAAGTCCCCATAGATAATCGGAGGCATCATGCATATTTTCAATCAAAAATACAACCTACAACAAGATAGTTTTTAAAAATCCTTCTCAAAAGTTCAATGTTAGACACAAATCATACATTGAGGCAAATTTTGAAAACCACCTCAAAATTTTTCCTATTTTTTCACTCTGAACTACATTGATCTGATTCTCGTGACACTCGAGATATATAAAAATCTCTATGCAGGGTTCGATCATCACAACTTTGTAATCATTCTTTCTCCCCAACAAGTATATAATCATGCATCCCTAGCATCTCATAGCTTGATATTGGGGCAATTTCAAGGAGAGCAACAAAAATGTGTGGACATTTTCATTCCCTAATAGTCCTTTTCTTAATAATCATTCCATAGGAGCGTTCGCCTTAATAATGAGGCAAAAGACAATTTGCCTATTCCTGTGAACTATATGCGACCTGATCCTCATGCAACTCAAGGTATGTAGGTAATTCTAAATTAAAGTTTGGTCAAATTTTCATCAAAAAATAATAATTTTTGTCCAACAAAATTGGTTACACATCAACATTTTCATTTGAAGACTTCTACATCATCTTTAAACAAAAAGGGGCAATTGTTGACACTCAATTTTAACTTTTTGTGCTTAAAATTAACGTCTTCAAGCTTCCTGATCAGTAAGGGGTACAATCATCTGAACACGTACACGACATGACATCATATTTTTATTTTTTCAAGTTAATTATTTTTAAAATTTTCTTTATATTTTTCTGTAATTATGCATTGATATCCGTATTAGTACATTATATAATATAGTCTACAAATGCTAAGTCAGATCAATTATTTTTACATAATATAATAATTTAGTGTCTTATCACATCTAACAAGACTATACAATAATGTTTTGTCACTCCGACAATAACTACACAATAATGTCTTGTCACACTCGATAACGATTACATAATAATATCTTGTCACATTCGTCAATGATCATACAATAATGTCTTGTCACATCTAACAATGACCACACAATAATACTATCCTTTGGATAATAACTTTGCCTATTGATCAAAAGGATGAAAAATCCTTTAGTAAATAACTTAAGGACCAAAAGACTGTTCTATAATAAAAAGAGGGGACACTCTTTTATCCTTTGAATATAAAGGGTGTCAATGTTTATTATAAATAGGTGGGGCAGAAGAAAAAATGTACACATATTTTTGTTCTTCTTTCTTCAATCTCTCAAGAATAAACAAATACACACATAAATTTTTCTTCCTTTTTCTCTCTCTAATAAACACAAAAAAATACACATGTACGTACACACCAATTTTTTTTTCCTTTCCTACTTTCTGTCCCAATAAATGCACAAAAAATAGATATACACACAATACACATAGTACACATATACACCCACAAAAAATAAATTTTGCTCTCTATTTTCTCTCTGAATAATACACACACGCCTCTTCTCTCTTTATTTCTTCACTGTCGATAGTCGGAGCTTCGGCCACCACCACAGCGCCCCCTCTCTCAACTATCTCTCCTCTCAACTGTTGCTTCGCCGGAGTTGGTAGCCGGCAGGCGAACCCACAAACCAACAAACACCACTGCACTGTCACTATTAAAGCTCCAGTGAGCTCCAGTTTCTATCTCTCTTTGGTTTATTATTGCTTATAAGAAAATGATGTTTTCACCATTGATGCAAATTTAGCCGGATCAGGACTTTTCGACGTTGCTCTGTCCAAATCCGTTGAAGCAACAGCACTATCTCATCACTTCTTTGTCTAATGTATTTGTTAAATATGATTTTTGATGTTATTTGATGGGAGTTGTATATTTTCCGGCGAAGTCCTTTGATTTTGATGGTTGTTTATATATTTGGGCATTTGCTTACAATTATCGAGTTACTTTTGTTTATTGTTGACATATTTTGTTGCAATTTTTTTTAACTGTTCCACTAATTTTGGATTGATTTTTGACTTGGGATAATTAATTCGTATTTATTTTACTTAGTTATTTTACCTTTCAATTCTATGTCATGTGTTACATTGATAATGAATAATACTAAAAAATACATTGACCAATGATAATATCTCTCCGTCGGATTTTCAAGGCTACGCCATAACAAAAAGCAATTTTTTATTTCTCAAGTCAGCTTATTTCAATCAAAATAAATACATGGCCAATGAAAAAACTTCCGTCGATTTTTGAGGCCTCCCCTAATAAAGACATACATTATGTATATAAATATGTAACAAGATGAATAAATTCAGGAGAGGACAAAATCTTTATAACATCATGACAACACAAAGGATTTTACGATTCGTATCTTGACAGGGCGATTTAGGATGACCGATAAAGCAAGCAACCACTTAGTAGCCTTGACGTATGTAAAATCTAATATGAACCCACACTTTAATAAAAAGATTCTATTTTTTATGTATATTTGTACACACATATTCACACATAGTTCTTAATTTATTTTACTTTGTTACTAACGTGTTTGTATAGGTTCTCGGTAATACTTGCCGAAAAATGCAATTCAAAAGGAGAATTTTGTATTTGTATTTTTCCTTATGATTGTACACATTAAACATATACTTTACTTTTTGGGGCATCAGGCAGAAATATTCTTTACTTACATAACACACGTTTAGGCAAAATTTAAGCCGTTAATAATTAAATAAAAGAATTGAGTTAATCAATTAATTCATACATTTACATTATAAATATTATGTAGTCTTTTCTCTTCAAATGAATATTTACTTTTCTCCCTAAATCAAGTATAAATAATATTTGTAAATACTTTTCCTTTTCATAGAACATCAAAGATACTTTCTTTTCATATATTACAAAATATTTTTCTTTTCACATGTATCTTATATATATTTTTTATACATATCTTCTATAATGATATATTTATACTCAATATACATACATCTCTTACATTATTATAAATACTTATATTTTCCAAAAATCATTTTCTTATCTCTTCCCTATTTGATAAATTTAGTCTAGCTGGGTACCACATTTGTGGATTATGAAGGGCGCCTATCCCTTCCCTTCGGATTAATTTGAACCTTTACCTAAAAGCTCAATTGATTTTTTGCAGACTTAAACGTTAATCATACGTTTTAATAAATAAATAGGTTTCCTTATTTTTCTAAAAAAATTAGGTGGCGACTCTGTACAAAATTCATTTTCTTTTGGAGTCCATAAGTCATGTTTTGTTTAACCTTGAAAAAAATAGGGCATGACAACCATTGCCATTCCAACCTATGGGGTTATATGCTCAATCCATAGAGAGTTCGAATAAATCAGCTCCCTTCAACCTCGCGACTCCAAACTAGGTACACTCGATACTGAGTATGCCCTCCCTACCCCCCGTGGTTTCGAATTCCCAAGAAAATCTAATCATGCAGGAAGTGGATGCTATAGAATTAATGAGAGAGATAAGAACAGAGATACACATCGTAAAAGAAATAAGTGTTAGTATTCAAGGAACGATACGTAAGAAAGTCCATACTTATTTTTCCTCTATTTCTATTGAAAATCTCCTTAGATATAAGGATCCCTGTGATTTCGAAGATAGAAAATTTTGTAGTAGTAATGAGCCCAACTTTGATAGAGATGAAAACATTTCTAAATGAAGGGAGTTCCAGTATAACACCACCAAACATGAGCAACTCCATAAATATGATAATATGTAACCGTAGGGGTAGCAATGGCTCGGAGTTCAGAAGGAACTTCAGAGCTCTAATGGATTAGCATAAGCCACTCTTATTGGCACTTCTGGAAATAATATGTAGGATCATTTAGATCTTCTTAACATATTTACTTTCAATAAGATGATTGAGGTTCCTGCTATAGGTAATTCTGGTGGTATTGTGGTTCTCTGGGATGATAACTTGTTGGAATTGGACGACATTGCTACTAATGAAAAGGAAATCCATGCAATGGTCAAGGTATGTTCTAGCTCTGAATCATGGTTACTTTTATGTGTGTACGCAAGTACTTGCAGACATGCTCATAATATTTTATGGCAAAATCTAAAAATCATGAAGGATAATTTTAATGAAAAATGGCTTATAAGAGGAGATTTTAGTGAGATAATGTGTAGCCTGTATAAGAAAGGGGGAAGAACTATTAGTCAAACTTCTACCTCGGACTTCTGAAACTCCATAAACTATTATGAATTGATTGACTTGGATTTTAAAGGGACAAGATACACATGTCTTAATAAACGCTTTAAAAATAGAAATAGCCTTATTCTACAGAAACTGGATTGCTCTTTTGCAAATCACAAGTGGCTTCTCTCATATCCCAACTTTCAAGTTATCCATTTACCTAGGACCCACTCTAACCACTATTTCCTTTTACTTAATTAGGATTCAAAAATAAAGCAAATTACAAAAAAAAAAAATTAGATTTGAAATTATGTGGACTTCCTATCCCGACCTACCAAACTTATTTCTTCTAGTTGCCAATTGAATCTCAATCTAGAAATTATCATCCCATTTGTTGAGAAGACCGTCACACTGTGGAATAAAGAAACCTTTGAAAATATCTTTAAAAAGGAAAGAACTCATCTCAACAGAATTATAGATAATTAGAAATTCTCTAACTACCCCCAATTTAGATTCTTACACGCTCTAGAAAAGGACTTTTATAAGGAATATAACAATATATTAAAATGAGAAGATGACTTTTGGAAACTTAAATCCCGTATTAACTGGCTAAGCGAGGGAGATGTAAACACTAAATTCTTCCACACTTCTATCCTCAATCATAGAAGAAGGAACATAATCTTATTTCTCAAAGATGATAATGGGGAATGGATTTTATCACATCCCCAAATTTTGGAATTTACTACCAATTACTATAAGGGTTTATTCCAAACAGTTCTTTACTCCTCCCTTATCATTAGTAGACCTAGAAATGAGGTAGACCTAGACCTCCTAGATCTCGATAGGAATCATACAATAGAGGAAGTCATTAACTCGATTAACTCCTTTTCTCCTTATAAATCCCCAGTACTACTGGATGGGCTTCAACCCTTTTTATACCAAAAATATTGAAATATTATAGGTGAATCTGTGGTTAATTTTTGTATGTAAACATTTCAAAGTGCTTCCTTACCCCAAAATATACATCATATCGATATTTGCCTTATCCCTAAGATAAAAAAAATCCCTTTGCCTTAATAACTTTAGGCCTATAAGTCCGTGCAATACAAATAATAAAATCCTTACAAAAACTATAGCAAGCCAATTAAAACTTCACATGGATAGATTAATAGGTCCTCTCCAAAGCAGTTTCCTAAAAATCCGACAATCTTTTGATAATGTTATTATTATTCAAGAGATTATCTCCCATTTTAATAAAATGAAGGAAAGAAAAAGGCAAATATATTAATTAAAATAGATCTTGCAAAAAGCATTCGACAAATTAGAATGAGCCTTTATATACAAAACTCTCCTATAATTTAATATCCCTATGGATCTTTCTTAATGTGATCATGAACTGTATCTCTACTAGTGAAACGATTATCTTTGTTAATGGTGATCGTACTGAGTTCTTTAAATTTAGTAGAGGTATTAGGCAAAGAGATCCTCGATCCTCATACATGTTCATAATATGTATGGAAATGCTTTCCCAAAATATAGAAAGAGAAGTAAGAAATGACAGCTAAACCCCTATTAATATAACTCTTAGAGGGCCGTATCTCTCACATCTATTTTTTGGGGACGAACTCACCTTAATGGACTAGGTTACTGAGAAAAATTGTAATACCATATTGAGAATCCTAAATCAATTCTTTTTACTCTTGTTAAACTATAAATTTCTCAAAATCAAGTCTTTATTTTTTCTTCAGAAAATTGTCCAGAGAATCTAATTACCATGACTACTACTAGTAGTCTAAATCTTAAAATAGGAAAGTATTTTGATAAATATATAGGTGTAACCATTTTTGACAAAAAATCCACTAATAACGATTGCCAATTTATCTTGACCAACATTCAAAGGAAGCTAGCAGGGTGGCAGACAAATTTTTTAAATATGGTGGGTTGAACAATTCTTGCAAAAGCCACCTTCAGTAACATACCAATCCATGTAATGCAAGCTATTACTCTCCCAGATACTATTACTAAATAAATCAACAAGATTCAACGACAATTTATTTGTGGCTCCTCAATAGTTAGGAAAAAAATACACCTCCTAAGTTGTACAACCCTAATCTCAAACAAGGATATTGAAGGACTTAATCTTCAAGACCTTAAAACAAGGAATAGAAATTTGATAACTAAACTAGCATTTTGATGCTTCACTAATGAACATAAAATTTGGGCATCTATCCTCATAAAAAAATATACCAAAGATAAAGTCTTCCCTAGTAAAAATCTCACTCAAACTCAAAGTAGAACATGAAAATACTTACTACAAGGCTAGGAAATATGCTCAAGGAACTTATGTTGGGTATTATAAAGTAGTGAGAAAGCATCTTTTTGGAATAAACAATGGATATCATCAGCTGTTTCCCTATGATCACTCATACAGGGACCCTACCACGGGAGAAAAAAAAATAGTAAAATCCATCTACCACCAAGATGCATGGAAACTAGATCATATCCCTTATGACCTTCCTGCTGACATTACCAATCTTATTATAGGAATTTATATAAATATAACTCAAATACTCAGTACAAGTCATCATGGAAACATACAGCGTCTGACATTTTCTCTACAGGATCGACATACTGGCTCATTTGAAATAGTAGTAAGCAAAAAGTAGATCCAAACAAGTCTTTTAAATGGATATGGAAACTCCAATGCCCAAACAAAATCAAAATTTTCTGGTAGTTATGTAAACATAATAGATTTCTTACATGTTATCACTTAAGCTTAATTGGTCTTATTATTAATCCTAGTTGCTATACATGTGAAAGGCCTGAAACATTAGAACATATATTCCTCTACTATAGGAAAGTGGTACTTTATTTGGAGAAAGGTAGATATTAGCAATCAAATTAAAAAAATAAAGCTCTCTACAGATCCTTGGTTGGATCAAATAAGAAAATCGAGGCCTATCCTTCAAGGCAACCTACTAAAATGGGAGAATACGTTTCCATTTAATCTTTGGAGTATATGGCTCACACGAAATGAAAATTACCATGAAAAACTTCATAAACCTATCCCTAAGGATTTACCGAGAATAAGAGCAATACAGTTTATCACTCTTACAGAAAATACGAAATCAACAACTTTCTCCATAATACAACACAACCCACATGAAGCCAGTTATAAATTAAACACGGATAGGTCCTTATTTGGAAACTCAAAATGTGGTGGAATAGGGGAACTAATAAGAGATCAAACATGAAAATGGGTGATGGGTTTTATGAGTAATTAAATGCTTATTAATAAAACACCTGTGCTGAATTATTAGCGCTATTACATGGGTTGCGTATTGCTTTAGAATACTCTCTTACACTGCTCATTATAAGTTAGGATTCAAAGTTAATCATCTCTCTTATTCGGAATGATCATCTAACATATTATAACATTCTCAATAAATACAGGGAACTAATCAGCAGGATAGCGGAACCACCCATTAAGCATAGCTATTGAGAAGCAAATCAAGCCGCATATGCCCTAGCTAGAAAGGGAGCGCTATTTACTGACTATGACCACATTTTGGAATGGAAAGTTCCATCTTTGTTTATGGACCAAGTTTTGGGCGCAGACAAAACAGGAAATACTTTTAATAGGCTCAAGTGGCCAACCCATTTAAACTCTAGTTCTAGTTCTACTACTACTATTACTACTACCTCTATGCTTTGTGATAACACTTCTGCTACTACTTTTGTGTTTTATAATAACGGTGTTGGTTCTCATACATAAGATATCTAAAACAGGAATACTCTTATCTCTGACAAAGAAAAGTAGTAGTAAACTCCGGAAGCAAGAGTCCAACTGCTACCTCGAATATCTCTAAAGATAGCCTGAATCAACCATTGTGAGACACACTCGAACTTGGATGTATACCAAAAAGGCAGTATGGGTGAGTACAGTCAACTGATACTCAGTAAGTATCATAGGCCGACTGAGAAAAGTAGAAAATAATGCATATAAAATACATACTAAGGACACGTCACCTGCAATCAAAAAATGTTCCACAACGGTATCCCACACCATTTCCACTAACAATTCTATAATATTCACATACATCGTAACAAATACGAGGAAGGAATATAAGTAAACCACTATTACACATATAAGTACTAGGGAAGGGATTACACATAGACAAGTATACATCAAAAGAGATAATACAACACAAATATAGGCATAATATAACACAAATGCAATGAAGATGATGGTGATGGTGGTGGTAATAATGATAATGATAATGATAATGTGATGCATGAGGTTATCGCATAACATCCATATACACCTACGGTGCTAAAACTTCCCGACATAGGACCCATTGGGAGTTGTCAACCCGTATACAATCAATATCCAATACCAATATCTATAATTCCTCTCCAACACATCTATCGGTAGAGGATTTTAAAGATGTCACATTTTCTATTAGAAAACCAGTGTTTCTAGTATTTCCATGGTGGTACCAATGTTTCATGAATGTACATGATATGAGAATATAATGATCACAACCAACAAGAATGAGTATTTCCATATCTAACCAATATACCAACCAAGTTAGACAATAATCCCATCAATAATTCCAACCATCCATGAATGCCAACATAAATCATATGCCAAGAGAGTAGAAATACAATTAAATATACCATCGATACCATATTAGGTTTTTTAATTATACAAGATAATTAATTTCACGTATTCATAGCCAACAAATCGTATAGGACCCATACTATCACACATAGCAAATAATATTTCAAAACACAAAATACAATAATATATAGGTTCCCACATGGGCAAAACACAATAATTATAGCCATTTTCATGATTAGTTACCACACTGTTAAAATGCCTTTGTATCGACTTTAACTACCCAACCCAGTTTGAAGAAAGTTAAGCTATAACCTACCTCAAATGAGAAAAATTGATCTGCAAGCCTTCACTTCAAAGCCTTAATCCTCTCGAATGGACTTAAAATCAACTAAAACATGGAAATATAGAATCTATGTATCAAAATAAAGCCAATGATACTCATATTGCCTATTTTCAAATCACGATCAAAATGGACCCCATAATGGGTTTTCGAAAAAGAAGAGAAAAATTAAATTTTATCTTTGAAAAATATTTTTCATATTTTTAAGAGTCTAAAGAAGAAAATCCTAGTGAAAATGACTTAAAAATGAGGTCCAAGTTGAATAAAACCATGTTTAAGCTTTACCAGCAAAATCCTCGAAAATACTTTTTGAAATTATGAATCTGAAGTTGTATTGAAGATGAAATTGAGAGAAAATTAATAATTATAATATTAGAAACTTAGCCAAGTAAAAACGGGGTATGAATATAACAAATACAAGTTTTAGGCCTTCCGAGCCAAAATTCAGAATTTTCTCTTTAATCCATGTTAAAATAAGAATTAGATGATAAAATTGGATTAAAGAAGTTGAAAAAGTGTTTAGAAGCTTACCCAAGCTTAGAAATGAAAGAAATTACTCAAAAACGTGAAACCTAAGCTCCACGTCTCAAAAATGGGGAAAAAAGCAAAACATGTGTATATGTAGCATATTTCTTAAAAAGTAGCATTTTCAGAAAGTTGACCCCCAAAAACCAATTTCACATTTTTCTGAACCCAAAATCGACGTTCTGGATCTGCTGACGCAGTCCGTTTTGCCATCTAATGCACAAATCAATAAGTGTTGACTGAAGTCAACTATAGGACTATTGAAGCCACCAAAGACCACAATTTCACATAAATCCTGCCAAAATGCATCAAGAACCATGCCAATAATCCCCAGGCTATAGAAATATCACAAAGCAACCATGAGGAGGGGTAAAATTGTCAAATCACATAAAAATAAATATTTCACAGAAATCACCAAAAAATTTGATCGTTACATCATCACTACAAAAATTCTAGTTCGTCCTTGAACTAAAAGCAAGAGAAATATCCGATCTAACAAAGAGATGGGTGTAGGAACCACGTATATCAGACTTGACCCCCTAAGTAGCCTCATCTATAGGTCGGTGCTTCCACTGGACCTTAACCACTGGATTAACTCTAGAACGTAATCGCCTAACATATCTTGTCAGGATGGATACAGACTCCTCAGTATATGACAATCTCTCATCTAACTGAACCGACTCCCAACGAATGACATGAGTCTCACGCATAATGTAACGATGAAGTACGGAAACTTAAAAAATTGGATGAACAACTGGGGGCAAAGTCAAGTCATAAGCCACATCTCCAACAGTCTGAAGAGTCTCAAATGGCCCAATATACCTGAGGCTAAGCTTTCCCCTCTTTCCAAGACTTATCACACACTTTAAGGGTGAAACTCAAAGGAAAACATGATGACCAACACTAAATCTCATAGCATGAAGTCCACGATCCGCATAACACTCCAGCCTACTCTGAACCACTCGAAGTCTATCTTGAATTACCCGAACTCTATCCAAAGGCCCATGAAGTATGTTCGTCTCTCGAGGACTAACCTCAGAAACCTCAAACCAACCAACTGGAGAGCGACAACGCCTACCATACAAGGCCTCAAAAGGAGCCATATCAATATTGGAATGGTAGCTATTATTATACGCAAATTTTGCCAAGGGTAGATGCTGCTCCCACTGGCCACCAAAGTCCATCACACAAGTGTAGAGCATATTTTCAAGACCTGAATAGTCCACTCGAACTGCCCGTCCTTCTGGAGGTGAAATACTTTATTAAGATCTACTCGAGTACCCAACTTATCCTGAAAGGTCTTCCAAAAGTAAGATGCAAACATTGAACCTCGATCTGAGATGATAAACACTGGCACACCATATAGATGAAAAATCTCACGAATATCGATAGAGACCAACCTCTTAACACCGAAAGAGACCTGAACCAGAATGAAATAGACATATTTGGTCAATCGGTCCATAATGACCCAAACACTATCAGAACCATGAGAAGTATGAGGCAATCCAGTCACAAAGTCCATAGTGATCCGTTCCCACATCTACTCGGGAATCGGCAACCTCTGAAGCAATCCACCGAGCCTAAAATACTCGATGTTCACCTGCTAGAAACAAAGGCGATGAGCTAAAAAGACTGCTATAGAATTTCTCATACCACCCCACCAAAAATGCTACCTCAAATCACGATACGTCTTAGTCACTAATGTGCTGTAGAAATATAGCACTTTCGATGCTTAAAATGAGAAAAATATGCATGTTTTGAGGCTTTTTTGTTAGATATTATCTGTTTTGGGTATGTTTTATAGGAAACCATATTTTGTATGATAAGTTCATAAAAATAGTAAAAAAAGGTGTTTTGGCTTCTTTTCGAGGATTATGGATGTTTGGGATATTTTCCAGCTTGACAATATTTAAAGCATGCTCGAGAATCGATGAAGAGCTAAAAAACTGACTCCAAGCACTTACTATGTTGACCTAAAGATCACAGGTAGGACCTACGGATCGCAGGTACACAAAGCGGGTACCAAAAGTCCACAATCCCGAGAGCTGACTTGCAGAAATTTTTTCATTCGGCACCTGCGGTCTGTACCTGCTCCTTGAAGACAAACCAAAGGTAAAAGATTCGCTCATTCCCAAACTGCAGGTGCAGACCACATGGTCCAACTGACCCTGGTTTCTCCTATTTCGCCCCGACTTTGTTTTTAGGGTTTTCTCTTGTACTATAAATACCTTTTATGTACTTTTTTGTATGAGTTACAGACTTTTAATACTCAGAAACATATTTTGATTCCAAGATCCATCTTTGATCTTGGGATTTGCTTGTATTAACTTCAGTCGATTTATCAAGTTACG
>NC_061113.1:33581203-33599676 GCF_002878395.1 Capsicum annuum | reverse complement strand
AAAAAAATTATTTTAGATCTATTAAAAGTTTAACTTGAAATTTAAAAAAAATATAAAAATAAAATTAAGTTTAAAGGTAAAGACCGACTAATCTTAACAAATCTTCATCTAGCTTTAGTGTTTAAAAGAAAACAAATTCTTATGATTTTAAACTAAGGTAAATGCTAACTAATCTAATCAGTGATAATAACTAAACTCGTGAATATTCTTTTAAGAAAAATTTAATCTTTACTTAATATAAAATTCAAAGCACTCCATAGTTCTTCACAATTTCTACCAACATAAAGTGTTAACTTTTGATAATCAATGATTTAAACCCAATCGTCATTTAAATACCATTATCAATAAACAAACTTATAATAACAAAAACAATATATAAAATCAATAGCTTAATAAATCACTAAGCAAAGATTAACATGGCGTCAAATTTAAACATGAACGAATCTTTATATTTTAGATAGTAGTAAATAATCACACCGGCCACTTGTACATACAGTAAAAGATATATATTGGACGTAACGATATCATAATCTTTAAATTCCACCAAAACTAAATTAAGAACTATTTCATAATCATGTTTTGAAGTCTGTAATGAACATAAAAGGAAGGAATGAATCTGTTGATAAATTAAACCAGGAACTCGAATGTCGTCACCGAAAACTTCAAACGGAACTCTGAAACTCAAATTCTGACTCTTTCTCTTCTTTATTTTCTCTTTGTTTTTCCTTCTCCCTTTCTTTTTACTCTCTGTTTTTTCTCTCAGTTTATGTTTTTTTTCTCTGGATTTTCTGCTCTCTTGTTATTTTTTCTGTGTCTGATAATGTAGGCAGAATGTACGTTTGTTTTGGGGGTGGGGAAGAGTCCTTAAATAAGGGGATTTTGAGGGAGTAGTTAGAGTAGTTTAGGATTCAAATTTTGATTTTTTTATTTTTGGATAATGATCTCCTTCTTTTTTTTTTCTTAAAATAAATAAATAAATTATATATAAAATAAATAATAATAATAAAATAATATTAACAAATTAATTTTTTATACTTAAGAAAAATATAATTAAAATATAACTAACTTAAAAATAAAATATATTTAATAGAAAATAAAATTACTAGCTTATTTATAAAAATCTAAATTAAAAGAAAATATTTTTTGAAAAGTTTTTTCGTATTATTTCAAAAAAAATATAAACAAAAATCTCAAAATTAACTTTATTTAGTTATTTACCTTTTTAACGAAAAAATTATTAAAATAAAATACGAATTTAAATAATATTATTCTAAATATAAATATTTAATACCGAAATATATATATATTAAATTCGGGAGGGTCAAAAATTACTTGTCTACAAAAATAAGATGTCATCTATAAATACAATAACAAAGGGGTCGAGATATGATAAAATACCCCATTCTTCAACACCTTAAGCCCGACTAGGGCATTGGTAAACTCAAAGAACATGATCAAGAACTCCTAATGACCATACCGAGTCCAAAAAGTTATCTTCAGAATAGCTGAAGCTCTAATCCTCAATTGGTGATATCCGAATCTCAAATTAATCTTCTAAAACATAAAAGCACCCTGAAACTGGTTGAACAAGTCATTAATATGAGGAAGAGGATACTTATTCTTAACCATCACCTTGTTCAACTATCGGTAATCAATTCACATACACATAGACCTATATTTTTTTTCCAGAAACATCACTTGGTCTGATAAATTCCTTATCCAACACTCCTGCAACTGATCCTTTAATTTCATTAGCTCAGCTGGGGCAATCCTATAGGAAGGAATAGAAATGGGCTTGATGACCGGCTCAACATCAATAGCAAAGTTTATATCACAATTCAGAGGCATACCCAGCAAATTCATAGTGAACATATCCATGAACTCGCGAACTACACGAATACAATCCAAGAAAGGGAGTGAAGCAACACTAGTATTATGAATATATGCCAAATTGGAAAAACATCCCCTCTCAACCAAGAGACAAGCCTGAACATAGGATATAACCCTCTTAGGAACCAAATGAAGGGCACCCTTCCAAGCTATCCTTGTTACAACAGGTGGATCTATAGTCACAATCTTAGCATAACAATCTAGAACATTATGGTAGGGTGCTGACCAATTCATACCTAAGATGACATCAAAATCTATCATATCAAATAAAATTAGATTTACCCAGGTCTCATGCCCAACAAAAGTCTCACAACAATAAAATCAGATCTACCCAGGTCTCACGCCCAACAAAAGTCTCACAAACACAAGATCGGTACACCCAATCCACCACTAAAGAGTCTCCTATGGGTGTATATACATGAATAGGCACATCAAAAGGCGCACAACCTAAATCAAAGTCCCCAGCAAAATATGTTGACATGTAGGAGAAAGTCAATGCCGGATTAAATAATACAAATTCAGGTATAAAACAAACGGGGATGATACTTTTGATGACAGAATTAGCGGCCCCTAGCTCTGGTCTGGATGGTATAGCTTAGCACCATCCATGACCACTAACTGGCTAGCCCTGCGACCACCATAACGAGCTTCACTACCTTTGCCTCGTCCACTTCTGGTAGAAACCCTACCTCTCATAGCTGAAATAGATGTAGCTCCAACACATGATGAGGACAATTATTGTCCAAATATCCAGTCTCATCACATACATATCAACCATTTTGGCCCGACTCAGTAGGAGGAGGTACGATTAGATTGAAATGGCTATCTTAAACTGCTGAACCAGAAAACCCACTGCCTAAACCCTACAAGAGTGCCTACACTAGTCTACCATGATAGCCATGAAAACCTCTAAAATCCCTACCTCAAAAAGTATGACCTCTAAACTCACCCAGATGGCGCACCTTCTTGGTGCCTCCCTGGGATGATCAAAGATTACCCCCAGTCATCTTAGCATGATCTACTATACTCTAGAACGATGCTCCAAACACTCCCATTTGAGATGTAGCTAGCTAAAGAGAAATACCAAACCCTTCACAAACTTTTGAATCTTCTCAAACTCGGTGGCGATAATGGCAGAGAAATATCTATACAAGGCACGAAAGCATGCCTCATACTCTGCAATAGTCATTGAGCCCTGCTCTAAGTGATCAAACTCGTCTCTCATCCGATCCCTCATACAAGGCATGAACCTCTCTAAAAAGGCCTCAACAAATTGATCCCAAGATGTATTAGAAAATTTAAGATATTTGCAAACAACAAGTGACCTCCAGTGATCTCTAGTGACATCCCTCAATTGATATAGTATATGCAACAATAATATAACTCAAGAAAACCTAGGTTATGAAAATTCTCATGACAGTCAATCAAGAACTTATAGGCATCCTCGTTTATGGCACCACAAAACCTAGGAGGACCAAAATGAGTGAATCTCTTAAACCTCTTTTGATCCTCAAATTACATATCTATACTCATAATAAGAGAAGGCATGGTGAATCTGGTAGGCTGAGCTCCCACCTGAGGAGGTAACAAAGATAAAGATTGATGTTCTATAGAAGTATAACACTTTCTATGCTTATAACGAGGAAAATAAGCAAGTTCCTGAGGTTATTTTGTTAAATATGATGCGTTTTGGGTATGTATATTAGGAAACTATGTTTTGGATGCTAAATTCATGAAAAAGATGAAAATGACATTTTTGGATACTTTTTTGAGCAATTATGGATGTTTAGGACACTTTTTGTGTTGTTCATGATCAAAGCATGTTTGAGAATTGAAGAAAAGCTGCAAAGATGATTCACGACTCTTAATAACTCAACCTACAAATTGCATGTAGGACTTACAGACTGTAAGTAGGTATGAAATAAATGGGTATGATACTTGTGATAATAGTATAAGGGGCCTCTATCTCTGGTTTGGAGGGTATAGCTTAGCACATCCACGACCACCAACTGGCTGAATAGCCCTGAGACCACTATCACGACTTTACTACCTTTCCTCACCAACCTCTGGTAGAACCCCTACCTTTTATCACTAAAATTGAAGTAGCTCTGCACACATGATGAGGATAATCCTTGGCCAAATGGCCAATCTCACCACACACATAACAACCTCTATGGCCTAACTTAGTAGGCGGAGGTACGATTGGATTCAAAAGGCTATTTGGAATTGCTGAACTAGAAGACATACTACCTGAACTCTACAAGGGTGTCTGCACTAGTCTACCATGATAGCCATAAAAACCTCTAAAATTCCTACCTCAAGAAGTGTGACCTCTGCATTTACCCAGATGGTGCACCCTCTTGGCACCTCTCTGAGATGCTTAAAGATTATCCTAAGTCATCTTAAGTTGATCTATTATACTCTGGAACAATGCTCCAAACACTACCATCTGAGATGTAGTTAGCTGAAGAGAAACATCCAAATCCTTCACAAACTTTCCAATCTTCTCAGACTCTGTGGCAGTACTGGCAGAGAAATATCTAGACAAGGCATGAAAGCATGCCTCATACTCTGCAACAGTTATGGAGCCCTGATCCAGGTGATCAAACTCATCTCTCATTTGATACATCACACTGTAAGGCACAAACCTCTCTAAAAAGGCCTCAACAAATTGATCCCAAGACATATTAGGAGATTCAAGAGGTCTGCAACCAACAAGTGACCTCTACCAATCCCTAGTTGCATCCCTTAAATGATAAGTAGTATATGCAATACCATATGACTCAAGAAAACCTAGGTTATGAAACTTATCATGACAGTTAATCAAGAACTCATAGGAATCCTCGCCTATGGCACCACTGAACCTTGGAGGACCCAAATGAGTGAATATATCAATCCTCTTTTGATCCTCATAAGACATAACTATACTCGCAATAAGAGGAGACACAGTGAATTTGGTAGGCTGTGCTCCCACTTGAGAAGGTAACAAACCCGAAAACTGATGTGCGATAGAATATAGAACTTTCAACGCTTAAAATAAGAAAAATATGTAAGTTGTGAGGTTATTTTGTTAGAAATGATGAATTTTGGGTATGTATTACAGAAAACCATGTTTTTGATGCTAAGTTTATGAAAAAGATGAAAAAGGTGTTTTGGCTACTTTTTGGAGCAATAATGGATGTTCGGTATACTTTCTGTCTTGTTCGTGATCAAAGCATATTTGAGAATCAAAGAAGAGATGAAAAGATGACTCCTGACACTTACTAAGTCAACCTAAGGACCGCATGTTGGACTTATGGACCACAAGTATGCAAAGAAAGTTCCAAAAGAATAAAATTTTGAGTGCTGACTTGCAGGATTTTTTTCTCTGGTACCTGTACTCACCCTGCTAACCGCAGGTACTACCTGCACCTAGGGTTATGGCGTAAGTTCCGACCACATGTGGCCACTGACTCTGTTTTCTCTTATTTTATTCGGCTTTGGTTTTAGGGTTTCCTCATGTACTATAAATTTCCTTTATGCGTTTTTAATAAGATTTACACACTTTTGATTCTCACAAACATATTTTGATTCCAAGATTTGATTTTGATCTTGGGATTCTCTTGTATTAACTTCAATTGATAAATTCATTTACGGTTGTAGGTTTTTACACTTTTTACTATGGTGATTTCATCTATGCTTTGGATTATGAATGTTATTGATTTCTTTATAAGCACGAGCGGCTAAAACCCACAGCTAGAGCTATGGAAATCCTGGTGGATTGATGAAGTAGGGGAAGTGATATTGATGAATCGACCGATACCCATGGCATGCATTGCGTTATCTTTATGATAACAGATTTTTTAGCGATTTCAAATGTTAGGATCCCACCTAGTATATTACTACATACTCCAAAAGAGGAGTAGTGACTACCAAAAGTTAATGACAAAAGTAATTTGGAGTGTCGATCCTTGCTTCTAGATTTTATTTTAGTAAGATGGTTAGGTTTTATCTAATAACTAGAGACCCAAAAGGTAATAGTTAACTGGGATCAAGATAAGGGTTAGTAATACGACATCTTAAGACTCAAAAAGTAAAGGGTAAAATCCTTTTGCTCATCCAAAAGACTGTAGAAGGTACATAACTTATCAATTTTGTATGCAAGGTATTGAGTTGGTTCAACAAAGTTTGTTAAACCTATGGAGTTGATAATCCAGGGGGAACAAAATCCTAGTGCCCACTTACGTCTAATTATAACCGAAGTTGATATAGTTACTTTCTTACTTTCTTGAGATTACTACACAAACCCCCTAATTTACTTTTTTATTCTGCCCACTGGCTACAACTGCTGAGATTCATAATTCCATATATTTCCTTGGGATTCAAACCCAACCTTTATTGGGTTACTATATTTTAACAGCGACCGTATCATCCTCTTAGAGGAGGTATAGTTTGGTCGTCATCAAAATTTTGGCTCTGTTGCTGGGGAATACTATGTTGATTTATGAATTAAAGTCATTGCAGTTTCTAGGTTTTTCTTTTTATTCTTAGTTAGGCATATGCCGGTGTAAGCTTCGCTCACGGAGTAGAGGTAATCTCTTACTCCCACTGAATTTGAATCCAGTGAGGATCCTACAAACACCTAGTTAGATGTCAAAGCCAAAATGAAATGATATGCCTTCGCCTTCCCCCAAAGGAGTTCAGGACATTATTGATCGATAGATTGGTAAGCTTTTAGCTTAAGCTAAAAATGAGAAGAGGGTTGTAGAAAAAGCTTAATGTATAGCTAGGGAGGCAGAGTTAGTTGACTAGAGACAGGAAGCAGACTACCGAGTAGTACTTGATGGAAACCAGAACAGAAACAGAAAAGGCCAACCTTAAGTGATCCTAATATATTAGTATGTGTAGCCATATAAAGATGATCTGGGATATATTGAGCCGGTAGATATTGTATCTATCATTCCTTCTATTTTACCCCCTAATGTCAAGTTTAATATTTTTTGTGCTATGATTCAACTCTTATAATTGAAGGACGTGTTTGCAGGGTTGCCTACAAATGACACAAATATGCATTTGGCAAATTTTATTGGGATCTGCACTTAATATACCATACCTGGGGTAGATCAGGAGGCATTGAGATTAAGGTGTTTTCTTTTCTCTCTTATTGGAGAAGAATATTTGTATCTAAGGGAACATCCAAGAGGGTCTATCACTACATGGAGTGAGTTACACAGACAATTCTTGAGTAAGTTCTTTCCTTTATCTAGGTTATTGCATCTCAAGGATTAGATTTATAACTTCAGGTAGCTACATTCAGAATCTATGTATGAGGCATGGTTCAGGTTCAAGAAGAAGCTTAGCATGGTGCCCAACCATTGGATTTTAGGGATAAGGTTGTTGAAGATCTTCTATAGAGCCCTGACTATCAGTTCTAGAGCAATGAGCGACACTATCTCCAAAGGAGACTTTATGAGATTATGATGGGATATGGCTTCAAGTATTATGGATCAAATCTCATTAACTAATCAAGGGTGGCAAACTCAGGAGGTTGAGATAGGTTCTAACATTCATAACATTGGAGCTTCTAGTGAACAAACAGTAGATGAGGATGCTGTAGCTCAGGAGATTTTACTTTTGAGGACATATATTTGTGAGTTGGACAATCAATTTGAGATAGTAAATTCTTTACAAGTTAATGCAGTAGGGGCGCAGGGTGCAACTTCTAGGGTGCATGAGTTTGAGTTAGAGGAGGAGGCAAAGTATGTGGATCATCAGTTGATGGGTTTTTGAGCCCAAGGGCAAGGGAATCAAGGTCAGAACTATGATGATAGAGACAAATAATTCCACCGTATAGACGAAATATGGAATCATGAATAAAAGAGATGTTGACTAAGCTGATGAAGGGCCAAGAGAGTCAGGAAACTTACCTTAAAGAACCCAAGGCTGATGTTTTAGGAGTTGAATCACATTCAACTACTATTAAGGAGTTGGAGTAGTAGTATATGTAAATCTCTGCCACTTTGGCCCAATGTCAAACAGATGAACTTCCTAGAGATAATATGTTGAATCCTCCAACACTAGTTCATTGTCTGTCTATTAACATGAGGAGTGATTTCCTACCCAATGAGAACTTTTTACCTGCTACTAATTAGCTAAAACTTAAAAATATTATTGTAGATGAGCCACCTGAAGCTGAATTTGAGAAGCTGACTTTTTGTGATAATGATTTTGGGATTGATATTGATGATGACTGGGAAGTAGAAGATCTCCAAGATATCGTGCAATATTTTAGTGCAAATTTTTATGCACCATAAAAAGGAGAGACCCAGGTGCAGTCACCATTCCATGTTCTATTGGACCTTATGACATTAATCAGGCTTCATACTATTCGAGAACTGGAATAAATGTGATGCCATTGGTGATACAATATTTTGGGATTAGGCAAACTCAAGCCTACTACAAGGTTGCTGATTGCTGATTCATCTGTAAATGAGCTAATGGGTATTATGTGCAATGTAGAGCTGAGGGTGGCATCATTCACTTATCCAATAGATTTCATAATTTTGGACTGTAAAATAGATGCCCACTCTCCAATTGTCTTGGGTAGACCTTTCTTGTCCACTGGTCAAGTGTTGATTGATATAGACCTAAAGGAGATCATTTTCAAATAGAATAATAAGCAAATAACATTGAATATATGCATGACAATTCAACAGCCTGATGATATGAGAGTGGTAGCAATGATTGATGTAGTAGATGATAATGTGGTTGCAGTGGATGTACCTATTGAGGAGAGATTAGGGGTAGAAACATTAACAATAGTGATCATGATCTTTAAGAGTGATGGGATAGGTGAATATGATGAGCTGGTTTATGCACTATATGGCATAGGTTTTTACAAATATGCCCTTAAGAAATTGAATCTTGACTTGAAGAATATAATCACACCTCCTGCAATACCATTGATTAAATATCCATCGGTATTGGAGTTAAAGGCCCTCCTACCTCATTTGCAGTATGTATTCTTGGGGGCCAATAATTCTTTACCGACAATTATTGCGACAGATTTGGCAGGAGCACAGGTGGAAGCTGTGATATCAATGTTACGAATGTTCAAGAGGGCTATTGGGTGGACCATTATAGACATTGTAGGGATTCCACCCGATGTATGCACACATAAGATATAGCTTGGTCCAAACTGCATTCTCATTATTGAGCACTAGATGCGGCTAAATTCTTCTATGTAGGAGGTAGTGAATATAGAGATGATCAAGTGGTTAGATGCTGGGGTGGTTTTTTCTATTACAGATATCAAGTGGGTGAGCCTGTTTCAATATGAACCAAGGAAAAGAGGAATCATAATGATTTTAAATAAGAAGAATGAATTAATACCAATGAGGCCAGTGATCGGTTGGAGAGTAAGCATGGACTACAAAAATCTAAACAAGTAGACACAAAAAGACCACTTCTATATGCCATTCATGGATCAAATACTGGACAGATTAGCAGGCAGGGGTTGGTATTATTTTCTTAGTGGGTATTCAAGTTACAATCAAATCATGATTGATCCTAAAGACCAAGAAAAGACTACTTTTACTTTCCCCTATGGGACCGTTGCATTCAAAAAGATGCCGTTTGGGTTGTGTAATGCACCTGCCACTTTTCAGAGATGTATGATGTCCATATTCTTTGAAAAGGTAGAAGACACTATTGAACTATTAATGGATGACTTTTTAATGGTTGGGGACTCATTCAATGACTGTTTAGACTATTTGGCCAGTGCACTACAGAGATGTGAAGAGTGCAACTTGGTACTAAATTGGGAAAAATTCCACTTCATGGTGAAATAAGGTATCATGCTAGGGCACAAGATCTCTGAACAAGGTATTGAGGTGGACAAAGCAAAGATTAAGGTAATTGAGAAGTTTCTGCTGCGAGTGTCAGTTAGAGGCATACAAAGATTTTTGGGTCATATATGCTTTTATAGGAGGTTCATCAAGAACTTCTATAAATTTGAAAGTCCTCTGTGCAAGCTTCTAGATAAGGAGGTGAATTATAATCGATGATGCTTGTCTCAAGGCTTTCAAATGCCCAAAGGAAGGGTTGATTTCAGAGCATATCATTGTGTCTCCTGACTGGTCTGTACCTTTTAAGGTAATGTGTGATGCAAGCGAAGTGGCCTTGGGAAATGTTCTAGGCTAAAGAAGAGAAAAAATACTACATCCCATGTAACGTCCCGAGTCTGTACCCCAAACGATCACAGTACTTATGACCCTGAAGGACCACAAGCTAACCCATGACTGGTACCCGCTGTGAGCACTTAAAAAAATACTATAATAATGTGGAAGATGGACTTAAATGCCATAAGGTTCAAAATACTATAATTAAAATTGAATAAAATACTGAAATGCTGAACAACTGTCTGAAAAGCCTCTAACTGTTTGAATATGGAATTGATGGGATGATTCCTCAACTAACTTCGACTACTAAAATAATAAACTACTGAATGTACTGAAGTGATCTAACATCCTCGAAGTATGAGGACTTACTACTATAATTGCTACTGATAACTGGAACTGGCTATGTTTGGCCAGGAACCTGAGCATTCGAACCTATGATATGAGACATCATAGCGCAAAAAATGAGTATGCGATCAGTATATGGGAATGTATTGGTATGCTAAATGAGGTAAGGCTGAATGGATGGTTTTATATGCATGAACAATAACTAACTGAATGATATGCAAGTGCTAGATTAGCATACATGGAGGATCTGTAACTACTGAACATACTGTGTATACTATAACTGAGTATACTGGAACTTAATTTGATAAATGATGACTGAATATACTGATAATTTGAATTACTAATGACTGAGTGACTGTATTTGACAGTCCTGATTCTGTAGAACTGAGCTGAGTTCTATTCTAAATACTGAGACTGAAATTAAAACTGTGGGAATTTTCACTTAACCAATATTCCCCTAAGTAAACTGAGTGAGGTCCAACCTATAACCCCAGTTGGAAGGGTTCCAGTACCGTTCCATGGGTAAAGACACTGCTATGGTCAAGCCTATCTAACGGGTGACCCTGAATAGGAAGTCAAGTCTAATCTGACGGGTGACCCCTGGGAGGTAGCCAAGCCTTAATCTAATGAGTGACTCCTCACATCCTACACTGGCTATGTAGTTTTGTAGTGTAAGACTGCTATTAACGACTCTACCTACCTAACGGGAAAAGTCATCATCTCTACATTCGCTCGGTACTAGTTACTACTCCCAACTGAATGACACTAACTGATTAGACTGGACTGGACTAGACTAAGTTAGCTGAGTTTGGTAACTAACTGAGTTCTGCTATTCTTGATACTATAGAGTTTATTCTATAATTAATAAGGCTCTAGGTAAACAACTAGATTTTCGGGTATTGAGTACCCACAGGACTCGATAACATTAAAAGTAAATCATGGCACAAGTTTTGGAAACATGACTATGGCTACATGTTCATAAATCACTTATTAAGACATTTAAACAAATACCTGGGATGCATTTACTAGTACATGAATGGGGAGTACACTATCATGGTATCATGACACTATTTCATTCACTTAGGCATTTAGACAAACACATGGGGAGCATGCTTAGGTCACATAATAGTAAACACATATGGTGATCATGGATACATCAATCAACTTGTACATCATATGAATATCATGCAATTCAACACATATAATGATTAATTCCATGAAAACTTACAATGAAATCATGGACAAAAATCCAACAATAACATGAAACATGAATTCTATTCAATTCAAACATAGAAAGCATGGAATCCAAAGTCTTATATTTTAAAAAGGAGATTCTTGGGCTCCATGGAAGGTAAGGATCCATGAATGAACATCTAACATACCTGGAAATCTTAATTCTTGAAGTTCTTGAGGACTCTCGATGGGATTCTTGAAATTGGTCTTGAAACTTGGAGGCTAGGGTTTTCAATCTTTGAGAAAGAATGTGTTAAATTGGGAAAAAGTGAGTTAATAATGACCTAAATACGTTTTTAGGGATTAAATTCCACATCTGGTTGGATTAAATACATGGGAAAAGACTAATTTAACCTTGGACTGACAACTGGGTTGACGGCGCAATGCGGCATAATCGTGGACCCTTACTGGATTTAGACAATTGGGAATTAGAGGCCCTCCGTGATATGGTGAGATCACAGAGTCACACTAGAAATTGAAAATTTTCATTTGAACCTATGGCGCGATGCGCTATTGACTAAAATGATGGTGTTTTACGACTAAAACTTAAAATAGCCATAACTTCTTACCCAATTGTCGGATCTGAGCAAATTTTATATCGTTGGAAAGATTATTGAATTTACTTCAAGATGGTGGGTATAAATATGGGAAATTACACATAGAAAAAAAATTCTAATTAGGGATTCTCATATACTGAAGACTAAACTAAGTTGGGAAATTACGGGGTATTACAATATCTCCTTCTTAGAAACATTCATCCTTGAATGTGGCTAGTTAAGATGAGAGAATACTGACAGACTGATTTTACATACTATACTAGACATGCACAACTGAAGCATGATTATGTGACTGGTCTGATAGACTGAACTTACTAACTGAACATGCATATCTGATGCATGATTACATTGCAAAAATTGATTCATAAAATACATGACTGACATGAGAATGATATGAGATGGTAACTAATAACAAGTTTGTAATGGTATTAAATATGGGACTTAGTAGTTTTAAATAAGACTGTGATGATGTACGATATGCCATCTAACTGAAGCACAACTAAATGACTTTGAGATACCACTGAGGCCTGTGGAACACATGACATAAACAGAACTTCACGGACCATTAAGAGTGTAACATGAGTCATGGTAACTGAGCATACTGGGAAACATGAATACGTGTGTCATGAACTACATGACCCGAGTTTGGAATTTTTGAACTTATGGAACCTAATTTGTACTACAAAGTGAACTGGAACTCTTTATACTAGGAACTGTAAGCATGCATTGTCTTCTACCATGTACTATAATACCATCTCTCCCATAGCTTAAAGTCATTTTTCTAAGTCCGTGGTTCACTAAATCAATAACCCTACTACTATTTTAGGGTTTAACCTTAGAATGGACTGCTATGTAAGAAATTACAAAAGATAGAGAAGCTTGTGGATCTAATAAGGAAGAAACATATAAGTGGAAGATTTGTAACTTACCTGTGACCACATCAGGAGGACTTTCCTGATCCTGTCAGGACTAAAGTGCATAAAATTTGTTTAGACACTGACCGTGGGTGACACAGGAAGGGGAGTCTTGCTGATTCGGGCGATTGGACTGAATTGGTGATTGATGAGACTAACCCTGATGGTGCATATCCCTACTTCTCTGAGCAACTACTCGATACTCCCTGACCCTATGGCACATTTTCCCATATCCATAACAAATATTACTGCCATCCTTATACTCTCCCTGATGGTTTTTACCACACTCTCCGTAAAATAGATTAGTATGACCATTGCTTATGCTCTCCTGGTTCATCGGTACACTGGCTAAGGACAGAGCTGGGATTGACAACTTTGGGAAAAACTGGGGATGGTTACCTCCATCTGACTTAGGTTGATTGAAATTGAACTACCTGTTCTAGCTCTCTTATTTTCCCTCCTTTTTTCTTTAGCCTTCTGCTTTTCAATCTGTTGAGCATGGACTATTAGTCTAGATATATCCATCTCCTTAATTAACATTGTGGTTCTGCACTTATTAACCACACTCTCTGACACCCCAGACACAAACTTACTCATCTTGGACCTATTGTCCGCTACCACATGAGGAGCATACCTGGCTAATTGAGTAAACTTAAGGGAATACTCTTTCATGCTCATGTTGACCTACTTGCGATTTATGAATTCTAACACTTTGTCCTCTCTTAACTCTAAGGAAAAGAATCTATCTAGAAAAACACTAGCAAACTCTTCTCACTCTATGGGCCCTACATCTGTTCCCCTATCTATCTTTCACAGTTTAAACCATGTATGAGCCACATCTTGCAGCTGATAGGCGGCTAAATCTGCACTCTCACTAGAGGTTACTCCCATGATATCTGTGACTTTTTGAACCTGATCAAGGAACTCCTATGGATTCTTTTCAGACTTAGATCCTGAGAATAAAGGAGGATTCATTCGAGTAAAATCCCAAATCCTGGTATCAGCAGTATTGGCCACTGGGTTGGCCTAAACAGCAGCTGACCTCATTCTAGACTGCTACAACCTGAGCTAGAGTAGTGAATACAACTCTAAACTCTGCATGGGAGATGTGCTCATTTAGGGGATCTTCTCGAACAAGATGAGGAGCTAATTGATTACCACTTCTTATTTTGTTTGTCCTTTTGGGAGGCATATTCTGTAAATGGAAGGAAGAGATGAGTTAGATTGAGGGTTAACTGGAGCTTATGCTCACTCACTTGACATGAATACTAAAAGAAGGGGAAATTTTCCTAAGAAAATCTCGTTGCCTCTCATCCATAAGTGTGGCACACTTCACACCCATGTACAAGACTTTACTTGACGCAGCTTTCAAACTTCCTAGGACCCTATTAAACCTTAGGCCCCCATAAGTGCCTATCCGTATCAGATTGTGTATAGCAAATCATGCCACTTACAGGTTCAGCTTGAGAATAACGTACTATGTTTATTTAAAAGGCTAAAATTTGAGTGGTGTGATGCATTAAACTTGAGATTGAGCAAGGTGAATGAGTTGGATGAATTTTGACTCCGTGCTTATGAGATATCAACCATATACAAAGAAATAATGAAGCTGTATCATGACAAAAAGATCGAGAAGAGAATATTCAAACTCGATGATTTGGTCTTGTTATATAATTCAAGACTACGCTTGTTTCCTGACAAGATAAGATCAAGATGACTAGTCCATTCACTATGGTTAAGGTGTTCCTATATAGTGCTATTGAAATAAAGTGTGATCATGATATACCGTTTAAAGTAAATGGGCAGCGATTGAAACACTACATGGGAGTCATGCAAGAAGTTAGAGTTTCTGCTAAAATAGACCTTGGTGAAGTCTTAGTCGCCATGGGAACTGAGTCGTGCCATGACAGTAAATCAGGCGCTGCTTGGGAGGAAACCCAAGTACATGGACACCCAGTGCATCCCAGCTATGTTCTAAATTTCCTCTTTTTTACTTTATTTTAGTGCATTGAGGACAATGTACAGTTTTTAGTTAAGGGTGGGTGTACCATACCGCCGTGGGTTTTTGTTGCCGTGCTTCTTTTTTTGTTGACTACAGTATGGTTTTAGAACTGGAATGTCTAGGATTATTCTATGTTGTATTCTATTTTTTATTGTATTGTGTTTTGTTTTGTGTAATTAGGAGATTTTTAATTTTATTTAGGGGCAGTAGTCATGTTTTGATTAATTTTTGATACCCCTCCAAAATTTTATATTTAAGAACCGTGTGAATGTATATATGTGTGAACATTGTGGCTCTTGTTATGATATTAGAATTAGGGATATAATAATCACTTGCTAATAATTGCATGAACCGGATAGGTAATAGTTTGTAATGTTGACTCTATGACATGTGTGTGTGAGATACTACCTTGTTCTCTTTGTGTGTTGAATTCATAACTTGCCTGGTTAGTCTTGTCTAGGTTGAAGGATAGTCGGTTAGGAGAGAATCATAGGTCAGTTTTTATTTTAGTCCACTCTTAGCCTAAATGACCTTCTATGTGTAAATTGATATCCCTTGATCCCTATTTTGAGCTTTGTAGCCTATTTTTCTTGTTGCTCTATTTACCTTCCTTTTTATATTGCAATGAACCTACTTTGGTCTTATTTCTCCTGGACATTGTGTACTTCAACTCATAAGGGTGCGTATTTTAAAGTGGGTATTTAAAATGGTAAAATAAGAAAAAAAAGTTAGTAGGGATGGGTGTGGTAGCAAAAAAGAAAAAAAAGAAAAAGAAAAATTGTGAAAAAATGAAAAAGAAAGAATAAAAGACCACACCCAACCTAAATGTGCAATAAATTATAAAAAAGAAGAAATAAGGGTGGAATAAAAGGAAATTGGCTAGTAATTGAAACCCCAAGGTTAGTGTAGTGCCAAGGAGGCTTAGTCACTTGATATGTCCATACATACTATACCAGCCCCTAAGCCTACATTACAAGCCGAGAAAAGTCCTACAGTGGTCCTAACTTGACTATTTGAATGCTAAGGTAAAGAAATAAGGGCAAACATATGGTATTTGACATGCATTGATTGAAACTTCTCTTATGAGTGTGAATGTCTCTTGACTGTCCCTACATTGACATGCATTCTTTCATATGAGTGAGTGGGACATCTTTGTTGTGAGGGTACTTGAGTCTATTGCTAGCTATTTGGTTGTTTCGGGTAGTCTAGCTTGTAGATATGAGTGGTTGTTTGTTGCTTATGTAATTGCCATACCTTGATCCCTTTGTGTCATATTATCGTGCTTCATGTTCACACATAGTTGGTTTTGAATAGTGAGATAGGAGGGGGACATTGTAATTTGAGTTTTAAGCATCGACTTACTGCCTTGAATAACTTAGATTCTCTTAGTTAAGTGTTATTTTTGTTTTTGTTGTTTTTTGTTACCTTAGGACATGCAAACATTCTAAGTTGAAGGTGCTGATATGCTATAGAAATATAGCACTTTTGATGTTAAAACAAGTAAAATATGTAAGTTTCTGAGGTTATTTTTTTAGATATGATACATTTTGGGTATTTTTACAAGAAACCTTATTTCGGATGCTAAGTTCGCAAAAAAGATGAAAAAGGTGTTTTTGGATACTTTTTGGAGCAATTATGGATGTTTGGGACACTTTTTAGCTTGTTCATGATCAAAGTATGTTTGAGAATCTAAGAAGAGCCGAAAAGATGACTCCCTCCACTTAGTAAGTCAATCTACAGACCGCATGTAGGACTTACAGATCATAAGTAGGTAAAGCAAGTGCTAGAAGTCCAAAATTCCGAGAGGTGACTTGCAGGATTTTTTTTCATCCGATACCTACGCTCACCCTACTGACTGTAGGTACTACTTGTGCCCAGGGCGCAAGTACAGGCCACATATGGCCACCGACCCTATTTTCTTCTATTCTGTTCGGGCTTTGGTTTAAGGGTTTCCTCATGTACTCTAAATACCCTTTATGTGTTTTTATTAGGAGATAAACAATTTTGATTCTCACTAACATATTTTGATTCAAAGATCTAATTTTGATATTTGGATTCTCTTGTATTAATTTCAGTTGATAAATTCAGTTACGGTTGTGCCTTTTTACACTTCCTATTATTGTGATTTCATCTATGCTTTTGATTATGAATGTTATTGATTTCTTCACAAGCATTAGCGGCTAAAACCTATAGCTAGGTTTGTGAAAACCATACAGATTGATGAAGTAAGGAAAATGTTATTGTTGAATTAAACTGATACCCATGACATGCTGTAACACCCCAGATTTTGATCCCCGGATGCTACACGGTGCTTATGAGCCCGAAGGACCATAAGCTAACCCATGACTGAATCTGTAACTGAGAACTGAATAATATACTATAATATTATATAAAAACTGGCAGAAACTTTCCATAAGGTTTAATACTGTAATCAAAATGAATAAAGTATAGAAATAGCAAAAATAAAACAACTGTTTGAAAATACTCTAATCTAAAAAATCCTCTAAACTATTTGAATAGGTAGTTGACGGGACAATCCCCCAACTAACTCTATCTACTGAAATGCTAAATCTAATGCCATAATAAAATAAGGATCATCCTCTCATGATGAGGACTCACTGCTAAGTCTACTGCTGCTGGCTGGATTTGAACTACTAAGGGTGCTCTGGAGCTCATGCTTCTGAACCTATGGTATAAAACACCATAGCGGAAAAGAAAAGTATGCGTCATTCGTGGGAATGTACTGGTACGCTAGATGAGGTAAGGCTGAATGCAAGGGTTCACATGCATGAACAATACTGACTGAATAACATGGGACTACTGGATGAGGATACATACATGAATGAATAAACTATAACTGAAATCGTAGTAACAGTGAATACTGAGTTTTAATAACTGGATTACTGATAACTAAGTCTTAGCTTACTGGTAACTGTTATGGGGTCAATCCTATCTAACGAGTGACCCTTGAGATTAGGCCTATCTAGCGGGTGATCCCAGAATCTACTAATACTGATACTGCTTGACTAAATCTGAGATCAGGCGTATCTAGCGGGTGATCTCTGAATCTATTAATAATGAAAATGATTGACTGTATCTGAGATCAATCCTATCTAGCAGGTGATGTCTGGATCTATGGAACTATCTAAGTTCTTTACAAGTTTGAGTGACTGTATCTAATTGGCTAATTTCTATAATACTGATCTGAGTTCTATTCTGAAGACTGAGACAGAAAATATGGGAGGTAGTCATCTAACTGACATGCCCTTTCTAGCTAAGTTGAGGTCCAACCTATAACCCCAGTTAGAAGGGTGTTAGTACCGTGCCATAGGTAATGACAACTTCTAACACCAAGATTCCAAGCCTAATCTAA
>NC_061113.1:33570176-33578203 GCF_002878395.1 Capsicum annuum | reverse complement strand
GAGAAAAATTTAAAGTCGAGTGAGATTCCGTCGAGTTTTCGATTGACGACTTCTGCGTTTTACATTCAAATGACTAACAAAAAATTAAAAATAAAAATGAAAATTGTAATCTCTAGAATATTGATTCTACTCTTCACGACTTGATTTTGAAAATTCACCCTATTCTTCAGGCGGGCTCTTGACTTGTTATTTCTTCATCCTGTTCTTCAAGCGAGCTCCAATGCCACTTGAATTACCAAAACAAGGAAGTACGTCTCAATGCCACTTGAATTACTAAATCAAAGAAGTGTATCTCCTTATCAATGTCGCTTGAATTACCAAAACAAGGAAATGTGTCTCCCCACAAATGTTGCTTGAATTACCAAACAAGGAAGTGCGTCTCCTTACAAATTTTGCTTGAATTTTCCAAACAAGGAAATGCGTCTCCTTACAAATGTCGATTGTATTACCGAAACAAGGAAGTGCGTCTCCTAACAAATATTGCTTGAATTACCAAACAAGGAAGTGCGTCTCCTTACAAATGTTGCTTGAATTGTCCAAACAAGGAAATGCGTCTCCTTACAAATGTCACTTGAATTACCCAAACAAGGAAGTGCGTCTCCTAACAAATGTCTCTTTAATTACCCAAACAAGGAAGTGCATCTCCTTACCAATGCCGCTTGAATTAACCAAATCAGGAAGTGCGTTTCCTTACAAATATTGCTTGAATTGTCCAAACAAGGAAGTGCGTCTCCTTACAAATGTCACTTGAATTACCTAAACAAGAAAGTGCATCTCCTAACAAATGTCTCTTTAATTACCCAAACAAGGAAGTGCATCTCCTTACCAATGCCGCTTGAATTACCCAAATCAGGAAGTGCGTCTCGTTACGAATGTTGCTTGAATTATCTAAATTAGGAAATGCATCTCCTTACAAATATTGCTTGAATTGTCCAAACAAGGAAATGTGTCTCCTTACAAATGTTGATAGAATTACCAAACAAGAAAGTGCGTCTCCTTACAAATATTGCTTGAATTGTCCAAACAAGGAAGTGCGTCTCCTTACAAATGTCGCTTGAATTACCAAACAAGGAAGTACGTCTCCCCACGAATGCGGCTTTGAGAAATTACGGCCTTTGATGTTTAGGTTTTGAAATCATTGATTTGAAGGTAACATGTGTTCTTGAATAATGAACTAACTACAAGAAGTCGATAACTCGAATAGAAATTTACTTCAACACTCGATTTACAACTCTTTCTTTTCTTCAACTTGTTCTTCAGGTGAGCTCTTGGATTTTCTTTTCTGATTCTTCAAAATATGTTTCTGAACTCAAAATAAAAGGTGAAACAGAAAAATAACATCCTATTCTTCAGGACCTGGACATAAAATAAATTCCTATTCTTTAGGAGGGTCCTATCCCATTCTTCAGGAGGGTCCTAAGCAAAAATAAATTCAATAAACATGAACTAAATTTTTGCCCCAGCTTGTTCTAGAAAATTTTGTGAGTATCATTAGATCACAGTTTTTTTTTGAAAAGTACAGTAAGGAAGGGTGAATCAAGGCACTGCTAAAGAAATGCGTCACTTCAGAGTAATACTAATGACCAAAATTAGAAAGTGCATCTTCTAAGATTAATGATTCAAGTTAGGAAGTGCGTCACCTAACGAATGAAACTTGAATTATCCAGACTAGGAAGTGCATCTTCTAGGGTTTAAATGAAATGACTCAACTAGAAAGTGCATCTTCTAAGATTAATGATTCAAGTTAGGAAGTGCATTACCTAACACATGAAAACTGACTTATTTAGACTAGGAAGTGCGTCTCCTAGGGGTTAAATAGAATGACTCAACTAGAAAGTACGTCTTCTAGGAGTGAATGTTCAAGTTAGAAAGTGTGTTACCTAACACATGAAAACTAACATATCCTGACTAGGAAGTGCATCTCCAAGGGGTTAAATGAAATGAATCGACTAGAAAGTGCATTTTCTAAGAGTAATGGTTCTAGTTAGGAATTGCGTCACCTAACAAATGAAAACTAAAATCACCCAGACCAGGAAGTGCATCTCCTAGGGGTTATGATGATGAGTTTTAACTATTATTGATTACCAAATCTGTGTAATAGTACTGCCTCTTTCATCTGCAGAAGTGAGAAATTACAGTTTTTAATATTTAAGTTTTGAAACCTTTGATATGAAGGTAACACATAGTTTTGTTTCATATAAAGAAAACTTTTTAATTTAAAAATACGGCGGTTGATTTGTGGTATTTGGTTATTGAGACAATCTCTTGCACTTGTCACATTTAACCTTGCTTCCAACCATTAACATCTGTCACCGACTTGTTGCATCGTTGACCCAAACTCAGATTATTAGAGGTGACTCTGAAACAAACATAGTATCTTTGCTTTGCCATGATCCTCAAATAAACCCTTTAAACCTTGGTATTTCCATGAGTTCCCAGACTCATCTGTTGATAAAACTTTCCTGCATGCCTTATTTCAGCTTGCAATCATGTCTCTTTCATGTGTTGGCCTTTTGTCTTGCTTTATGCAATTGAAGAAACTAGTAGCCAGTTTTGAAATCTTTTCTTAGTTGTTATGACACGGACTCGACTCAAAGACACGAGAAAAATAACAATAATTTTTATCTAATGACAAAAATACCAAAAAAATAGAAAATGAAAAAGAAAAAGGGAAAAACAATACACATTTTTTTTCGAAATGACAAAAGAAAACTTATTTGGGTGTGGTAACCGATTCCATCAATCATGACATGCATTTTGAATTGAACAACTGGATCTTTCCATACTAATCATTTGTCCACTTTTGTAAACTTATTGAATTTGAAATGCAGACATTCTTGAACTTGCTCCCTTTGGATTACAATCTTTCTTCAGCTAGTGGCACCTCAATGGGTTTTCGCCAACGAGCCTATCTCATTTTAATTTCTTTCACTGCTCACTTTTGCCTTATGGTGCCCAAAAAGGATTTTCACCATTAAGACTCTCTCATTTTTAATCATTCATCATTTTTTTTTTAAAATAATGCCCAAATGAGAAACATCATGTACTCATAACATGTTTAGCCTTGACATTATTAAAGATCGATCTGAAGTTTTTTTTTTGATTGTAACTTGACTTTTGGAAAGGGTTAGAAAGAAAGGTCGGCATGAGGCTAAAAAATTTACATAACATTAGGTGAAACATACAACTTTTGAAATCAATTTTTTTAAGGAAATAAACTTTGCCCCAGTTTCATTTCATTCTGGGTAATTTAAATTTTCGTTTGGTTGGACCGAACCCCAGAGTAGGGATGCCTACGTACCTTGTCACAGCAAGAATCAGGTCAAACATAGTTCAGGCATCTTGTTTTTTTTTGAGAAAGAGAGATTTTTCCCGACTCTATTTCTTCTTGACACTTTTCTGACTCTATTCTTTTTCTTGATACATTTTTTTCAGACTCTATTTTGATTTCAAAAGAGGTTCATGAAAGAAAATAAAATTCAAGAACAAAGGGGATAAAAAGGATGACACAACATTTGGATAGAAGAATAAAATGCCTTCGTCATATCAATCCTTAAAAATGTAAGTACATAACACGCAATGAGAGAGTGCAATATAAAAATTATACTCATCTTTTCAACATTGACCTTAACCGAGCAAGTGCACATGTGTCGCTTCTTTCAAGTTTGTGAAATATATATACCCATTTGTATTGTACTTTCTTTACAACAGGTGATTTTTTTTTTTTTAGCTAACTTCCTTTTGCTTCTTCTGACAATAGAAACTATATATTCTCTGGTTGATCTCATTCAAAAATGCTTGAGTTGAACCTTTTCATTGAAGATCAAGTCATTTTTTATTCGTAAAGTGATTGCCTCAAAACATTCAAGTGAGGATGTAACTAGGTTCCCAAAACATCTCAACACTTTACTTATTTTTCTTATACATTTTTTTTCTACTCTAGGTTCTTGATCGAATGTTTCAACATTAGATTGGGTTTTAAGATTTGGCTAAAAATTCAACATGTTTATCACATTACCAAAATTACGCTCTTTGAAGAAAATAAAGAAAGACAATATATATATTGAGAAATAAATATAAAAGGGACACACATTTTGTTGACAGAAAGATAGAAGGGTTTGAACAAAAATGACGATAAGAAAATCAAACAAGACAGGTCCTAAACTACAACCCTAAAATAATTCAGGTAACAGAAAATAAAATAAAACAAACTACTAGACCTCTCCCTAGTAGGGAGAGGGGTGACTTCTCAATTTCTCAGCATGACAACTTAGCCACTGATTTGCATATCAACATAACTAGATCTTCCACCACGATCAACATCCTGCACCATAATCAAGTTATCTTGAATCATTCTTTCTATTTCTCTTTTCAAAGCACGATAATCTTTAGTACTATGACCCTGAACATCAGAATGATATACATATTGTATATTAGGGTCAAAGTTTCTTGATTGTGGGTTAGGAGTATACCCAAGAAGAGGAGTGATCATGTCCTTTTATCTCAGTTTCTGGAATAAACTGGTATATGATTCTCCAATTGGTGTGAAACTATCCATTAGCTTCTACCTCTTTTCATTGTTTGGCTTAGAGCGAAAATTGAGTCTGGAGGGGCTTGTGTATGTTTGGGGAATTGGAGAATGATTTTAAGGGGTTGGTGCACGCCATTGCAGGCAAGAAATGGTCTGAACATATGGTTGTGCATTATAGATAGAATACTGAGGAGATGGAATAGAATATAATGGATTTTGTGGTGGAACAAAGTGTCGTGGATGGTTATATGGGTCTTGGACATAAATTTGGGACTGAGATTGTGCGTAAGGGTGACTCACACCTCTCTAATTTTGTTGTGGACCTGGTATAATTGTTGCTACATCCTATTTTCTTTTGTTTCCACCAAATCTTCCTGAACCACTTTGACTTGCTTGTGTTGTTGCTTCTAAAGCAGCTTGGCTGCTAATCTTTCCAGACTTAATTCCACTATCTACCATCTCTCCAATTTTAATGACCTCAACAAATATGTTTCTAATAGTAGAAAGCAAATGATGAAAATAATCAGGTTCTTGTGCCTGCAGTAAGATATCAATCATTTCAGACTCTTTTATTGATGATCTGACTCTTGCAGCCTGTTCTCTCCATCTGATAGCATATTCTCACAAACTTTCAGTTGTCTTTTTTCTCATATTAGTCAGTGTGGTGCGATCTGGGACCATGACTTGGTTCTCCCATATTCTTTTGTGCTGTCGATTGAAGACCCGCAGTAGCTGGTGCTACAGAAGTGAAAAATGGGTTATTTGTGACAGGTGGATTTCGTGGGCTCATGGTAGAAGTATCTATAGCGCCAGACACATTAGCATATGGGCCGAATCCAGGCGGGTAAAATGGATCACTAGTTTGAGCTTGAGCAGGATTTGGATCATTTATATTCGTAAGTCCAGGGATTGAGGAAGGCGGGGCTTATCCATTTAACCAAGCTCGGTACAATTCTGCCATCTGTTGTTTTAATAACTTAACCCCTCTCATTGATGCTAATTCTGGCGAAATCAACTGATTTTGCTCCCCCTCACTGTCAGACCCTACACCCTCTTTGTGGGTCATTTTTCCTTTTCCCTTGTATCTGGTGTTGTATGGATGTGATGCCAGTTTAAACAACAAACCAACCACCAACTACTTTATCTTTCTGTTACCAAGTAGCAAACAGGTGAGTGTTATATATTTAACACATTATAATGTCACGTTGTGTGTTATGCTTCTTGATGCATTTTTCAACCTATTAGGGAAGACTTTATGTTTCATCCCAGCTTTCTAGGCGCACTATTTTGAAAATTTTTGATCGAACCCTTTAGAGGGTTGCCTACGTATGATGCCAGGACATGAATCAGATCTTGCGTAGTTCGAAAAAATTGAAGATATGAAGAAATATACATTTATTATTATTCTAATTATTTGTAATATGAAAAACAAGTTTTTTATTTTTGAATAGCATTTTTAATTTTTGAAAATATATTTTTTTTTTCTTTTTTTTTCGAAGGAAAGACATCTAATTTTTTAAAATCACCGAATCCATTGAGGACTACCTACGTATCTCATTAAAATGAGAATCAGGTGTACGTAGTTTTTAAAAATTATGTCGTACAAAACTCAGCCTCAAAACCCCTAAAGGTTCAGGGCTGTTAAGATTTATTTATATTTTTTATTGTAAAATCTTAACCTCATGGTCCCTAAAGATTCATGGCTATTAAGCTATATAAAAATATAAAAATATAAAAATATAAAAATTAGGCTTGAAGAGTAGGAAAAAAATTATAAGAGTAATCATATTTTCAAAATATTCTCTAACAAATCTACGAATAATTTTTCAAAAGATAGGGTCATATCCTGGGAAGGACTTCCTACGTATCTCATAAAGATGTGAGAATCAGACCCTTGTAGTTCATGAAGACCGAAAAACTATGTTACTAAAATTTTCCTTTCTCTTAAAAATAATTTTTTTTCTTTAATATGATTCACTAAATCTGAGGATAATTTAATCTCTTGCATTTTAAAGTTGCCTAAAACAACAAATAGCCTTCCAAATAAATGTCAAAGAGCACGTAGGATGTACATGTTGGTCTTTATAAAGTAGGTCACCTGTCCTAGACAGACCCGGCCCCTGTGCCGAGTCCCGCTAATTCAAATGCATATGATGCAAATGAAGCGGTACCTAATAGGGATAACCAGATTCTGAGTTTTCAGTTCTTCTAGGTTTAAGCCTAATAGGGATAGGTGTCTAGACTGGCTTACCCGAGAGGACACTCGAGCTGGGGAGGGACAAGTTGGTCGGTAGCAGGGCAACACCGCTTTTGTTGGCGATCCGAACCCCGCTTAATATGTGTGACTATAATTCTTCACCAGGTGCCTTGACATTTTGGCTATCTCAAAAGAAAGTTAGGAAGCATACGCTGCATTCATTCTATCCTATTTTAGAGACTCAGAAGGGGTGCTCAAGAGAAGATAGTTTATAAATATAGTTCAACAATATCAAAGAAGTAAATAAGCAACAAGTAGCACAGAAGGCCAATAAACACAATATCAATAATAATTAAAGCAAGTATAAGTCAACATCAAAAAGCTCAAATTCTAGCGTTTCCCCAACAGAGTCGTCAGAGATGTCACCCCACCAGTAATGCCGCCTCAAATGATGGTACGTCTTAGTCACTAATGTGCTGTAGAAATATAGCATTTCGACGCCAAAAATGAGAAAAAAACATGCATGTTTTGAGGCTTTTTTGTTAGATATGATCTATTTTGGGTATGTTTTGTAGGAAACCATATATTGTATGATAAGTTCATGAAAATGGTGAAAAAAGGTGTTTTGGCTTCTTTTGGAGGATTATGGATGTTTGGGATATTTTCCAACTTGACCATATTTAAAGCATTCTCTAGAATCGATGAAGTGCTGAAAAACTGACTCCAAGCACTTACTATGTTGACCTACAGACCACAGGTAGGACCTAAGGATCGCAGGTACACAAAGTGGGTACCAGAAGTCCACAATCCCAAGAGCTAACTTGCAGGAATTTTCCCATCCAGTACCTGCGGTCTGTACCTGCGCCCCGAAGCCAAACCAAACCGCAGTTGCAGACCACATGGTCCAACTAACCCTGTTTTCTCCTATTTCGCCCTAGCTTTGTTTTTAGGGTTTTCTCTTGTACTATAAATACCCTTTATGTACTTTTTAGTATGAGTTACACACTTTTAATACTCACAAACATATTTTGATTCCAAGATCCATCTTTGATCTTCGGATTTGCTTGTATTAACTTCAATAGATTTATCAAGTTACGGTTTTAGGTTTTTATTCATCTTATCATTGTAATTTCATCTAAGCTTTTAATCTTAAATGTTATTGATTTCTTTACAAGTATGAGTGACTAAACACCCATAGCTAGGGTTGTGCAAACCCTAGCTGATTGATGAAGTAGGGGAAGTGCGATTATTAAATTGAACCAATACCCATGGTATGCATTGCATTATATTCATTATAAT
>NC_061113.1:33488300-33567176 GCF_002878395.1 Capsicum annuum | reverse complement strand
TATAATGACACTATTTCACTCACATAGACATTTTATCAAACTTATGGGGAGCATGCTTTGTTTATACAATAATTACTATACCTAAATATCATGACTACATCAATAAACTTGCAACTTAAAGGGGTTTATCATGAACATCATGTAAATCATCACAAACTAGGATCAAATCTTAGAATTTGTAATCTAATTTATGGATAACACATAATTAGGCATATGCAGAAATTGAACAGACCGATAAACCGAACCGATAAAAATGTTATTAGGTTATTGGGTTGATGATTTTTATTGGTTTTATAAAAATTTTTATTGGGTAAACGGTTTGGTTTTGGTTTTAGCTTATTGGGTTATTGGTTAAACCGATAACCCAATAAGGATACCCTATATTATTGTTTTATCCCTATTTATGTTATATGTAAAAATCTCTCTCTCTCTCTCTTTAGAGATAGATAGATAGATATATATATGTATATATTATTATATGCACTACTTATTCACAATTCAGTGATTCACAAAGTATTAAACTATTCAGGGCAACAAAGGCACAATATAAAGCTCGGCTATTATCGTATTGAAAAGCTTGAAATATTTATACTTCCAACAATTAGGATTTGATTTTTTTCTAACTAACATTAAATTCAAGTTGGAAGATTCTTGTAAACTAAAATACATTGCGTAGGATTTTGGCGGTAAGTAAGATTTCATTTCTTTATGTTAGTTGTTACTATTTCTATTTTATAAGTATTTTCTTATTGGTTAAATCGAAAACCAAACCGTTAATGACCAAAAATCGATAAACCAAAACTGATAAGAAAATATCTTATTGGTTGGTTATTGGTTTTACATATTTAAAAACTGAAAACTGATAAACCAAACCAATAACACATAAAACCAAACCTAACGGACCGATGCACACCCCTACACATAATCATGGCAACACAATGCTCAATCTTGCAAATTCATGGATTATAACATGGTTATTACTCCATTCAACATACGTACTATTAAAATTTATGGAATCTAACAATAATCATGGATTTAAACTCAAATAATGTCAAAACATGAACACAATCCAATTTCATACATCTAAATCATGAATCATAATTCTTGAAACCTTAAAAATGGATTCTTTGACTTCTTGGGCGAAAGGGACCCATGAATGAACATCTAACGTACCTCAAAATCTTGAATCTTAAAAGATAACTAATATTTCTTGAACATTCTTGGATTGGGAAAGCATAGATCTTGATGTTTTATTGATGGTTCTTGAACTTGAAGAACTTGAATTTCTTAGTTTCTTGAAGAAGGGTTTGGATCTTGTTCTTGGGGAATGATCTTGAAACAAACCCTAATTTTGATGTTAAGGATGAATGAGGAGTTACGTGTTTTGATTTGATGCAATTTTGTGTTAAAAAAGGTGGAAAAGACCCCAAAATCCTTTTAAAAATGGCTTAAAATCTCTAAATAGAGGTCAGCGACGGTTTGGGCGATGAACCGTCGCCCTGGGGATGGACCATCCCTTCAGCCCATCATTTTTTGGCCAGAAAATAGGCTTACTGCACCAGTTACAACGGTTTGGGCTATGGTCCATCGCAGGCGCGACGGTCCATCGGCCTTTTCGTCGCACTTTGCCAGTCCGGACAGCTCACTGTAAAATGGCCCTAACATTTTACTTTGATATCGGATTTTGGGGAAATTGGTATCATTGAAAACCTTATTCATTTATCTATCTATTGGTGGGTTATGAGCTCAAAAGTTCTTTGTAGAATGGAACATATGCCCGTTTGAAGTTGACTATGGCAATATCCTTCTCAAGAATTCAATCGATAAGGGATGTTTTGATTCGCCTAATAGCTAGGACTATATGAGGACTTAATATGCCTCAAACTCAATCATAAAACTATGAAATCACTCAAAATTTATTTCTCATGAGCTTGAAGCATGGTTCTACTATCGATTGGGATTCTCGGGGTCTTACGCATGCATTGCATTATCTTCATGGTAACAGATTTCTTAGCAGTTGCAAAGTTAGGATCCTACCTAGATTATTGCTACGTACTCCAAAAAAGGAGTAGTGACTAGAAAAAGATACTGACAACAATAATTTGGAGTTTAACTATCTTTTCACACTTCTAGGTTTTATTTTATTAAGATGGTTAGGTTTTATATAATAACTAGAGACTCAAAAGATAATAGTTAACTAGGATCAAGATAAAGGTTAGTAAAGCGATATTCTGAGACTCCAAAGGTAAAGGGTTAAATCCTTCTGCTCGTCCAAAAAACTATCGAAGGTACATAATTTATTGATTCTTCATGCAAGTATCGAGTTGGTTCAGCAAAGCATGATAAACCTATGAAGTTGAGAAGCCAGTGTGAACATAATCCTAGTGTTCACCTACAACTGATTACAACCGAAGTTGATATAGTTACTTGCTTGAGATTACTCTATAACCCTTATTTACTTTTCTTGTTCTGCCGCTGACTACAACTGCTGAGATTCACATTTCCATATATTCCCTTGTGATTCGATCCCAACCTTTGTTGTGTTACTATATTTTGACAATGAACGTATCATATTCTTAGAAAAGGTGTTGTTTGGTTGTCATCAAAGGCTGAACTCGTGGTCTTATAATACCATACTCAGATACAGAAGCTGAAGGAGGAATAACATTCAGAGTCTGTGGAGTACCAAAAAAAGATGTAAGTATTACTAGAGGATGTACCCTCAGGGTTTCTGGAACTCCATAAGTAAATTCTGGCATAGATAGAGGTGCAAAACTCAATGCTAGGGAACACCAGATGCACTCGAAGGAGAACCCCCCAAATGGGTCAATAAAAAAATCAACAACCCCTCGAAGGCCGGGGTAGAAGAACTTGCTAGAACCAAAGTAGGACCAAAATCTATAATATGCATAATACGAGGCTCAGGGTAGAGTCCCCTAAAACTACTCCTAGATGTAGTAAATCCATGTGCCCGTCCACTACTTTGAACCCGTTCACTATTAGTAACTCGCCTTCTAAATTGGGCTCTCTCTTTGGATTAAGTCTCTGTATCTCTAATCTCATGAGATCTAGTCATTGCCTTCTACACTATAAAGAGTGAAATCTAACATAGAATACAAGGTATGAAGGAAATCCACATGATAATAAATAAAATTAGGGAAATTAAAGACATCTAATAGCCTCTCGAAGATAGGTACAAGCTTCTATGCATCGATCTGCGAGACTCTATTAGACATCCTATTCTTACACTATTGTGATCAATAAACTTGGATCTAATACCAATTTTAATGACTCAAAAATTCATGTTTCATGATGACACTTGTTGCGGCGAATCTTGACTAGTAAGCTTATCACATAAATTGATACAAAAGGGAAAATAAAAGGAATAACCCAAGTAAGGCTTCTAGAATAAATCCAAATTACATAATATAGTAAAGAGGAAAGACATGACCGTAATACCATAATCCCAAAACCTAGTGTCACAGTGTAAGAAAATCATTGGTACAACTAGAGATCAAATATATAAGATATCCAAAACAGGAAAACTATGTGTCTGAATATGAATAAAGACATAGTCTAAATAAAGAAAGGTAGTAGTCAACTCTGGAAGCAAGAATCCAATCGCTACCTCGCATAGCTCCAAATGTACCTCGCTACAATCACCGTGAGGTACACTCAAACTAGGATCTGCATCGAAAGGGCACAATAGGGCTAAGTACTGTCAACTTGTACTCAGTAGATATCATAGACCGACTAAGCAAAGTAGAAACTAAAGCAAAGTAGAAACTAAAGCATATAAAATACATACTAAGGGAACATCACCTATAATTGGAAAATTTACCACAATGGTATCCCACATCATTTCTACTAATAGTTCTATAATAATCATATACGTCATTTCAAATATGAGGAAAGAATACAAGTAAATCAATATCACACATATAAGTATTAGGGAAGGGATTACACATAGACAAGCATACATCAAGAAAGATAATACAACATAAATAAAGGCACAATGTAACACAACTTCAATCTAGATGATGATGATGATGGTAGTGATGATAATAATGATGTGATGTACGAGGTTGTCGCACAACCTCCGTATACACCTAGAGAAATAATTCTTTCCAACATAGGAACCATGGTGGGTTCATCAACCCATATACAACCAATAATCATAACTCCTCTTCGGCGCATCTATCTGTAGAGGGTTTTAAAGCTGTCAGATTTTTTTTTAGAAAAATCTAGTGTTTCCAGTATTTATAGTATTTCCATGGTGGTACCAATGTTTCATGAATGTTTATGACATAAGGATGTAATTCTCATAACTAATTATAATGAGTATTTCCATATCCAACCAATATACCGACCAAGTGAGATAATAATCCCCTCAATAATTCCAACCATCTATGAATGGCAACATAAACCATTTCCCAAGAGAGTAAAAATGCAATTAAATACACCACTGATACTATATTAGGGGTTTTAATTATTCAAGACAATTAATTTCACATATTCACAATCAACATGATCATATTTGACCCCACACGGTTACACATAGTATGTAATATCCAAAACCACCAAATAGAATAATACATAGGCCCCCACATAGGCACAAAACAATAATTATAGCTATTTTTGTGATTACTTCCCACGCCGTTAATATGTACTTGTATCAATATTAACCACCCAACCCAGTTTAAAGAAAGTTAAGACACAACCTACTTCAAATGTCAAAAACTGATCTGCAAGCTTTCACTCCAAAGCCTTATGTGAGACCTTGTAAAATTTAAAAAAAATCTAATTTTGACCCTCCCGCATGATTAATGTTAATTTTGACTTGAATTATGTTTAGGAATGTTAAAACGGTGTTTAGGGAAAGGTTCAAAATTTTCATAGGGGATTCGAGAATATTTTGGAACTCCGAGGCATTGTGCCTCTGTGATAGTGGTGTGCCATGGTACTGGAGCTTCGTGATAGCAGTGTGGCATGGAGGCTAGCCTCTGCAATATAGCATGCCACACTGCTGTGTTTAAAATATCTAGTTTTTGTTTTTTTCACTTGGGGTGAGGGGATTTTGGTCTTTTTACCCCATGTACGACTTTTAAACACAAAATCAACCCTTTTCATCCAGTTTTCAAAGATCAAACTCTACTTTATTCATGTTTAACTCTCCACCCAAGAAAGCTCAAGGGTTTTTAAGAAATCACCATCCAAGCTCCTAACTTTAAATTTTCTTCAAATTATTTTTATTTTAGGTATATTGCTCATCCCTAATTGGTATTATTACATTGTGCATTAAATTATTGAATTTTCATGTTTTTTTAAATTATGGATTTTAAATTGGATTGAGGAATTTTGCTTGGATTTACTTGAATTTCTTCCCCCATGGTTTAACTTATTTATTCATGCTATTATTTATAGTTGTGGTGGTTGATTTAGTACATTGTTGTAAAGGTTGGAATGGGTGACATGGGTTTCTCCAAATTGGTGAAATTTTTGCTTGATAATGGAATTAAACTCAATCCATATTGTAAACTTGTTTTGAATATGGATAATTGCATGTTTTAACTTGTCTTTTAACCCATTACATTTCATTAAAGGATAAATTAATGAATATAGTTTTCGATGGCCTTGGATTTGGATTTTAAATGGAACTTGGGAGTCAATTTTGTTATATTGATTTTAGCATAATTATATTATCTTGCAAGCGTATTGGTATGACGTTACCATGTTGGTAAATTCCTTAGTAAATCTCTCCTAATTTAATGGTTGGTTTATGTGTATTGTGTTTTAATTTTAATTTAAAAGAAATTGTGTAGCTTACCGTGAAGCTGTAGATCCCGGGGAGATCAACACTAGAAACCATATTACTGGCATTGGGGGTCCATGTAATAGTGTGCTTGGTTCACACATTATATATATATATATATATATATATATATATATTGGGAGGATTATGGACTTGGTGTCTATAGACTTTCTTTGGTTTTTCCTTAATTTATGCAGCTAACACACACTGAGGCCCTTTCATCTGCGAGAGATGGACCCATATAGCCCATGTGTGTCTTTAGGACAAAGTGAGCTATGCACTTCTGGTTAAATATTTAAACTTTTATGTTCGTGTTACCTAGTACCTATCCCGACATCCTATATATGTATATGAATGTGGTGCATATAGTTTATGACTGAGTTTTGGTCATTTTATTATTTTATTCCTATTCCCTGAGTTACATTCTAGTGCTTGCCCACTGACCTTCCCTAGATGCTAATCATTTCATAATATAGGATCCGAGGGCTTTTTTGTTGTTCTTGTGCAGTGTTAGGTGGTTAAGTACTCCTGTTGATCAGTTGTGAAGTGGTGAGCCTTTATCTTTTGGAAGGCCTAGTTATTTCATTAGTTTCATTACTATTTGGTACTTTTTTTAAATCTATTTTGGTCATAGTCGGGGGCATGTATCGACTTAGTTGGTATTCTAGTTTTAAAGCATTTTGTGGACAAGTGTGGGTTGTGTATTTATTTTGACTCTTAGTTCTCAGTTGGTTTATCGATTTATTTTATCATAATGTTTGGTTGTCTTTAGCTGTATACTTTTATTATGTTCTAGACGTTAAAGTAAGGGGGTGATCTCTGACTCTCGGTAAGCTTGAGATACCTATCATGATTAGGCCCTGGTTTGTATTGTGACAAGCTTGGTATCAGAGCAAGTTTTAGGGTCATTGGGTGTCCATAAAGCCATATTGAGTAGGGTCCCTTCTATGGGTATGTAGCATGCCACACTTATAAAGGGGATGTTACAAGGCATTTAAGAATGTTTCATTTTTTGTACTTTATTTTTGGGCTCTAAAGTCTAGTGCTATGAAATTTCTCTCTATCCTAGCTTGCTCACTTTAAGATCATGCCTCCCCAAAAATCTAACGGTCATAGAAACTCTACTAGAAACTCCATACCACCTGAGGAGAATGTGGAGGAAACTCGCCCTATTTATGGAGTACAGACCCAGTCTAGGGTCTCTGCTTTAGATAGTACTGGTCTACATGGGGTTTCACCGGTCCCTACTAGTCCTCTTAGGGATTCACAAACAAGTGATACATATATTTATTCACCTCAGGGAGATATCTCTAATGCTGAGTTCCATCAGTAATTCATATACTTGCTTAGTTGGTGGCATCACAGTATCATCGGTCTGATCTTTATGGTCTTACTGTTAGTTTATCTATGGTCTCTCGGGTTGGCCAGTATATGAGGTTGAATCCCCTAACTTTTGCAGGCTCTAAGGTTAAGGAGGATTTGCAAGGGTTTATTGATAAGATGGAGAATATTTTAAAGGTTATGCATGTTACTTAGTTAGAGAATGTGGAGTTTTCTATGTATCAGTTGAAAGATGTGGCTTACCATCAATATGAGGAGTGGGAATAGATGAGGGGTGATAATGCTGAGCATGCACTGTGGGATGACTTTTTAGGTGCTTTTCTTGATCACTTCTTTCCTTAGGAGCAAAGAGAAGCTAAGGCTGAAGAGTATTTGAACTTGAATAAGGGTAAGATGAGTGTTCAGGAGTATGCTCTGATATTTCAGCAGTTGTCCTATTATGCTCCTGAGTTGGTGTCCAACATAAGGTCCTGAATAATGAAGTTAGTTTCTGGTGTCCAACAGTCAGCCCCACCTTTTCCTCCTTATCATTTTTAGGGACAACTTTATTATGGATATTGTAAGGAGGGAAGAAATCTAATGAGATTGTCCTTCAGCTCAAGTTCCCACCAGAGCTAATACGATCCTAATTACCACTTAATTGCTTCCTGCATCGAAGGGTCCCACTTCTGGTACTGACACTGGTCAGAATTATCTCTATTCTCTTGTGACTCATCATAAATCTAAGGCATCCCTCGATATTGTCACTTGTAATACCCCGTATATCTCTAGCATAATCTAAGTCCAAATACATGAGTATTCATATATAAAATTTTCAAAATACTCATTAATTTTTAGTTTAGAGCCTGTCATTGCATAGGAAATTCAATTAGCTTTTCAATAATATAAAATTTGCCCAAATCCGATAACCGGGTAAGAAGTTATGGAAATTTTAAGTTTCAGTCATTAAACATCGTCATTTTGACCCTTCGCGTATCATGGAGCCAGTCTAAATAAGAATTGTCAGTTTCTAGTGTGGTACCGCGATGTTTGTGCATGATGCGCCAAGGACCCAGTTCACATTTGGCAATTTCCTGTGAGCCTCCGCGATTATGGCGCGTCGTGGAGGTGGCCAAAATGGTATTCCAGTGAAGGACCATGATCTTACCGCATTGTGCCATCATCTAATTTCCCAATTTTCCCTTTTCCAATGGCTTGGCATGATAGTGGTGCGTCGCGCCAAGGCCAAAAGTCGAGATCTTCAGTTTCCAGCTTGTGTTTATAAATTTATTTAGGGGTGTTTGGGTCTTTTTCCTATGCCCTAAAATCACCCTAAACACGAAATTTAACCCCTAATTAACCTAAATACTCGTTATTATTTAATTTTTCTCAAATTATAGATTCCCTTTTCAAGAACAAGAAAATCCTAGCTCTCAAATTCAAGGCCAAATCTCAAGAACTCATCATCAATCCTTCTAAATTCATTAACTCAGGTATCTTAGATGTTCATCCATGGGTTTATTTCACCCATGGAGTCCAAGTATCCTATTTAAATTACAAAATTGTGATCTTTTCAAGTTATTTGATTTTAAATTATGATTTCACTGATGAATCTCCATGAACTATGATTTTATACCATGTTTCAATAAAATTATTGTTGTTATTCAATTCTCCATTTTTTAATGTTATCATTCTTTGAATTAAATCATGATTTAGTATTATTCATATTGAATTCATGCTTTTACTACAAGTTCCTTGACATCCCTATGATTTGATCAAACTATGACTCCAATTGTTTGATAAAATGCCTACAGGAGTGATTGATTTAATAAAAGCCTTCATGATTTGTCCTCCAAGCTTTAGTGTCATCTTACTATTATTGATTTCGAGTCCTAGGGGTATTGAATACCCAAAAACCATAGATGTTTATTTAGTCTAGTCTCAGTACATTACAAAATAGTCTTCAGAACATACTATGAGCATTATCAGGACAATCTATTAGTTAGTTAAACTCAGAATAATCTTGTATTTTAGTGTGTTTCAGTTGGGAGTAGGATTTAGCACCGAGCGAGTGTAAGAATGGTGGCTTCCCCATCAGATAGGCAGAGTCATTAGTAGCAGTCCCTATACTCCAGAACTATGTAGCCAACGTAGGATATGAGGAGTCACCCATCAGATTAGGCTTGACTATCTCGCAGGGGTCACCCGTCAGTTTAGGATTGGCACCCTTAGTCCTTCGGACAGTATATCAGTATAGTGGATCCACACAACCATTGTTAGTACTTGTGGCTTGGTATTAACACCCTTTTACCTGGGGTTACAGGTTGGATCCCGATTAGCTCAAATTAGGGCATGTCGGTTAGATATTACCTGCTACAGTCTCAGCCACAATCTCAGTTACAGTCTTAATCTAGTAATCAATTCAGACATTCAGTCTTAGTATTGTTTGACCAAAGCATATAGATGACAGTTTTTTTTGTATTTCAGTTTATAGATTTTACTCAATTCATGTTATGTGCTTGGTCATGCCTCCTCAATATTTACATATTTTCACGTATCTTCAGTATTTATAGACCTTCATGCATACAAAGTATTTACAAATTTCACATATTTCCAGTATCTGTAAATTTCATGCTCTCTATTCAGTACTCCATGCTTTACATGTTTGTTCAAATAATTTACTATTCCAGTTCATGAAACCATACATATCTCCTACCTTATTTAGCATATCAGTATATTCAAAGTACTGATCGTATACCTTTTCTTGATCTATGATGTATTATATCATAGGTTTTGATGCCCAATTCCTAGACCACGCTTAGATATTTTAGACTTCTCTGCAGTAGCAGTGGTGAGTCCTTATATTTTGAGGATGGAGTATTCTTATTTCATGTTTTCAGTTTAGTAGTTAGTTGGAGTTAGTTGGGGCTTGTCCCATCAACTCCCAGTCATTTAGTTTAGAGGCTTTCAGACATTAGAGTCAGTTATTTAGTATTCAGACTTCAGTTGACACTATATTTAGTTATTCAGTTTATTCAGATTCCAGTGTTTTTATCATAGGCAGATAACTATGTTCTTCAGATTCATAATTCAGTTTTTTTTAAACCTTATGGCATATCTGTTATTCTTCCGTATTTATGATTATATTATACAGTGCTCATAGCAGATACTAGTTAATGGGTTAGCTTGTGGTTCCTTGGGACTGTAAGCACCGTGTGATGCCCAGGGTGTACTCTCGAGGTGTTACATCACTAGTATGCTATAACTCTTCTCTTGTGATGTTCATTATTTACTTGATCCGGGTTCCACCCTATCTTATGTGACCCCTTATATGGGTGTATATTTTAGTTTTAGTTTCAAAAGTATTTCTGACCCTTTCTCTATTTCTACTCTGGTGGGTGAGTTGTTGTTGCTAAATTAATCTATAGGGGGTTGTGTGGTATGGTGACATTGGCGGATTTGATAGAACTTGACATAGTAGATTTAGATGTAATCTTGGGGATAAATTTACTTAATTTATTCTATGCTTCTCTGGATTGTAGGATTTGAAAGGTCAGTTTCTATTTTTCTAATTAATGGGTGATTGAATGGGAGGGGAGTTCCTTAGACCCAAAGGGAGGTTTATCTCATACCTTAGAGCTCATAAATTGATTTTTAAAGGGTGTCTGTACAATCTAGTTTGGTTAAAGATTCTAACTTTGAGAGTCCCGCTTTGCGATCTATCCCTGTGGTTAGTGAATTTTCTAAAGTTTTTTCCCGATGATCTTCCTGAAATTCCTCTAGTAGGGAAATAGATTTTGAATTGATCTTCTACCGAATTCCCTTCCCATTTTTATTCCTCCTTGTAGGATAGATCCGGCTAAATTAAAAGACCTAAATGATCAGTTAAAGGATCTTCTTAATAAGGGTTTCATCCGTCCTAGTATTTCTCCATGGAGTTCTCCTGTGCTTTTTATGCAAAAGAAAGATAGGTCTCTCCTAATATATATAGACTATCGTCAGTTGAATAAGGTTACATTAAAAACTAAGTACCCTCTTCTTAGGATTGATGATCTTTTATAGTAGCTGCAGGGTGCTAGGTATTTCCCTACGATTGATCTTTATTCGGGATACCATCAGTTGAAAATTAGGGAGGTTGATATTTACATGACTATTTTCCAGACCCAGTACAACCATTATGAGTTTTTGGTTATGTCATTTAGATTGACTAATGCTCCAGCTTATTTCATGGATCTTATGAATCAGGCATTTAGGCTATTTTCTATTGTATTCATTGATGACATCTTGGTTTACTTTAAGAGTAAAGAAGATCAGGCCAATCAACTCCAAATTCTATTATAGACTCTTAATGACTAAAAATTATATGCAAAATTTTCTCAGTGTAAGTTTTTGCGGGTTGTGACTTTTCTAGGGTATGTTGTTTCTAATGAGAGGATCAAGTTAAGACAGTTAACAAGTGGCCTATATCCATTACTCTAATAGACATTAGGAACTTCTTGGGCTTGGCTGGATAATATAGGAGGTTCATGGAGAGTTTCTTATCTAATGCTGCTCTGCTAACAAGGTTGACTCAAAAAAAGGTTATGTTTTTGTGGTCTGATGCTTGTTAGGCTAGTTTTGAGAACTTGAAGGATAAGTTGTCCTCCGCGCTAGTTTCACCCTACCGGAGAATACTGATGGATTTGTTATGTATTGTGATGCATTTCATGAGGGACTGGGTTGTGTTTTTGATGTAACATAGTAAGGTTGTATCCTTTTCTTCTATACATCTTAAGGTTTATGGGAGGAATTACCCGACTCATAATATAGAGTTGGCATTGTTTTTGCTTTAAAGATCTGGCACTATTATCTATATGGGGAGCATATGGATATTTATTTAGACCATAAGAGCTTGCAGTATGCGTTTAAGAACTAAATCTTAGGCAGAGGTGGTGGCTCATGCCGCTTAAGATTATAACATGAGCCTTCACTCCTATTTAGGTAAAGCTAATATTGTTATTGATGCTCTTAGCAGGTTGTCTATGGGGAGCTTATCTCATGTTGATGAGGAGAAAAGAGGGTTGGTGAAGGATATTCATAGGTTGGCCAATTTGGGAGTTCATCATTTGGACTTTAAGGGTGGAGGAGTGATTGTTCAGGAAGTGGTTAAATAATCTCTTTATGCGGAGGTGAAGGAGAAGTAGTCTTTAGATCCTATACTTATGAAAATTAGGAATGATGTGGGTCGTCGAACAGTTATGGCTTTTGAGATTAGGGGATATGGCATCTTGAGGCTCATGAGTCTAGATATACAATTCATCTGGGTTTGACTCAAATGTACCATGCCTTTAAGGAAATCTATTGTGGACTAATTGAAGAGAGATATTGTAAACTTTGTGCTAAGTGTATGGTTTGTCAGCAAGTCAAAGTAGAACATTTGAGGTCTAGAGGCATGTCTTAAGAGATAGAGTTGCCTATGTGTAAGTTGGAAATGATTAATATGGACTTTGTTATGGGTCTTCTACGGTCTCGCAATCAATATGATGCCATTTGGGTCATTGTGTATAGGATGACTAAGGCTGCTTACTTCTTGCCTATGAGGACTTACTATTCAGGAGAGGACTATAATAAGTTGTTCATTCAAGAGACTGTTAAGTTGGATGGAGCACCGATGTCTATCATTTCAGATTGAGGTACATAGTTTTCTTCTTATTTTTGGCATTTATTTCAGAACGGTTTGGGTACTCAGTTGAACGTTGGCATCGCTTTCCACCCCCAAATGGATGGACAAGCGGAAAAAACTATTCAAAATTTGAAGGATATGCTAAGGGCCCATGTGATTGATTTTAAAGGTAGTTGAGTTTACCATTTACCTATAATTGAGTTTTCTTATAATAATAGTTATCATTATAGAATTTAAATGGATCCGTTTGAGGTTTTTATTTTAGGAGATATAGGTCTCTTATTGGGTGGTTTAAGGTAGGTGAGACTAGGTTGTTTGGCCCTGATTTGATTCACCAAGCCATGGAGAAGGTGAACATAATTAGTAAAAGACTTAAGACTGCTTAAAGTCGCCAAAAGTCTTATGTAGATATGAGGCAAAGAGAGTTGGAGTTTGAAGTAAGTGATTGGGTATTCTTGAAGGTGTCTCCTATGAAAGGATTCATAAGATTTGGGAAGAAGGGGAAGCTCAGTTCTCATTACATTGGTCTGTATCAGATTGTAAAGAGAATTGGTAATGATGCTTATGTGTTGGAATTGCGTGTTAGTTTGGGCTCTATCCATCATATTTTCCATGTCTCCTTATTGAAAAAGTATGTGGGTGATCCGACCCCTCTTTGATAGTACCTGTTGAGGTTATTGGTGTTTGGATTCATTGTTTTATGAGGAAGTCCCGATTGAGATACTGGATAGACAAGTTCGTAGATTGAGGACAAATTAAGTAGCTTCGGTGAAAGTTCTTTGGAGAAATCAAAGGAAGAAGAAACTGCATGAGAAGCTGAAGAAGATATGAAAGCCAAGTTCCCATTATTGTTTCCCGAGTTGGATGAAATGCTTAAGGTATGGGTTTTGTTTCCCTCTTGTCACATTTTGCATTTGTCATTTCATTCTGATGTACTCTTGCAACTCTAGTGCTAAAAATATCCTAACTCATCATTCGAGGGCGAATGATCCAACGGGGGAATAATGTGAGACCCCCTAAAATTCTAACTAATTTATTTTTTGACCCTCCTGCATGCGTAATGTTAATTTTTGACTTGAACAATATTTAGGGATGTTAAAAGGGTGTTTTGAGAAAGTTTCAAAATTTTCGGATGGGATTCAGGGCTATTTTGGAACTCTGAGCCAGTGTTCCTCTGTGATTGTGGCATGCCACACCACTGGAGCTCTACAATAGTGTCACGACCTGAGGATACCCCCAAGTCAGGACAACGGTGTTTACGGTCACAAGTGACCACAAGCTAACCCATGAACTGGTACCTGTTGTGACCACTGGGTAAAGCCGTAATATAATACATGTGCCAAAGATAAGCTGATAAAATACTTAAATATGCATCACAACATGTTTGAAAATATCTTATAAAATACTGGAAATTAAAATATCTGTCTGAGCAACTGATAGTACTGAAAGAAGTGATTGACTTTCTAACTGATTGTCTGAAAGCCTCTAAGCATCATGTGGAGTTGATGGGACAAGCCCCTAACTAACTCCGACTGACTGAACATAAGGAAACACTATAATAACTAGAATAAAGAAATTATGTCCTCGATGGATGAGGACTCACTACTGCTGCTGTTGAGTAACACTGAGCTATCTAGGTACGATCAGGAAACTGAGTGTCCAAATCTATGTTATAAGACACCTTAGCGCAAAGGAAAGTATGCAGTCAGTACTTTGAATAAACTGTTATATGAGATGAGGGTTGGATGAAATGATGGGGTAACTAAGCATGAATGACATATAATATCTGAGAATGCAAGAACATACAAAACCAAACATAACATGTACTGAGCTGATCTGATTAATTGAATAACTAATTCCTGTGTGACTGAATGATTGAAATCTAACTAAAGGGATGACTAATGTCTATATACTGAGTCGCTAATATATGAATACGGACTAGATAATATTTGAACACTAAATTGTTGATAATTGAATACTAAATAATTAACATCTAAATACTGATTAATTGGTATCTGCGTACTGATTAATTGATATCTGAATACTGATCATGTAGAATTGAACTGTACATAGTCTGAATAACTAGACTGAAACTGTGGGAGGTATCATGTAACCGAGATGCCCAAACTAAGCTAATCAGGGTCCAACCTGTAACCCCAGTTGGAAGGGTGTCAGTATCGTGCCATGGGTACTAACTCTGGCTGTATGGATCTGCTAAACTGGTGTCCTAAGGACTAAAGAGTCACCCTCTACTGGCAGGTGCTCTCGTGCGATATGTGTCGAACCTTAACTGGCAGGTGGACTTCTCAAACCTACGCTATCTACAAAGTTCTATAACTCAGGGATTTCTACAAAGGGACACACTCTCTACTGGCAGGTGAGCCCCCATCCCTAGGTTCGCTCGGTCCTAAATCCTACTTCCAATTGAACTGATACTGATATTAAACTAAACTAAACTCAACTAAATATTGTTTATGATAATGCTCATCATGATCAAAATTATCTGACAAAAATGATATGATTCATGCTTAACTGACTCAATATTTGAATATTCGAAATCATGTATGACACTTCGGTATCGGGTGTTCATAATTTGCCAGCACTGAATGATCATAAAATACAATATTAAGGCTTAAAACCATAGTATGAAATCATGGCTCAAAGATCCCAAAACATAGACACCTCACCAAGTAGGTGAAAAGCATGATCTTTAACATGGGAACATGTTAAACTTGAGTACACGACATGATTACATGTCTAAATTCATAATTTGGGGATTTATCCTTGAATCAATTGAATACGACATGGGAATTGCAACACTGAAAACATCGTATAACTCATTCCATTTGAAAACACTTGTAAACATAACTTATAATTGAATTAACATGAGATTCATGGATTTATTTCACCTTGAACATGTATTGACTCATAAATTAAACCAAAAGAGGGTTTTCGGGATCCATGGGTGAAAGGGACCCATATATGAACATCCTACATACTTTAACAACTGAATTCTTGAAGATTTCTTGGATCGAAAGCTTGAACTCTTGATTTATTGAGAAAAGAGCTTGAATTTGTTCTTGGTAAAGGAAGAAGGTTTTTCTTGGGAGAAATTTGGGTGAAAGAGGAAAATAATGCCCTTTTGGAAGCCCCAATTCGTGTTATGGACGAAATAGGATGAAGGAAAATGACCCAAATACCCCTTGGGCACTTAACTTATAAAGCTGGATGGAACAACCCAACGCGCTATGACTCCTGATTGAGTCAAGCGGCCAGCGCACCGCGACCCTTTCTTGAGTCAAGCAGCCCACGCTCCGCGGGGAGATCACGAATCCTCACTATTTCAGCCACCCAAATACATCCTAAACCCCGTGTGAAAGTTCTGAAACTCTCTTGAGACATAGTTTCAACCTCACTAAACACGAATCAACTATGAAACCCATATTCGACGTCGGGAAGACCAAAATAAAAATCCATAAAGTTTAGGGGTCTTAAAAATGGCTAAGTCCTCAGCACTTCGGTAAATTTTTAAGCCTTAAACCCCTTAAGCATGCAACTAAGAGCACAATCGAGCTTAGAATATCATGGGGTATTATAGATAGCTGTGTGGAATGGAGGCTAGCCTCCACGATATTGGCGTGCCACGCTGCTACATTAGAAACATTCACTTTTTGTTTTTCACTTCAGGTGAGGGAATTTTGGTCTTTTTACCCCTTGTAGGACTTTTAAACACAAAATTAACCCCTTTTCTTCAATTTTCAAAGACCAAACTCTACTTTATTTATCTTTAACTCTTCATTCAAGCCAACTCTAGGGTTTTCCAAGATATCACTATCCAAGAACCAAACTTCAATTTCTCTTCAAATTGTTCTATATTTCAGGCATGTTGCTCATCCCTAACCTGTATTTCTAAATTGTGGCATTTTATTGAATTTTCATGTTATTTAAATTAAGAGTTTGAAATTGGGTTGAGGGATTTTAATTGAGTTACTTGAATTTCTTTCTCCATGGTTTAAGTTGTTTATTCATGCTTTAATTAATGATTATGAGGAATGAATTGGTGCATTTTTTAAATGGTTGGAATAGGGGACGGGGTTTTCTCAAATTAATGGAATTTCGGCTTGATAATGGCCTTAACCACAACCCAGTTTGTAAAATTTTTTGAATATGAATAATTGCATGGTTTACCTTGTCTTTTGAGCTCATTACATTGCATTAAAGGATAAATGAATGAATGTGATTTTGGATGGCCTTGGTGGCCTTGGATTTGTATTTGAATTTTAAAAGGAACTTGGGAGTCAATTTGGTTATATGGTGTAATACCCCATAATTTTTTCTAGCTCAATTTAGCTCCTAGAATGTAAAAGACTAGCCTAAAAAATGAATAACTTTTATTACATGTAGAATTCTCTAGTTTTAGACCCCCAATTGTGTGAAAAATTATATTAACTTTCATCGATACCAATTTCATCCAAATTCGATACTCAGTTGAGAAGTTACGATGTTTTTAGAAAAATAGTACGCCATCTGGGCAATCACCGCATTGCGGTGAAGGTTAAATTCACGTTTTTCAAATTCTAGAGTACCACCGTGATAAGCTCGCATCGCGGTGAGGTCCAATTTCCTATTTGTCAATTTCAAGTAGGCCAACACGATTGTACTGCATCGCGATGATGTACTAAATGGCATTCCAATAGAGTACCGCGATTGGTCCTCATCGCGTTGAACCTCTAGTTCTCACTTGTGCTTTTTCCATTGAGCCACCGTGATAGTGGCGCGTTGCGGTGCATGTAAAATTGAGAAAATTTTATTGTTTTCAGTTTTGATTAAGAGTTTAAAAAGGGCAATTTGGTCAATTCCCAAGCCCCCAGTTAATGAATAACACAAGATTAAACCCATTCTAAACCTAATATGCTTATTTTTCATCCACTATCTCTCAAAGCAAAACCCTAGAGCTCAAAGATTACTCTCCAAATATTTCCAAATCAAGATAATCAAGAACTCAAATAGGAATCCAAAATTCAAGATTCTTCATTTAATCATCAATTAAGGTATGTGGGGTTTATGAACAAGGATCCTCTTTCATCCTTGTGCCCAAAACTAGCTTTTAATTACAACTTCATATGATATTGAATGAATAAAGATGAGATTTGAATTAGGGTTCGTACCCATTATTGTTATTTGCAAGATTATGAGTTTTGAGAGATTTTGAAGTTGAATGGAATGTTTATTTTTATATTTTCATGCATATTGCAGTAAATTTCAGATTTTGAATTGAATTATCATTATTCTCAATATCAAGCATGAACTTTATGATGTTTTGACATAAACTTGATGCATGGGTTACTAAGCCCAAGATTATATGTTGATATTTCAAGAAAGATGATGCTTTAAGCATCTTATGACCAGATTATTTTAAGATTATTCAGCAAAGCTTTGATCATTTGATCTTCAAAAGAGATTTGGAATCCACTTTATAGATTTATTGTAGATTACAGAATTCAGATTAGCTTTATTTTACAGAATGACTTAGATAAATGCATAATTGGTTTCGTAAAACCCTTATGCTAGCTTTTTAAAGTGGATTTCCAATTGAATGAGCATATAGATTAAAAGGGAGTAGTATTTAGCACCGACCTGGAAGTGAGGGATTAGTGTGCCCTATCTTCCACAGAACTATGTAGCCAACATAGGTACAAATTATCAAATTATTCCCTCTTCTATGAGGATGATAGGTATAGATGTGATCACTTAGATTAGGTTTTACTCTTTGGCAAGAGTATGACACCTTTCCCCATCGTGAGGTTTTCCCCATAGGGAAATAAGATGTTGGACTCCATGATAGCTCATATGGTTTATGTCGATTAGAAGAACCTCCGTACAGAAAAGAGTAACCTTAGCAGTAAAAGCTTTTGGAATAGTTTTAAAGTAATTTCCTAAAGTATTAAGCTTACAACATAATAGAAAAGAATAATATAAAATCTTTTAGAAAACTAAGTGTAAAGACTCACAGCTTTATTTAGATTATTCTTTACAAAATGATATTAGCTACAAATTTCAGCTCTCAGATTTCAGTTATAAAAGTGAATCCTTTCTACACATAGACAACATGATTTACAGACAGATCACTAGCACAAGTTTTTTTTAGAATTAAATGTTATGACTCACTAGATTCATTCAATATGCTTTACTACTAATGATTACAAATTTTAGTTTCTCAGTTACTTAATCTTATGTGAGTTATTTATGTTTGGCATTCATTGATTTACAAATGATGATGATGATTGATATACTATTTTTACGTATGTATTTCACCCCCATATACTCAGTACATTGTCAAAGTAATGATCCACATATACGTCTATGTGCTACATTGTCTCATAATGTAGGTTCAGGTGCTCAGTTTCAGCAGTGAAAGTGATTTTGAGCATCTCATCGATATTTCGGCAGTTGGGGAAGTCCTCATAGTTCAGGGACTTAGATACTCAAATTTTCAGCTTATCAATTTAGATGATTCAATATTTTTAGACAGTTCGAGTCAGTTGGGGATTTGTCCCAGTTACTCTTTAGATATTAGTGGTAATCGATAATTGGTCTTTTCTCTCTCTTACGCTCCTTTTCTCTAACTAACATATCTTTCAATGTCTTCTTTAACTTGATCATGCCATCGACGGTGAAGCAAACGCTGGTGATGATTAAGTACATTGCTCCATCTCTCTTCTTTGGTCTCTCCCTCCCCCTGCATTCTCGTTGACATGACTTGTCAGTCTTTGTGAAGTAAACGTCGATGGTGAAACAACACCGGCGATATGTAGGCACACTTCTCTCTCCCTTTCTTTCTTGGTTTCCTTCTCTCTCCCTTTTCCCCTCTATCCCTCTCTCTCTTCTCTAATATTAGTAAATTTGCACAGACAATAGCTTACTAGTTATTGGTCTACAATCAGCTTCGGTGAACTGGTTCGGCGGACATTGGTGGTGAAGGCAAAAGAGCAAGAAAAAGTAGGTGGGGGTCTCTATCGGATATTGCAACTATTATCCAGATTTGAGTAGGCAAATTTTCGGCAAAGTGGTTCTAACGACCGAATTTGCTGGGTTCCAGCATAACAAGCAAGAGAAGATTACATGATATACCTATCCTGGTAATTTCTAACCCTTGAACTTTATTTTATCGCATGTCCTTTTGGTATTTTCATTTCCTATAATTTGCGTGGGATTTCCTATCTATTATTGGAGTTTCTAGTAGTTGTTGTTCTTAAAATTTAGATATAGTGTGTTCTTTGAGGGTGTCTTTATTGTCTTGCTGTTTTTGAACCTCTTCTGTTGCTTCTATTGTGTAGTAGCTTGGGTGGTAAATAGTGAAAAAGGGTCATGTCCTGGGGGCTTGGAAGGCTGGGGGTGGAGTTGGGGTCAGGTTTTGGGTTAAAGTTGAAATACGGAAGGGGGTTTAGGAGAGGAGAAGAGCGAGTTGGTAAGTTGATGGTAGGGTCGTGGAACATAGAAACCCTTTAGGGTAAGTCGATAGCGCTAGTTAAGATTCTTAGAAAGAGAAAGATCAATATTGCGTTTGTTCAGGAGATTAAATGGGTAGGTGCTAAGGCTAGGGATGTGGATGGGTACAAGTTATGGTACTCAGGTAGTGAGAAGCGTAGGAATAGAGTAGGTGTCTTAGTGGATGAAGGGCTTAAGGGGCAGGTAGTGGAGGTTAATAGGGTTAATAATAGGGTGATGACTATTAAGTTGGTCATTGGGGGGTTTACGATGCACATCTGTAGTACCTACGCACCACAGTTGGGCCTGAGCAAGGAGGAGAAGAGGATATTTTGGGAGGTTTTGGATGAGGTAATTCGAGACGTGCCTAGTTCGGAGAAGATTTTCATAGGAGGGGACTTCAATAGGCACATCGGGGTTTTGCTAATAGGGTATGATGATGTGTATGGAGGCTTTGGTTTTGGGGATAGGAATTATGAGGGAGCTACTCTTTTGGACTTTGCGATGGCCTTTGGGTTGGTGGTAGTGAATTCTAACTTTCTGAAGAAAGAGGAGCAACTGGTTACTTTCCATAGTAGGATAGCCAAGATTCAGATTGACTTTTTGCTGCTTAAGAAGGGGGATAGAGCTTTGTGTAAGGATTGTAAGTTTTTTTTGAATGAGAATCTTACGACACAACATAGAATCTTGGTGATGGATTTAGTTATAAAGATGGGAAAGAAGAGCAGGGGTGTGCAGGATAGACCTAGAGTTAGGTGGGGTGGCCTAACTCCGATCAGTGCATTAGCGATAAAGGTGAAGTTGGAGGGGATACAGGCGTGGGAGTGTTGGGGGAACGTGGATAGTATATGGGATAGGGATGCAGGTTGCATTACAAAAACTGCTAGAGAGGTTTTGGGTGTCTCAAAGGGTTGGTTTGGCCAGCATCAGAGGGATTGGTGGTGGAATAAAGAAGCTAAGAAAAAGGTAGAGACAAAGAAGGCAACTTACATTAAGTTGGTTTAGAGTAAGAATGACGAGGAGAAGCTGGTGAGCAAGGAGGAGTACAAGTTTTCCAAGAAAGAGGCTAAGTTAGCAGTTATGACTGCTAAGACAACAACTTTTGAGAGACTGTATTTGAGTTTAGAGGAGAGAGACAGGGAAAAAAGGTTGTATAGGCTTGTGAAAACTAGAGAGCGTAAGGGTCGGGATCTGGACCAAGTGAAATGCATTAAGGGAGAGGATGGCAGAGTTTTGGTGGAGGACATTCTAATTAAGATAAGATGGTAGTCGTATTTTCATAAGCTCTTGAATGATGAGAGGGACAGAGGTATTATGTTAGGGGAGTTGGAGCACACTAAGAAATTTTGCAATTTCGGCTATTGTCGGTGTTTTAAGGTGGAGAAAATCTAGGAGGCTATTCGCAAGTGCGAAGGGGCAGGCCGATGGGGCCCGATGAGATTCTGGTGGATTTTTAGAAGTGTGCTAGCAGAGCACGGTTTCGGTGTCTAACCCATTTATTTAACAACATTTTCAAGATCGCTAAGATGCTCGAGGCATGGAGATGGAGCACGATGATCCCTTTATATAAGAACAAAAGGGACATTCAGAGTTGCAACAACTACCTTGGTATTAAGTTGTTGAGTCACACGATAGGGAAAGGGCGGTGGAGTAAAGGTTGAGAAAGATATTGCCTATTTAGGAGAATCAATTTGGGTTTATGCCTGGTCGCTCGACGATTGAGGCAATTTACCTAGTGCGGAGACTGGTAGAATAGTATAGAGAGAGGAAAAAAATCTGGACATGGTGTTTATTGATTTGAAAAATGCGTATGACAAGGTCCCTAGGGAGGTTCTTTGGCAATGCTTAGAGGAGAGAGGGGTTCCAGTGGTGTACATTCATTTGATTAAGCACATGAATGAGGGGACGAAAACTTGGGTACGGACGGTAGAAGAGTACTCCAGGCATTTTCTGGTCTTGACAGGGTTGCACCAGGGATTGACTCTTAGTCCATTTTTATTTGCCTTAGTGGTGGATGTGTTGATGTGGAATATACAAGGGGAGGTACCTTGGTGTATGCTTTTTGTGGATGATGTAGTTTTGATTGATGAGTCACGCCGAGGTGTCAATGATAAGTTGGAGGTTTGGAGACAAACCCTGGAATCTAAAGGATTCAGGTTGTGTAGGACCAAGACGAAGTACTTGGAGTGCGATTTTAGTGACTCGAGGCAAGAAAATGATGTGGTAGTAAAGTTGGAGTCACAGACGGTTTGTAAGAGGGATTATTTTAAGTATCTGCGGTCTATGATCCAAGGGAATAGGGAGATTGATGGGGATGTCTCTCACCATATTGGGGTAGGTTGGATGAAATAAAGGCTAGCCTCGGGAATTTTATGCGATAAGAAGGTGCCTCTCAAGCTTAAGGATAAATTCTATAGAGCTGTGGTCCGGCCAGCCATGTTATATGGGTCGTAGTGTTGGCCTATTAAGAATTCTCATGTCCAAAAGTTGAAGAAATTTAAATAAGAATGTTGCGTTAGATGTGCGGATTTATGAGGGCTGACACGGTCAGGAATAAGATTATTCGGGAGAAGGCGGGAGTGGCTTTGGTGGAGGATAAGTTGCGGAAAGTGAGGTTGAGAGGGTTTGGCCACATGATGAGAAGGGGCACGAATGCCCCAGTTCGTAGGTGTGAAAGGTTGGACTTGGTGGGTTTCAAGTGGGGTAAGGGTACACCAAAGATGTACTAGAGATAAGTGATTAGACGTGACATAAAGCAGTTACAACTTACTGAGGACATGAGCATTGATGGAAAGGTTTGGAGGAAGAGTACTAAGTTAGAGGGCTAAGGTGTGTGGTCGAGTCATAGTTTGTAAGTAGGAGGGTTAGGCTTTCCTTGGTTGGTAGCTCTAGATTTGGGGGAGGAGGTCTTTGGTTGGGTAATTGCACTTCTTTTTTATGGATGATGCTTCTCTGTTATTTTATCATTTTGGTCGCATTTTTGTCTATGGTCCTTTGTTTGAGCCGGGGGTCTATTGGAAATAGCCTTTCTACTCCTTCGGGGGTAGTGGTATGGACTGTGCACATTTTACCTTCCGCAGAACCCACTATGTGGGAATATACTGGGTTTGTTGTTGTTGTTGTACTCTCTAGATATTAGTAGTAGAGGCTTCTCAGACTGCTAGTTTTGATTTAGATTATTCAGTATTGAGATTTTAGATATTATTTTAGATATTATATTCAGATAGTTTTCCGCAAATAGTATGACTATTATGTCTATATTTTCCTTGTTATGAGATTTAGACTTAGTAGAAGGCAGATAGGGTTAGATTAAGGCTATTCATAGTCTTGAGCCTCGTTTGATATCTCGGAACCAGGTTTTGGGGTGTTACAAACTTGGTATCAGAGCCTATGGTTTATAAAAGTCCTAGGGAGTCAGAAAAGCTGCATTTCGTAGAGTCTTAATCATGGGTGTGAAGTATGCCACATTAATAAGCAAAAGGCTACGGGATATTTTTAGGAAATCAAGTCTTTCTTTTATGATCTATCATGCTTACAGTATCTCTATCTTTTTTTAACTTGTGCTCTTACTTGACAGTTGAATATGTTTTATCGTCGAGCTAATGCCCACAGAAATGATATCTAGCCACCCCAGCCTGTCAATTCTTTGAATGAGAATGTATCCAATGCTGAGTTTCAGGCGTTGGCCCAGGTAGTGACTAGCAATGTTCAGGGCAACCATTAGGTTGTAGTCCCATTTTAGCAGAATGGTGATTCAGCATTAGCTAGAATTAGAGATTTTATGAGAATGAATCTGCTAGAGTTCTTTGGGTCGAAAACAGGTGAAGATCCACAACTTTATTTAGATGAGGTGAAAAAGATCACCCAGATTATGCATATTTTTGAAGAGAAGAGTGTAGAGTTGGAATTCTATAGATTGAAGGATGTAGCGTATGATTGGGTAGTTATGTGGATGAATGGTAAAGGTAAGAATGTAGCTCCCATGAGTTGGCATGTATTTTGAGATACTTTTTTAGACAGGTTCTTTTCGTATGAAATGAGAGAAAATAAGATAGAGGATTTTGTGAACATGAGGCAGGGCTCGATGACAGTGAAAGAGTACTGCCTTAAGTTTATTTGGTTGTCTAAGTATGCCCCTGATACGATGGCTGATCCTAGGGAAAGTTTGAGTCAGTTTGCTACTGGAGTATCTAGCTTGGTAGTCAAGGAGTGTAGGACTGTCATGCTTATTGGAGACAAGGATCTTGCTAGATTGATGATTCATGCTCAGCAGATTGAGGTAGAGAAGTTGAAGGGGAGAGATAGAAGTAACAAGAAGGCTAGAACAGGGCAGTTTGAGTATGTCCAGGCTAGGTCTCAAGGGGAAATCATTCGCAGTTTCAGAATCGTTCATCTATGCCAGCACCATCTTCATCTAGTGCTCCCGCTCCCAAAGCTAGATAGGAGCAGTAGAGTAAGTCTTCTATGTCCAGATCTCAGAATAGTATGAGTAGAAGACACAGTTATCCTCCATGTGCTAAGTGTGGTAAGAATCATCCTGGTGAGTGTTTGATGGGGCATAAGGGTTGTTTTGGTTATGGTAAGTTGGGTTATAGAATTAGAGAGTATCTGCGTGATAAGAAGAGGAATAGAAATGTTCGTCCCCAGACGCAGGCTACTAGTGCACTAGCTCCTTTCGGTTGCCCAGCTCCTCTCTAAGGTATATCATCCAGTACCGGTGACGGTCAGAGCCAGAATTGGTTCTATGCCTTACCATTCCATTAGGAGTAGGAGGATTCACCAGATGTTGTTACTGGTATGCTTCGTGTCTTTTATTTTGATGTTTATGTGCTGTTAGACCCTGGGTCTAGTTTCTCCTATGTAACCCCATTAGTTGCAGTGAATTTTGAAATAAGTTCTGAAAGGATCCCAGAGCCCTTCTTGGTTTCTACCCCAGTAGATGAGTTAGTCATTGCCAAACAAATTTATAGAAAATGTCCTATCACTGTCCTTCATAAAATCACATTAACAGATTTAATAGAGCTAGATATGATTGACTTTGACCTTATTCTAGGTATGGATTGGCTCTATTCTTATTATGCATCCATAGATTGTCACCTGAGTGGTGAAGTTTTAGTTTCCAAATGAGCCATTCTTTGAGTGGGAGGGAAATTTATTGTCTCCCAAAAGCCATTTCATATCTTATCTTAAAGCTAGAAAGTTGATCTCCAAAGGGTGTATCTATCATCTGGTTCGAGTAAAAGACACTAAGTCTAAGACTCCCACAGTTCAGTCAGTCAGTGTAGTTAATGAATTTCCTAATATTTTTCCCAAAGATTTGTCAGGGGTACCTCCTAATAGGGAAATAGAATTTGGAATTGACCTTCTTCCAGATACTCTATCTATCTCTATTCCTCCTTATCATAAGGCTCTAGTTGAGCTCAAGGAGTTAAAAGAGCAACTTAAAGATTTCTTAGATAAAGGTTTCATAAGGCCTAGTGTTTCTCCATGGGGTGCTCCCATCATATTCGTGCGAAAGAAAGATGGTTCTTTGTGAATATGCATTGACTATTGTCCGCTGAATAAAGTTACAGTAAAAAACAAATATCCTCTTCCTAGAATTGATGACTTATTCGACCAACTCTATGGTGCAAGTTATTTCTTCAAGATAGACCTTAGATACAACTATCATCAGCTTAAAGTAAGGGAATGTGATATTCTAAAGACAACTTTCACATTCCGTTATGGTCATTTTGAGTTTCTAGTCATGTCCTTTGGTCTTACAAATGCCCCAGTAGCTTTCATGGACTTGATGAACAGAGTGTTCAAACAGTATCTAGACATGTTTGTCATAGTTTTTATAGATAATATTCTTGTCTATTATTGTAGTGAGGATGATTATGGAGACCATCTTAGAATTGTGTTACAAACTCTTAGAGATCACCAGTTATTTGCCAAATTAAACAAGTGTGAATTTTCGCTATGGTCGGTAGCTTTCCTCGGTCACATTGTTTACAGTAAGGGAATTGGAGTTAATTCATAAAAGACAGAAGCAGTAAGAAATTGGCCAAAACCTATTTCTCTATCTGACATTAGAAGTTTCTTGGGTTTAGCTGGATAGTGTAGATATTTCAATAAGGGTTTCTCGTCTATTGCATCTCCTATGTCTAGATTGACCCAAAAGAAAGTTAAGTTTCAGTTGTCCGATTCCTATGTGAAGAGTTTTCAGGAGTTGAAGACTTGACTTACTTCAGCCCCAGTTTTAGCATTACCTGATGGCATGGATGGTTTCATTGTGTATTGTGATGCCTCTAGAGTTTGTTTGGGTTGTGTTCTGATGCAAACAGGCAAAGTCACAGTCTACGCCTCTAGACAACTTAAGACTCACAAAATTAATTACCTGATCCATGATCTGGAGTTAGCTGCTATTTTGTTTACTTTGAAAATTTGGAGACATTATCTTTATGGGGTGCATGTTGATGTATTCACGGATCACAAAAGCTTGTAGTATGTGTTTACTCAGAGGGATTTAAATTTGTATCAGAGAAAGTGGTTAGAATTATTGGAGAATTATGATATAAGTGTGTTGTATCAACCAGGCAAGGCAAATATAGTGGTAGACGCCCTTAGTAGATTTTCTATGGGCAGTGTTGCTCATGTGGAGAATGATAAGAAAGAGCTAGTTCAAGAAGTTTACTGGTTAGCTAGATTGGGTGTAAGATTGATTGACTCAGCTGAAGGGAATGCTTGGGTTCAGAGTAGTTTCGAATCTTGTCTAGTTCGGAAGTGAAAGAGAAGCAAGATAGGGATTCTAGTTTGGTCAAACTAAAGACTCAATTAGCGACCAAAAGGCAGAGGTTTTCTCCCAAGGGGGAGATGGTGTGTTGAGATACCAGAGTATATTGTGTGTGTCGTGCATTAATAATTTGAGGCAACGGATTATGGAAGAAGCGCATGGTGTGCATTATTCCATCCATCCAGGAGCCACAAAGATGTACCGCGACTTGTGGAAACTCTATTGGTGGAGTAGTATGAAGAAAGATATAGCAGAGTTTGTATCCAAGTGTGCAACTTGTCAACATGTTAAGGTAGACCACCAAAGACCTGGAGGTACGTAGCAAGAGTTTGGTATCCCCACTTGAAAGTGGGAAGAGGTTAATATAGACTTTGTTATAGGGTTACCCCATTCACATCACCAATATAATTCAATTTGGGTATTTGTAGACAGATTGACTAAGTCAATGCATGTTTTACCAATTCACACATCCTACACGGTTGAAGATTATGCCAAGCTGTATATCAGAGAGTTAGTGAGATTGCATAGAGTTTCTCTGTGCATCATCTCAGATAGGGGCGCTCAGTTTGCCTCTCTGTTTTAGAGAGCATTTTAAAAGGGTCTTGGTACCTAAGTTTATTTTAGTTCAGCTTTTTATCCGTAGACACATGGTCAGGAAAAAAGGACCGTTAAAACTTTAGAGGATATGTTGAGGTCTTGTGTTCTTGATTTGAAAGGTATTTGGCATGACCATTTGTCATTGATCGAATTTTCCTATAATAACAGTTATTATGCTAGTATTCAGATGGCTCTGTTTGAAGCTCTTTATGGGCAGAGATGTAGATCATCAGTTGGTTGGTTTGAAGTGGGCGAGGCTACTTTGATTGGGCCAGACATGGTGTTTGAAGCCATGGAAAATTTTAGTTGATTAGAGAGAGATTTAAAGTAGCCCAGAGTTGTAAGAAATCTTATGCAGATATAAGAAAAAGAGATCTTGAGTTTGATGTTGATGACCTTGTGTATGTGAAAGTTTCACCCATGAAGGTGGTGAAGAGATTTGGCAAAAAAGGGAAGATTAGTCCCCGATTTATAGGCCCCTTTTGAATTTTGGGTCGTGTTGGGAAAGTGGCATATGCGCTTGATCTACCCGCAGATTTATCCTCAGTTTATCCAGTATTCCATGCATCCTTTTTGAAGAAGTTCATGGATAATTCAGCCATTGTAGTTCCTCTAGAAAGTACAGATATTTAGAATAGACTTTCATATGAAGAAGTCCAGTGGAGATTCTTGATCATTAGATCCATAGATTAAGGAACAAAGAAGTTCCCTTGGTCAAAGTTCTGTGGTGAAACCAGTCCATTGAGGGTGCTATTTAGAAAGCAAAAGCAGATATGCATACCAAATATCCTCATCTCTTCTCCACGAACTCAGACTCAGCCGAAGGTAGTAGTCTTTCTTCATTCAGTTCTTTTCCAGTCTCAAATTCAGACATATAACTATTTTCATGTAAATTCATGTACTCGCAGATCAGTTCTGTAGCTCAGTATATTTTAGATTCAGCCATACAGTTTATCTCAGGTATACATGTAGCTTATAGCCTCAGTATTCTCAGCTTAACTAGCCATATTTGAGGATAAATGTTCCCAAGGGGGAGATATTGTAATACCCCGTACTTTTTCCTAGCTCAATTTAGCTCCTAGAATGTCAAAGACTAGCTTCAAAAATGAATAACTTTTGTTACATATATAATTCTCCAGATTTAGACCCTTCATTGTGTGGGAAATTGAATTAGCTTTCCATCGATACCAATTTTGTCTAAATCCGATACTCGGTTGAGAAGTTACAACATTTTTACTAAAGTAGTACGCCATGTGGGCAATCACTGCATCACGGTGAAGGTTAAATTCACGTTTGTCAAATTCTAGTGGACCACCATGATAAACTCACATTGCGGTGAGGTCTAATTTCCTATTTGTCAATTTCCAGTCGGCTAATGCGATGGTACCTCATCCCAATGATGACCGAAATGGCATTCCAATAGAGTACCGCGATTGGTCTGCATCACATTGAACTTCCAGTTTCCATTCATCCTTTTTCCAGTGAGCTACTGCGTTAGTGGTGCGTCGTGGTGACATGTAAAATCGAGAAAATTTTATTGTTTTTAGTTCCGATTAAAAGTTTAATAAGGGCACTTTGGTCAATTCCTAAGCCCTCAGTTAGAGAATAACATAAGATTAAACACATTCTAAGCCTATTATGCTTATTTTTCATCCATTATCTCTCAAAGCAAAACCCTAGAGCTCAGAGATTACTCTCTAAGAAGTCAAATTCCCCCATTGTTTCTCTAATAAAGCTCTAAATTAAGGATTCCCAAATCAAGATAATCAAGAACTCATCTTCAAGAATACAAATAGGAATCCAAAATTCAAGATTCTTCATTTAATCATCAATTAAGGTATGTGGGGTTTATGAACAAGGATCCTCTTTCATCCTTATGCCCAAAACTAGCTTTTAATTATAACTTCATATGATTTTGAATGAATAAACATGAGATTTGAATTAGGGTTTGTACCCATTATTGTTATTTGTAAGATTATGAGTTTTGAGAGATTTTGAAGTTGAATGGCATATTTATTTTCATATTTTCATGCATATTGCAGTAAATTTCAGATTTTGAATTGAATTATCATTATTCTCAATATCAAGCATGAACTTTATGATGTTTTGACATAAACTTGATGCATGAGTTATTAAGCCCAAGATTATATGTTGATATTTCAAGAAAGATGATGCTTTAAGCATCTTATGAACAGATTATTTTCAATTTATTCAATAAAACTTTGATCTTTTGATCCTCAAATGAGATTTGAAATCCACTTTACAGATTTATTACAGATTACAGAATTCAGATTAGCTTTATTTACAGAATGACTTAGATAAATGCATAATTGGTTTGGTAATAACACTTATGCTTGCTTTTTAAAGTGGATTTCCAATAGAATGAGCATATAGATTAAAAGGGAGTTGTATTTAGCACCGACCTGGAAGTGAGGTATTAGTGTGCCCTATCTTCCATAGAACTATGTAGTCAACATAGGTACAAATTATAAAATTATTCCCACTTCTATAAGGATGATAGGTACAGATGTGATCACTTAGATTAAGTTATACTCTCTGGCATGAGTATGATACCTCTCCCCATCATGAGATTTTCCCCATAGGAAAATAAGACGTTGGACTCCATGATAGCTCACATGGTTTATGTCGGTTAGTAGAACCTCCCTAAAAAAAAGAGTAACCTTAACAGTAAAAGCTTTTGAAGCAGTTTTAAAGTAATTCCCTAAAGTTTTAAGCTTACAGCATAACGGAAAAGTATAACAGAAAAGTTTTTAGAAAAATAAGTGTAAAGGCTCACAGGTTTATTCAGATTATGCTTTACAGAAAGATATTAGCTACAGATTTTAGTTTTTGGATTTCAGATATAAAAGTGAGTCCTTTCTACACTTAGACAACATAATTTACAGATAGATCATTAGCACAACTTTTAGAACTAAATGTTATGACTCACTAGATTCATTCAATATTCTTTACTACTCATGATTACAAATTTCAGTTTCTCAGTTACTCAAGCTTATATGAGTCATTTACTTTGGCATGCATTGTTTTACAAATGATGATGATGATTGATATACTATTTTTACCGATGCATTTCACCCCTGTATACTCAGTACATCCTCAAAGTACTGATCCAGTGATCCACATATACATCTATGTGCTACATTGTCTCATAATGTAGGTTCAGGTGCTCAGTTTCACTAGTGAGAGTGATTTCAAGCATATCCATCTACATTCTGGCAATTTGTGAGTCCTTATAGTTCGGGGACTTAGATACTCAGATTTTTAGCTTAGCAGTTTAGTTGATTCAGTATTTTCAGACATTTGAGTCAGCTTGGGATTTATCCCAGTGACTCTCTAGATATTAGTAGTAGAGGCTTGTTAGACTGCTAGTTTTGATTCAGATTATTCAGTATTAAGATTTTAGACATTATTTCAAATATCATATTCAGATGGTTTTCCACATATAGTATGACTATTATGTCTATATTTTCCTAGTTATAAGATTCAGAGCAGATGGGGTTAGCTTAATGCTATTCATAGTCTTGAGCACTGTGTGACGTCTCAGGACCAGGTTTTAGGGTGTTACATATGGATTGGTTAGCATAATTATATTATCTTGCAAGCATATTGGTATGATGATACAATGTTGGTGAATGCCTTAATAAACGACTTCTGAGATAATGGTTAGTTTATGTGTAAAGCATTCTAATTTGGGCTTAAAGAGAATTGTGTAGCTCACCAAGATGGTGTAGATCCCAAGGGGAGGGGTTCAATACTGAAAAGCACATTTGCCGGTGTTGGGAGTTTATATGACCATATTCTTGGTGCACACATTACATATATATATTAGGAGGGCTACGACCTTAGTGTCTTTAGTTTTTCCTTATTTTTCCCAGATTCGTGCGGCTAACACGCACTGGGGCCCTTCTATCAGGAGAAGCTGGATCCATATAGCCCATGGGTGCCTTTAGGACAGAGCGAGCTACACAGTCCCTACCCCGTCATCCTATATATATGTATATGAATGTGGTGTATATGGTTTATGTCTAGATTTTGGTAATTGGGTTATTTTATCCCAATTCCCTGATTTATATGCCAATGCTCGCTCCACTGACTATCCCTGGACAATACAGCATTTCATGATGTTGGGTCCAAGGGATTTTCTATTGCTCCTTAGTAGCGTTAGGTGGTTTAGTACTCCTGTTGATCAACTGTAAAGTGGAAAGCCTTCATATTTTGGATGGCCTGGCTATTTCATTGGTTTTATTACTTTTTGGTATTTATTTTGGATTCCTTTTGGTCATAGTCTGCGATATTTCCTGACTTAGTTGGTATTCTGATTTTAAAGGCTTTTGTGGATAAGTGTGGGTTGTTTGTTTATTTTGACTCTTAGTTTTTAGTTGGTTTATATACTTTTCTTATCATCATGTTTGGTTGTCTTCTGCTGTATACTTTTATTGGTTTTGGATGGTAGACTAAAAAGGTGGTCTCCGGCTCACGATTAGCTTAGATTTCCGTCATGACTAGGCCCTGGTACGGGTTGTAACACCTTACTTCTCCCGAACGGACTCTAAAAATATAGAATCTATGTATCAAAAGAAAGCCAACAATACCCATATTGCCTATTTTAAAGTCGGGGTTAAAATGGACCCCCGAAATGCATTTTCAAAAAAGAAGGGCAAAATCATAATTTATGTTTAAAATATGTTTTTCATATTTTTAGGAGTCTACATCTGAAAACCCAAGAGAAAATGAGGTCCAAATTGAAAAAAATCATGTTTAAGCTCTATTGGCAAAATCTCCCAAAATCCATTTTTAAATCAAGAATCTGAAATTGTTTTGAAGATGAAATTGAGAGAAAACTGATAATTATAAGATTAGAAACTTATCCAAGTGAAAACGAAATTTGAATTGAAGAAATACAAGTTTTAGGCCTTCCAGGACAAAATCCACAATTTTTTCACTTGAATCCACGTTAAAACAAGAATTAGATGATAAAATTGGAGTAAAGTAGTTGAAATAAGTGTTTAGAAGCTTACCCAAACTTAGTAATGAAAGAAATTGCTCAAAACTGTGAAACCGTAAGCTTCAAGTCTAAAAAATAGGGGAAAAAGCGAAACATGGGTATATATAGGGTCCAAGTCTCTTGACTCAATGGAGATATCAGATTTTTTAAAAAAAATCATTTTCACAAAGTTGACCCCCGAATTTTAATTACACAACTCTCTGAATCGAGGGTCGAAATGAAATTTAAAAGTCATAAAACCACATCAACCATGTTATCAACCTAAAATTAACGTTTCAAATCTGGTGGCACAATTTATTTTGTCATCTGGCGGCCGATCAATAAATGATGACTGAAGTCAACTATAAGGCTCCCAAAGCCACCAAAAACTATAATTTCACATAAATCATGCTAAAATGCATCAGGAACCATTTAAATCATTCCCACGCCCAAAAATACCATAAAGAAATCACAAGAAGGGATAAAATGGTCAAATCACACAGAAATAAATATATCACAAAAGTCACCAAAAAATCAGGTCGTTACATCTGCTCTTGGACATTGTTGCCCCTCTACCTTGTAATGAAGATTATTAGTTATTAATAAGATTTCATCTCTCTTCTTTACTTTCTTCCTTAATGTTCTTTATTTCTCTATCTTCTATTTCTATCCCCTATTTCTCTTTCTTTTTTTTTTTCTTCATTTCTTTTGTTTTTTTTTTTTTCATTTTTTCTCATTTTTTGTTATAATCTTTCTTTTCTCGTTTTTATATTTTATATATTTTTAATATTTTGAATTTTTTGTTTGTATCAAACTATATATTTCACATAAATTTATTATCCGCACTTGGATAGTTTAGCTATAAATGAGTATAATTTATCATTTGTATTTGTACACAAACAAGTATATGGATTAGTTTTATTTGTTTAAATTTGAAATATACAAATATGCAATGTATCATTTAATACAAATATGTCGTTAGTATTTGTATATGAAATTTATCATTTGTATTTGCATATAAACAAGTATCATTTGTATGCGCATGATTCAAGTTGTACAAACATGATCATTTGATACAAATGTAACATTTGTATTTGTATTCTTCAATTTGTGTCGATGAAATACAATTCGTATCAATGAATTTAAATACAAGTGTTCTTTAAAAGAAAAATAACAATTTATTTTTAATTATTTGAAAATACAAATGATGTAGTCAACTGTAAATTCAAATACAAATACAATAAAATTACAAATACAAATAAAATTATAAATACAAATACAAAATTGTCCTTTAAAAATACAAGTGCATCAACTAAATAATACAAATATAAATATAAACAAAATAAAGCCATAAAATACAAATATAATATCCAGTCAACTATAAAATGCAAATACAAATAGTTCTTTAAAAAACAAGTACATCAATGAAAATAGATATCAATAAATACAATTGTATCAACGAATACAAAATATAAATAATGGTACAAATATAAATACAATAAGCGATTGTGATATTTTTGTTACTATCCATGAATTTTCCTCGACATAGCCATGCTTTTCTGAAATATAGAAAAAATATGAAACAGAATGATCATTCGATACAAATGTAACATTTATATTGTTCAAGTAAAATTTATCCAAATATAACATTTGTTACAAGTTGTCACATAAATTAAAGTAATAATTTTTTTCAATTATTTAAAAATACAAATGCTGCAGTCAACTACAAATTCAAATACAAACAAATAAAATTATAAATACAAAAATAATATGTGGTCAAAATGAAATAGAATAAAAAGAAAATAAAATTACAAAATACAAATACAAAATTCAGTCATCTCTAAAATACAAATACAAAATAGTTCTCTAAAATACAAGTGCATCAACAAAAATAGATGTAATATCCCTTATTTAAAGGGCATAATGGTAAAAAAAGTTTTAAAACAAAAAAAAAAAAGAGAAAGGAAAAGGCTATTAAACATAGCCTTGGGCTTCAGCAACCCACGATGAAGTTAAAATCTACCAATATGCGTCTTCAACACAGAAAAAAAGCTGAAGGGTTTAGGGGTTGTGTGATTGACAAGCCAAGAGAAGGATAAAGGAAAAAATTCTTGAGAGATCCTTATCGGATTCAAGGTAAATTTCTTAACTTGGTCCATAAATTTGACTCTTATAATTCATGACTTTAGAATTGGGTTGAAAGTTTAAGAATCGTGGGTTAAAATGATAGAGATATCTTTTAAATTAGCAAAAATACTAAATGATTGGATTATAAATTTATAATTCTGACTAAAATAAAGAATAATATATAGACAACAAGGTTTTTATGTTTAAGTTTTGAGAAAAATCAACTATAAGGTTGTTTTAACGGGCTGAAGCACAAATTAGTATAAGTTGACAAATTATGAGCCAATAACGAAATTTCTATACTTGGGTAGATTAAAGTAGTTATGTTTTAGCTTAAACGAAGAAATCAACACATGATTGATATGACGTGATTATAGATTCGATTGAAGAAAGACATACCAATTGTTCGAGGTGACAAATTTGATATTCCGTCAAGTGTACTGTGAGTTGTAACCCTACCGTGATTTGTGTTTATTAACTTGCATATTTTATACATGATTTTGATGAAATAAGAGTTATTGAATGCTTTGAAATTGCACGTGGGAAAAGTATTTTTATTTGATATGATATTGAAATGGTTACTAGAGGTATGATACTGTTAATGTTAAAGTTATTTCATTTACTTGAGACATAAGTATCTTGACATGTGTTTTATTCAAGTTTATATGTAATATGATTTGATATGAACTTAAGTGCTATGCACTATTTTTAAAATGCTTTCATATGAGTACCTACTATTTACAAAGAAAGTATAAATGTTAGTAGACCTTGATTTGAATTCTGTATCTAACATTGGGTTCCTTAGACCTAGTGCACCTTATATTTTCTAATTACTGTTACAACCCTCGCAAGTGGGAAGGTAGAACTAGCATACTATACTGATCTCCCTCGAGTAGGGACCTACTAATATGATTATTTGACTCCTTTATGAGAGATCCACGGTTATTGACTTTTCTTATAATAGAGGGGTCCACGGTTATTGACTTTTCTTAAAACAGAAAGTCACACTGATTACATGATTCATTTTTGAAAACCTCCCAAATATTTATTATTTGATATTATACAGTGCTTATTGAGTTTATTACTAAACTATTAGTTTATTTTGCTTACTTGAAACAAATGTTACTGTTTATTGTTACTGTTTTCTGAAAGAGCATTTATTTCATGATGTTTTATGACTTTTTCCCATTAGAACGATTGTGTTACGGGTTATTACTAACTGATCTAGTGTCTCACTTCTTGCTCTTATTTTTACAGAGAATGCAGGTGATCTTGATGAGGATTTTGTTAGCTAGAGGACTCAAGTTGGTATATTTCTGGTGTGCCCCGCACTTATTTGCATGGACAGGAGTTTATTTATTTTTTATGTTCTTATCCTTGGAAACTCTTAGAGTTACTCCATAGTCATGTCCTTAGAGTTTGAGCATTCTTTCATTATTTTGGACTTATGAAGTTATTGACTTCCTTTCATATTTTGGAGATGAACTTCATATTGTTATTTGATGCATTGTTGATGGTATTCGTGCATTGGTAATGATTTTGGAGAGTTGTGTTGGTGTTGTTGGTGTCTGGTTATGATGTTGAGTTGTTGTGCTGTTGATTTGACATAAGAAATTTTTTCGATAGACCCAAAAATAGGAAAAACTCTGCTCGATTTTCTGTAATATACCGACGATGCTTGCTTTGGAGTTCTAACCTCCTTAGGCCAATCATGATCCTATTTTGGGTCGTGACGATAGAATTGTATGAAAACATATCATTTGTATTTGGATGGTTCCATTTGTATTTACAAAATTGTATTAACGAATACAAAAATATAAATGGTGGTGGAAATACAAATACAATAAGCAGTTGTGGTATTTTCATTATTATCCACGACTTGTACTTGACATTGCCATATTTTTCGAAAATATATAAAAAATAGAATGATCACTTGATAAAAATGTAACATTTATATTTATATTGTTCAATTTGTATTAGTGAAATGCAATTCATATCAATGAATTTATATACAAGTATTTACAGAAAGAAAAGTAACAATTCTTTTTCATTTGCTTGATGATATAAATGATGCAGTCAATTACAAATTTAAATATCAACAAATAAAATTATAATTACAAATATAATATGCGGTCAAATTATAAATACAAATACAATTTAGTTCTTTAAAAATATAAGTGCAGCGATTAAAATATAATATAAATTCAGATACAATCCATATCAATGAAGAGAAAAAAAAAAGAAAGATAGAAGAAAACGACAAATAGAATTAAGAAGAAAAATCAAAAAGAAAGAAATAAAAAAGAAAAAAAAAGAAAAAATGAAAGAGAAATAAAGGCCAGAGATAGAAGAGAGAGAGAAACAATAAGGAAGGATAAGAAACCACTAAAATATTGCTATTTTGATTGTACTTTGTAGAGATATGTTGCAAATAAACCTACCCTACAAACTCAATTGCAAAAAGGCCACTTATTTTCTTTTTGGTTTATTTTGGTGGACGAAAAATAGGTTAGTCTAATGACCTTCATGGTAATTTTCCTTATTTTCATACATTTTCGGGGTCTAGAACTTTTCTATAACTGCTCAAATTTATTTATGACTTGCTGGGACTAACAGTTTGGTTATTGGACAGTTTGAAAGAGAATTTTAGTGATACCAAATATATTGTGGAATATTTAATATAAATTTACATTTGGTAGAAATATAATTTATTATCCTTCTAAAATATTTTTATGTGCGTAAAATTCTTTTGTTATGGTATATCTATGTTACTTTATAAATAGGTTTATAACTTATTAATATTTTAGAAGGAGATAATGAATCTGGATATATTAAAATATTATTATTATTATTATTATTATTATTATTATTATTATTATTATTATACAATAGAGGTTTTATTTTAAATAAGTTTCTATTTATTATGAAGTATTTGAAATATTATATTTATTTTATCATGAAATGCAATATCCAAATATATATATAGTGGGATAAAAATATTTTAAATTTCAAACCCATCCCCACGTGGAAGTGGAGAATGCTGGTAGCTAATGTTTATAGTGCCACTTATCAATTACAAGTGCCTTGTGTTGACCCCTACCTTAAATATCATTAAGTACTATATGCAATTAATTTGCCAACATATATTATGTTAACTTTAATAACTTTTGGAATCAATTTCCAATAGCTAATATAGTATGTAGGTGTTCAAACAAATTTTAACCTTAAATCAATCTTACCTTGGAAGAACATTACTCCTTTATTGGTATACATTGAAGAGAAATGATGTGGGAAAATAATTCTATGATTTATTAGATGGAAGAAAATTAAGTTATTCGAGCTCGAATTCTAGTAGAGCATTATTTATATATTTCTCGGAGAGTTTTTAACTTTGGAGTCTAGGTAGGCTAGGCTTACCCTTTCTTTAGATTGAGCTTATTTACAGTAATTGCACACTATTATGCTAGTTTTAGATAAATAATTGTAGTTTGTGTATCATTTGATATATATATATATATATCATGCCTGTTTATCTAGTTAGGACCTCGTTCTAGTAAATTTTAATTTTTTATCTTTTAGAATGATATAACATCTATATTTTAAGACATAGAATTAAGTTTCGTAACCTTGAATTCATCCTTTTATAATTATGATATGCGAATAGTTATTTAAATATATTTTAGTAATGGTTTGGGGTCAGAATATACTTATTTCTATCATTGATTATAAATTTTGGTACCACTTTGGCATTGATTATGGTATGATTTGGGTTTTAATTTTACAATTGGGTATAGCTCCTGTGAGTTTCGATTCGAGTCCGATATTTGGTTATGATGATTTAAAAGTTTTGGTACTGATTAGTGTTGTTCTGAGAGTTGTGGTTTTCTGTGAGTTCCTGTTCGAGTCCGGTATATGATTATGAGTTCTATTCTATGTCATGTATGTGACTTCTCATTATTGCCCACCATTTTCGGTTCAAACTGACATTTGGCCTCTAGTTATTATCCACCATTATCGGTTTGAGCCTGCGTCTGGCCTCTTGTTTCTACCTATTGGTGTCGGTTCAATTTTGATGCATATTTGGATAACTTATATAGTTTTACGGGGTTGGTTCAGTTATGGATTATTTATACTTTTCTTTAAATTACTTCTTGTGTGTCCCACCGACTTATGGAGGCACATTTGGGTTAATTATTTTCTTTAATGTGCCTGACAAGCTTATGGGCCCCCAATTAGGTTATGTTTGATTTGTCTTTTATTATTACGTTATTTATCTTTCTGTTTTTCTTTTATTATTCCATTATCGAATTTGCCTAGTTCGATAGTTGTTTACCTTTCTATCCCTATTTACTATTGGCTTAGATTACACCCTCACATCTTAATTATGCTTTTGTTGTATCGAGTTCAATCGGTCGATGATGCCGACTGAGTTTTTTGGTACTCATACTACACTTCTACATCTTTATCCAAATGCAGATCCAAGCTTTAAAAACCAGTGTTAACATGATTCCTACTTTTCAGTACTAATCCAGAGCGGGGTGAGCTTGCTGTCGTTCGAGACTGATATTCCTCTATCTGTTCCAGTTTAGTATTTTGTACTCGAGTCTAGTTGTATATATTTTGTATGTTTTGGATTCTGTCCAATGCTCTAGGCATCTTGTAGTAGTGTCGCTAGTACTGACCTTATCAGTTATTGGGCGGGTTCATTTGTATTTGTTGGACCTTTTCTTTCGCTCATTTTGATATACTTTATATGTTTCCTTTCTGAGTTTTGCTTACTAGTACTACTGTTATCATTATATTTAATATTTTTTTGCCTTTTGCCCATTATCCCGTTACCAATCATTTCGGGCTGTGGCTTCGCTTGCCTGCTGGTGGGATAAGGTAGGTACCATCATGACTTGAGAAATTGGATCATGATAGTTGGTTAACAAAGTGTGGCATCCACATGGGGTCAGGGGTAATTTATATTGTTAAGGAATTAGGAGTGTGCCTTTTAAGTATTTTAAATGACACATTGGTATCATCTACTTCATTAAATTCAATAAATATCATACTTTGATTTTGACGCTTCCTCAACTACGTTAAATTGAGTAAAAATGACTCTTCTTGTTTCTCTGATGCTGCGGTTGAAGTTTGTCTTTCCCAGGTATGTTTTCATCTTCTCCCAAGATTTTTTTAGTTCCATATCAGTACAATTTTGTGAAAAAATTGAGATTTTTGTAACCCTAGAAATTAATAAATTTGAGATTTTTTTAAAAAATTTCGAATCTAATCCACTTTTTGCCAAAATTTGAACTTTTAGTTATTTGCTTCATTCAATAGCTTCTTTTGCTGGTAATGTTCATCTCTATTCATAAATATTTAGGATTTTATGGTTATTGTTCTTGGAATTTCATGGTGTATTACTCGACTATTGTTCGATCACTATAGCTTTAACATCCCATTTTGTGAATAATGAGAACATGATTTGTCTTGATTTTACTGTTCACATCTAGATCTTAAAAAATGACACAAAGGAGAGGCGAAAGAGGGAACATACTCACCCATTCGTCTGGCAAAAAAAAGAAAATCCAAAGAGAGTGCGCAATGGAAAAAGGAAAAAGACGAGGTTAGAAAATGAATATGTTTCTTTCTCAAATGAGATTGATGAGTATGCTGATGAAGGATTATAATGGTTTTGGATTGTTTAATCGAAGGAAACTATTTCAAAAAATGTAAATGATGTTCCTCTATTCTTACCTCATTGAAATAAAAATTGATGTTGAAGATTATGGTATGACTATTTGGCTTGATGAAGTAGAAAGTTTTCCTTCAAAAATTTCAGTAAAGGATAGGTTTCCATTGCTTGTTGAGTTTAAGAGGAGTTTGGCCGATAAAAAAATTTAATAAAAGATTTACGAGATTTTGCTTTGTATGTTTTAGAAAGTTGTTAGTAAATTTCAATAAATTCAATGGTCAGTTGGTACATTATTACCACTCTGTTGTGTTATAGATGTAAAGATTTTTATTCAATGACAAGTCGATATGATTTGGATTGAAAGAGTTTGCGTTGATGATGGGTTTGAGTTGTCAATCCCCTCCACACAAAGAAAAATTACAAAACATCTCTGCAAAAGGTGAAGTTTTTTGTAGAACTGTTAAATATAAGTAGTTGCTTGATATTTATGTTTAAAATATGCAGTGACCGAACATGTGATTGATGATGAGAAAAAAATTTACCATTGATTATGAAAATGTTAAAGAAATTGTTGGAGTTGATTTGAAAACTAAAAAAAAAGCTTTTAGAGTAGATGTGGAAGATGCTGGCGAGGCTCTTAGAGATGCTCTTGATCAGGTTGATAGGGATCGTAAATGATCTGAGGTTGATGATGTTGATCTTAAACCTGATGTTTTAATTGAGGAGGAAAATGAGAAAGTCATATAGCAAACTGATTAGATTGATGAAACATATCATATAGCAATGCCTGAATCAACTGTCAGAAATATAGTAGATTTTTCTGAACAAGATGTCTTTAAGAAAGATGTCCAAGATAGAGAGGTTGATGTGTTGTCCATTGTTGCAGATCTCAATGTTGGGAAGTCGAGTGATTTCAAAAACAGTTCCTAATTTCATGTTTGTTGTCTGACAGTTTTTAAGGCAATTTAATTTCGTGTTTGATGAAGTTCCTGTTTCTGACAGATAATTTTCTTATTTTGGATAATAATGATTCTTGATTTTTATTTTTTAATGGTTATTGACAATATTAACAACCTTTTGAATTTTTTTAGGTTTGATGGTGTCCCTAATTTTGCTTTTATGATGGTTATTTACAATATTGACAACCAATTTGACTTTAATGAACGCTTTTGGTGGATGGTAGCTGATATACAATATCTATTTTTGATATTTAATGATGAAGTCTTTTATTTTATGTGATTTATTCTTGTTCACTTACTTCTAAATATGGTAAGGTTGAAATGACAATATCAGTAGTTGATAATAAACTAATAGAAGATGTTTATCAGTGCATATTATAAATAAAAGATCAAATCTTGGATATGGTAGACACACAAATACTTTTGCATATATTATGCAAACTACATCACTAGTACCACTTACCAACTACATATCTCCAAGTAGCAATTAGTACTAATAAACCACACACTATTACCTCATGTCGATTAATTTTTTTATTCAACAACAATAAACTTCTACTTAAGTTGATCCCTCTCGATCTCTGTTTCTTTTATCATCCCTTTCAAATAATTCCTTCTATCACGACCCAAAATTCAAAGGGTCATGATGACACTTGTCGCGGCGAACCTTGGCAACTAAACCTATCACCTTAACCAATACATAAAGGAGAAAAAGACAATAATAACCCCATGGTAAGGCTTCTAGAGTGAAAGAAATCCATACAAGTATAATAAATGCTGAAAGAAACACAACAATGAAATCATAACTCGTCAATAATATAAAGACGTATCTAGTACACCTCGAATCCATAGAAATACATAAGTTATCCAAATACACAAGAAACTCTGTCTTTAAAATAAAAGTAAAGACATAGTCTATATAGAAAGGTAGTAGAAGACATCCAGACACCTTAAAATAATCAACTACCTTTAAAGCCACAATAATTGCCCGAGTCAAGCAATGTGGGCTGCACCCGAACTTGAATCTGCACCGAAAGAGTACAGTAAGAGTGAGTACGGTCTACTTGTACCCAGTAGGTATCATAGACCGAATGAGCAAAGTAAAAAATAGAGTACACAAAATACACACTAAGGATACATCACCTACAATCAGAAAATGTCCTACAACGGTAGCCCATGCCGCTTGCACTAACAGTTCTAATATATATATATATATATATCATAATTACAATAGCAATACAACAAATATAACACAAGTATACATCATATCACGTGCATATATAAATAGAGAAGATCATGCATATTTAGGATAGTCAAGTATAAGTCATATGATATATAGGGAGTAGACATATAACAAGTAATTAGAAAATCCAATCACAATATCAATCGCAAATAAGGTAAATGCATTGTATAGTATGATGATGATGATGTACAAGGTTGAAATAGAACCTTGAGATTGACACACAATCTTGAGGTTGGCACACAACCTTGAGATTCGGACACAACCTTGAGCAATATCCAGTATTTTCAGTGTTTCTAATATTTTGCAGTTTTTTCAATAATTTCAGTAATCCCAGTTTTTCTGGCGTTTCCAAAGCACATACATAATGTAAGACACAAATCAAGTACACATATATGAAAACAAGTAAATATAAATTAATAGATCAAACAAGTAAAATGATGCATACGATGACATAAGAATGATAGTGCAAGGTTCATAACCATTGAAATAAGTATTTTTGCAACCAATCCACATGATGTATTTCCACAACAACTAGTCCATATGAAGTATTTCCACAACCAATCACAATGTTATAATTTCACAACCACGTGAGCCAATATCCACTCACTATTTACGCTATCCATGCATTTTCTACATGGTTCACATGTCCACAAAGTATGATTATATCACAATACGTCAAAGGTACCATAATAGGCATTTCTAATCAACACGATACAATTATTCTCATGTATTCAAGACTATCAAATTATCACACAAGACCCCGCACAGTCACACATATCACATGATATCTCAGATTCAACAATTACATCACATTTGGGCCACCATACGGGTTTTTTTTTTTAAAAAAGGGTCCGAATAAAAATGAGTAAAAAACGAGGTCCAAATAAAAAAAATTATTTTTTGTCTTTATTGGATAAAATACATACTCCCATAAGCATTTTACCCTTTAAGGCATAAAACACATATACCACATGCGATTTACCCTTTGTGATCTAGGTTGCACCAGAACCCTGGTGCACCAGATTTTTTAAGTCCAAAATAAACTTCGACGGGGTGTCCGAGATTTGTTCGGAGTTCGATATACACAAAAGAATTATGTAACCGCACTAAATTCGATGCTCTTGACTTAATGGAAATATCAGAATTTTGAAAAAATGTTATTTTCACAGAGTTGGCCCAAAACTCAAAATCACAATTTTCTAAATCGAGTGTAGAAATGAGATTTAAAAGCCATAAATCCGAATCAAACATGTTACCACCCTAAAATCAATGTTCTAAATTTTTGCTGGCGCAGTCCGTGCAGTCATTCACTGCACGGATCAAAATCACCTAAGTGCATAATAAGTATCTTGAAGCCTCTAAAAACCACAATATCACATAGAAGGCACCAAAATGCATCGAAAATTATGATAATTGCCCCCACACCCTAGAAATACCATAATGCAACTATGATTAGGGTAAAATAGTCATTTTAATTAAAAACACATATTTCATAGATTTCATCAAATTTCTAGGTCGTTACACCTTCTCTCTTTCGACTCTCTCAGCAATGTCCTAAGCATAGACATATTATCTTCAGATTCCATTAGCCTTTCTTGTATCTTAAATATTAATTAGGTGAAGAAAAAAAATATCAATGTGTCAGAGATTCTGGACTTTGACTTATCGAATTTGCGATGAGTTGTGGTGTTGCTCAATTCTCCATTCTCCTATGAAAAATAACAAATGATTAAAACTTTTTTTACAAAAATAGATGAAAAATTTAGAAGCATAACTTCACAAGTTTACAAGAATAGAACCTTCAACTAGAATTAATTTTTGTGCGTGAAATCTTTAAGAGACTCTTTACCATATAAAAAACATATGAGTTTTTTGGATGGGATGGTCAGATGATTGAAACATTTATGATAGATGAAAATGAAAGTTAATAGGAGATTTTTTATCCTAAAAAAAGAGAGAGAAATTTTGTAACACCCCATATTTTTGAGCTAGAAATTGAACCATCGTTCCAACGTGTGTAAACTTTAATCCCATTATTTGTATGTTAATACATGCATCATGATCTTTATCCTAGTGTGCAAAGTGCTTTTGACTTGAAAGATATTCATAAGAATCACTTAGAACAATGTTGAGTTTAGGAGCATTTGATTTATCCAAAGTTTGGTATTCGATTCTACAAGGGTCTACTTTAAACGTGTATAAATTTTGACATATGTGGAATTTTATAGCTTAAGACCTAGAAAATAGTAGATAATCGAATTAGATTTCCAACGATACCAATTTCTCTATAATTTGATACCCAAGTAAAAGGTTATGGCCATACAAAGGGGTGTGCGTCGCCTAACAATCGCCCAAGGATGCTGGAATGGTTGTGCGATTGGATAGGCGACACCCAGCCATGGGCTACGAAATTGGCAAGGCATATCCCACCTTGGCTTTGGAGATTTGTTGGACATCGCTTAGGCCATTGGCCTGTGCCAAAAATACTCCGTTCTAACTTAAATCAAGGGTGTTGAAGTCATTTCACACCCCTAAACCGTCCCTAATCACTTCAAAACATTTTGATGTATGAATATAGTCGCTATTTAGTCTCTCCAAAAATGAAATTCAATATTCTTAAAATGAAAAAAAATCCCAATCACTGTTATCTCGTTAAACTGATTAACTTCTTTCTCTTAGCCCTAAGTAATCAGTAAGCAACTCAGAAATGCTCCTCCATTCCCAAGAATAATATTCAAGTCCTTTTCACAAGAAATCAAGGAGTTCAAGGTTTCAATCCAAGAATCCTTTTAGAAATCAGTTATTAAGGTATGTGTGATGTTCATCCATGGGACCTTTTCGTCCATGGAGTCCAATAACCTATTTTTATGTTTTAAGTCATGAAATTACATGTTTATTATGAATTATATCCATGAAGCTCTTATGAACTTTGATTTCGAATCAGGTTTATCATGTGATTTTGTTGCAACTATCCCTTAACATGTTTGAATGATGATTATTCGCATATTAAATTCTTAACCCATGATTTTAATATTGCAATTATGCTATTATCAGATATTTTAACTGTTCCCATGCTTTAACTCATGACCCTTGTGTGTTTGATGAAATGCCTAAGAGATGAATTTTGAACAAGATCCCTATTATGGTTTGTAAAGCTATATATATGACCTTATTGATACTTCTATTCAGTGTTGGGGATTATGAATACCAGAAACTTAGCTGTTTACTTAGTCTCAATATCTTTCAGAATGGTTTCATATATGTGTAAGAATTATTCATTCATTCAGTTATCATAATCAGTTAAACTTAGATCAGTTCAGTAATCCGAGTCAGTTCAGTTGGGAGTAGGATTTTGGACCGAGTGAACCCAGGGATGGGGGCTCACTTGCCAGTATAGGGTGTGACCTTTAGTAGTAGTCCCTTAGTTCCATAACTACGTAGATAGCTTAGGTTAGAGATATCAACCTACCAGTTGAGGGTTTATAAAGTGTCCACCTGCCAGTTGAGGGTAACACACATCTCATTAGAGCACCTTCCAGATAAGGGTCACTCACAACCATTGTTAGTACCCGTGGCACAGTACTGACACCCTTCCAACTGGGGTTACAGGTGGGATCCTAATTTGCTCATATTGGGGAATGTCGATTAGATGATATCTCCCACAGTTTCAGTTCAGTATTCAATTTAGGTTTTCTTGGCTATAGAATACAGACTTCCAGTTATTCAGTTATCAGATTTCAATATTTCAATTTTATAGATTATTTTAAAAAATATTATATGCTTGGTCTTTCCTTCTTAGTATTTTAGTTTATGCATGCACAGTCAGTTATCTCATGCTATTCATCCAGTTATTACTTCATATACAGTTAACCCATGGATTTCAGTGTAACTCCATCTTATATACCAGTGCATTCAAAGTACTGACCATATACTTTTCTTTGTGCTATGATGTCTTATATCATAGGGTCAGACACTCAACTTTCTGATTGCGCTTAAACAGTTCAGCTTATCAACGGCAGCAGTTGTGGTGAGTCCTCATCTATTAAGGACATGGTTTTGTTATTTTTGTTTATCTCAATAGTTTAGTATTTCCATTTAGTCGGAGTAGTTGGGGGTTTGTACCATCAACTCCATAGTCAATCAGTAGAGGCTTTTCAGATAGTTAGTCGGTTTGTCAGTTGTGTACTAGTATCATAGGCCAACTCAATTTAATAGCATGTACACAACATAAATCAAATAACAAAGAGACAGGCATCATCACATAAAAATACTCAATGAATCAATAATACAGCAATAATAAGTCAAACAGTGCTCACAAATAAGCCACATAACCATCAAGAGTATCAACCATACTGTAAACATCCACAAAATCAACACAAATATATACACTTATGCTATGGGATTTATTTTTGCCAAAATAGTCATGACCTGCAGGGACCAATCTATGTTCATATACCGTACCTGCGTGGTACCCGATCCAACAAATACTTATCTGTACCAACGTGGTACCCGATCCAACATATACATATCCGTACCGGTATGGTACCTGATCCAACATATACATATCCGTACCGGCGTGGTACCCGATCCAATATATACATATTCATACCGCATGGTACCCAATCTAACATACACATATCCGTACCGGTGTGGTACCCGATCCAACATACACATATCCGTACCTGTGTGGTACCCGATCCAATATATACATATCCGTACCGATGTGGTACCCTATCCAACATATACATATCTGTACCGGCGTGGTACCCAATCCAACGTATACATATCCATACCGGCGTGGTACCCAATCCAACATATACATATCCGTACCGGCGTGGTACCCGATCCAACATATACATATCTGTACCAGCGTGGTACCCAATCCAACATATACATGTTCATACTGGCGTGGTACTCAATCTAACATGTACATATATGTACCAGTGTGGTACCTAATTCAACATAAACAAGTAATATTAATATCAAATTTACACTACCACACATCATACAACATGATGTACCAAGTTTACAAGTACACTTAAAGTCATTAGACAATTTCATCAAGTTAATTTTCAATAATCATTTATAATCAACAGTCCAAACATCAATAATTTCAAACATTTTTGAATACCAATCAACAAGTATCCAATTTAGGAGCATACACTCAGTTAAGTCGAGTCTAAACTCCAATTAAATCGTAACCTACCTCAACCGAAGGACTCAAATACAAGCTACCCTGCAAGGGTCTTGCCCTTCCGTAATGTTTCCGAATATTTCAAATCTGCTTCAACATATAATTCTCATAAGAGTATGAACAAGTATGACAAATTTCAACTACAACAAGTCATTATTCGATCCCCAATTAAGAATTTCTAATCTACAAATCCTAACCAAATTTAATCATAATTTTTACAAACTATACGAAATTGAAGTACTCAAATTACATAGGAAATCCCTTCAACCAGTAAATTGTTGCTAATCCCTAGATTATCATCACAAAACTAATGATAAATAATATATTTTCCTAAATTGATTTGCACAGTACGTTGTTTTAGCTAATTTCTAGTTTCACAAATTATATGCACATAGTGCATTCTCACCTAACTTCCAATCTTCTTAATTATAGTATGTACTAGCAATGCACAGATGATGTGCTAACTTCCAGTTTCACCAAATTATATGTGCATAGTGCATTCTCCCTAACATCGTTTTCCTTTAGATACGAACATACTGCCTAACTTGTCTTCACTTCTTAATAAAGACAAAATAATTCAATCATTAGCCAATCATTTAATGATTATTACTATATTACACCCAACATCATCATGAACAAACTTGCAAAACATTTTCACTATCAATTTTCTCAACTCACCTGAAGCCGTCGTCTTTTTATTTTTCTTCTATGTTGTGTGAGAAAACCTATGCGTAATTTCTGTACTCCACCTCTCAATCTATCAGACCTTATTTTTAATAAATATGCTAAATTCTTCCCATTTAAATTAATTCTTTTATTACCCACATGAAATAATAAACTATAACTTTGGACCATTAAATCACTAATTAAATTAATAATCTAAAATACCTAAAACTCTAATATGTCCTCAAAAAAATCTATACTTCTCATCCCGTGGGTCATAATTCACGTATTCCAACTACATTTAGGAGACATCAGATTTGGTAAAATACCTTCCAATCTATCCTGAATGATTCTTGATAGGATTTTATTGATAAAATTACTAAGACTAATTGGACTTAAATCTGATAAAGATTGCACCTTATCCTTTTTAGGAATTAGAATCAAATTAGTGTGTGTAATGGATTTTGGAAGTGTATTACCTACAAAGAAGCTTTTGACCATCCTAACTACATCTTCTGTGATGACCCAGACTAACGGACCGTACGGGCACCTTCTCTATTCTAAGTAGCTAGGAGAACCCTTATTATCCAACTAAAAATATGCGGAAGACTTTTGTTTTCAAGAAAATATAAAGTAAATTAAATACTAATAAACAAACTTTTTACAAATACTTCTTGCAAATGTCCTTCACTATCCCAAGACTTGGCCAGACATGTACAAGAGCTACCTATTACAACATAGACTGACAATGAAATAAATAATACAAAGAATCTACAAAAGTTAGTGCTGAATATTGTAATCCATCTAGCAACTGCAACTAACCTGCATCCAGTCTACACTCAAAGAAGGAATGTAGAAGAGTTGGGCCAGTACAACCACACGTACTGGTAGGCATCATCGGTTGATCGTGTTAGTTCATATAATCATAAAATTGAATTAAGGAAAATAAATCATGACATTTTTAATGGAATATAATTCAACTAAGGTTGTAATAATATTATTAATTTACCTATATAAGTTACAACATCCAACTACTCTTCAAACTCCATCAATATTATATTCGCTACTAACAACCTCTAGCCTCATTAGCTTACACCATCAACCACAATTCAACGCTAATACATCACTATTCCTCTTTATTCACCTTATCTATTTCATTACTCATATCTACAGGAACAAACTCGTACTCATACACAACTCACACTAAACTCTCGGGCTAACAACTAAATACTCTATTATAATATTAAAGAATGATAACTAGTCATTCTGCTAAGCTATGATTAAAACACGTATAAATGAAGCAGGTCAACCAACATATAAGTAAGTACAAAGTTTCACTTTTTCAAATACATATCGCATAATCAAATACCTAATGAATCAACAGTACAACAATAACAAATCAAATAGTGCTCACAAACAGTGCGGGGAACAATCTATGTTCATGTACCGTACTGGCGTGGTACCCGATCTAACATATACATATCCGTACCGGCATGGTACCCGATCCAACATATACACATCTGTACCGGCCTAGTACCAGATCCAACATATACACATCCATATCAGTATGGTACCTGATCCAACATATACACATCTAAACCGGCGTGGTACCCGATCCAACATATATACATCCGTACCGATGTGGTACCCGATCAAACATATACACATCCATACTGGCGTGGTACCCGATCTCACATATCAATCCATAACGACGTGGTACCCGATCCAACATATACACATCCGTACTGGCGTGGTACCCTATCTTACATATACACATCCTTACCAGTGCGTTACCTGATCCAATATATACATATCCGTACTGGCGTGGTACTCGATCCAACATAAACAAGTATTATCAATATCAAATTTACACAACCTCATAGCATACAACACAATGTACCAAGTTTACAAGTACACTTAATTTCATAAGACAATTCCATCAAGTAAATTTTCAATAATCCTTTATACACGCATTAACAATCCAAACATCAACAATATCAAGCATGTTCGAATACCAATCAATAGGTATTCATATCATTACTTTAATGAGTTATCATTATCAAACAATCCACTCATAGGCTCAATTCAATAAATCATCATTATCACCAATTTAGCCTCTCATGGGCATCAAATAGATATAGCATTTTTATCAATATCAAAATAAGAATATCACAACATAAATCACTATTTACTTATTACGCATACAAGTCAGTATTGGAGTCTTAATTAATCATTAATTATTAAAAATATCATTATCTTCTTAAATACCAAAATTTGGGTTCTAACATGACCACCTATAACTAGCACATTCACGCGTATCATTATCCTCTACCTCTTTCCATATTATACAATCATCACACTAATTTAAGTCATCTATCCCTTAGATAATACTATGCTCATCATATTCGATCTTAGAATAATTCTCCTCATCATATTATTAATACAGATGACTTAATACCATTACACTTCAACTAGGTTCATCACTAGAACAACTTAAAAAACGTCATGTTCATATACTACATTTACAACAATCTCCTTTCGGGCACATAACACATAATATCATAAATATCACATAATCAATCAATAATATAGTTTTTGGGATTAAAGTTTAGCACTCGTGTCTTTATCCACCTCAACTCCATTCCCGCAGTCCTACACATGCTTTCTCCCATCAATTCTAAATTATGAAAATATAAAATAACAAGATCTTCCACTTATTAAACCTAGCCTACCTGGACGCCAATCTTTTGAATGATTCTAGCCACAATAAAAATGTTATTTCTTTTCCTTCATGCCTTGGAATAATCAACCATCTAAAAATCAAGCAATAATAAGAGTAATTAAACAATTACTCTTCAAACAAATATCTTTGGGATTAAAAATAACTAGTTCTATCCTTAATTCATGGTCTATATCATTCCCCAATGCTAGTTAGCCATTAATTAGCTCTTTCAAGCTTAACTCATCTCCATTAATGGGGTTTTTATGCTAAAGGTCTCATCTTTATGGAATTCAAGGTTCCTAACCATCAAAATTCACAATCTAATTTGTGAAATTCATGTTAGAAATATTTAATTTATACTGTAGAATCAGATCTAGGACATATTTAAAACCACCAATGAGTATTTCCCAAAAGAATTCCACCATTGAAGGTATTTCTAAGGATTGTAAGATGTTAAAGGATTAAAAGATGATGAAAATAATGAAAACTTACCTCAACAAAGGAATTTCACCTTAAGCTTTGGGAAATCACCTCTTTGAGTTGGGGAATGAAGTTTGGGATCTTTATGCCTCAAAAATGGTTGAAGTTGATTTAAATAGTATTTTAGCTATAGCGAAATCCTGTTTATGCCCATACAGTGATCAGTAAAACAGTCATAACTTTTTACTCTGAATTCAGATTGAGGAACGATTTATTTCATTGGTAAGAGGACTCTAAGATATTTGATTTGATAGGTAATGGCACCCATAAATCCTTATATTCTATGATATATGATCATTCAAATTGGCCCTAATAGAAACCCATATTGAAATTGTATCGGAAGGAAAGTTTTATACTTAACTTTGTGATAGGGATATTGTACGACCTTAATTCATACCTAAAGAACTTTCAAAACTAAAGTATTGACATTATCACTCATGAATAATCAAAATTCATCAAGTTTGAGTCTATCTAGACACATTCGAAGGCTCAAATCTTCACCAAAAAATTTGAGGTGTCATAATAATTAAAATATTAGCTATTTTGGACACAAATTAATATTGAGGAGTGAAAATTAAGAATTTTCATGAATTTATTATGAATTATTTAGTAACAACAAAATGGGTCGTTATAATCAGATGCAAATTTATCTTTTGTTCATCCCCGAACGGGCATTCAGTGGACAAAAGCACGAGGTTGGAATTAGAGAAACATTACTAATAGAGTTGCTTATACTACACCTTGTTCACTCTCTTGATATCCCTACTGATCAACCCACTTTCTATACTCAATCTGTAATACCCGTACGTTTCCTAGCTTGAATTTTTTCTCCTAAGAATGTTAAAAGCTTTTTTTGAAAGATGAATCCACTTTTTTACATGTGGTATTTTTAATATTTTCATTTTTTTCATGTGAAAAATTCAATAAGATTTCCATCGATACCAATTTTGCCTAAATCTGACACCCGGGTGAAGAGTTAGAGCCTTTTTAGTGATACAGTGTATCACCTGAGCCTTCAGCGCATCGCAGAGATAGGTCAAATGGCAATTATCAATTTTTAGTGTTGCTCCATGATAGTAGCGCATCGCGTCAAACTTACAGGTCATAGAAAAGGTGGCAATGCGATAGCTTTGCATCGCGCCACCATGCAATTTCCCATTTGTCACGTTCCATCGCGCCAAGGATAAAAATTAGAAAATTATCTCAAAAATTAAATACGTGTCATAGGGTTAAAAGGATCAATTTACCACCTTATATAATTCTTATAACATGAGATTTGGCCATAATTCAGCAACTTATACTCAATTACTCTCAAAAACTCTCATGAACAAGCCCTAGGATTTTCATAGAAGGTTCAATTCCAAGGGAATTCACCATCAAACTTCAAGAATATCTCTGTCAATCTTCGTAGAATTACAAGCTAAGGTATGCGTAGTGTTCATTCATGGACTGCTTTCGTCCATGAAGCCCAAAAATCTTTTTTCTAAGTTTAAGTTTATGGATTTCTTTATGAATTTCATGTTGGGTTTGTTTTGTTTTTGTTGAGAATGATCAATTAAATTCAAATCCATGTTGGGTGATCAATTTTATAAATAATTGATTTGTATAAATGTATATTCATGTAAACCTATAAATAAACCCTAGGATGATGAAATTAGAGATGAATCATGATGATTAATTGTTGTCTAATGTTGTCTACATGTGCTATGCCTACCATGTGTATGATTAAATGCCTAGATGAAGGAATAATGTCCAACTAGTATGATATCATAAAATCCCCATGTATGTACAAGCTTATGCATATCATATGTTTGATGAAGTGCTTCAATATATGAATTATGAATTGTGTTGTTGGTCATGTGTTCAAGTAAGTCATGCTATGTCAGTTTCTTCTAATTGTGTCCTGGGGATACTTATACCCAAACATTTAGCTGTGTGCCTAGAGCCATGTCATGCTTTCACAATCTCCTTAGTCAATCTATAATCCATAGAACTCAGTCATTCATGTGACTCAGGAAATCTCAGAAATCTCAATAATTTTAGTAGCTCAGTAACTTCTCTCAGTCAGTCCTCAGAACTCAGTACATTCTGTCAGTCAATGAAACTCAGTAAATTCAGTTTAGCTCCGCTAGAGTATTCCACTTGTATCAGTTCAGTTCAATTCAGTTAATCAGTTCAGTGTCTCTCAGATGGGAGTAAGATTCAGCACCGAGCGAGACTAAGGATCGGGACTCACCTGCTAGATAGGACTGATATCCCTAGAAGCAATCCATAAGTTCCAGAACTACATTGCTAGTATAGATACGAGATATCACCCATTAGATAGGACTGATATACTCAGGGATTACCCGTTAGCACATTTAAATGTATAGGACTGATCCCAGGTGTCACCCGCTAGATTAGGACTGACTCCATAGCAGTTATCTTTACCAGTGGCGCGGTACTGACACCCTTCCAGGTGGGGTTACAGGTTGGACCCCAGTTCGCTTAGTATGGGGCATGTCGGTTAGATGAATACATCTCATAGTTTCAATTACAGATTTAGGACTGTCAAATACAGTCAATTCAGCTCAGTAGTATAGATTTAGGACTATCAGATACAGTCACTCCATATCAATATAAATAGACTCCGAGATCACCCACTAGACAGGACTGATCTCAACTATGGTCAATCAGTAATAGTATCATCAGATTTAGTGATCACCCGCTAGATAGTATTGATCTCAGATTCAGTTACTCAGATACAGTACAAAACTCAGCTAGTTCCATCAAATTCAGGACTGTCAGATATAGTCACTCATTTTATCAGTTATATCAGTTCTCATAACTCATGTTATCAATTATATCTGTTATTTGAACTCATATTATTAGTATTCATCTTCAAGACTGTCGATACAGTCAACCAACCAGTTTTTCATAATCAGAACTATCAAAACTAGTTATTCATGTATCAATAACATAGTATTAGCCCCTCAGTATTCGGTAATATAGTATTAGTCTTTCTCACTCATCAGTGACTCAGATATCAAAATCAGTAGACTCAGTAGTTAAAACTCAGTATTCAGTCCTAGCACGATCTCAATCACAGTTACGTATGCATGCATGTATTCTCACGTTCATGTTAGTCAGTCAGTTAGTATTTTTCATGCATATGAACCTATTGTATTCAGCCTACCTCACTTGCATACCAGTACATTCAAAGTACTGACGCATTTGTGCTATGGTGTCTTATACCATAGGTTTAGAAGTACTAGCTCCAGAGAACCAGTAGCATCCCATTTTAGTAATCAGAGTTAACAGTGAGTCTTCATCCTTCGAGGACATGATGATTTCATTACTAATTCAGTTTTCAGTTTATTTCAGTAGTTGGAGTTAGTTGGGGACATTTCCCATCAACTCCTTATTTAGACAATTTATAGGCTTTCAGACTATAACATGTTAGACAGTTATTCCAGATTTACTTTGGTATTGTTTTGCCGTTTTCAGACATTGTTTATCAGATGTTCATTTAGTTTTGAAACTTTTGGCCATTCAGTTCATGTTTCCATATTTTATGGTGTATTATACAGTATACAGGTACAGATATCAGTCATGGGTTAGCTTGTGGTCCTTCGGGGTCATGAGCACTGTGTAGCGTTCCGATTACCAGATTCGGGCATTACACAATCATTCTAATAAAGCTTTTCAAAATACGAAGATGCGGAGCAAAATATTTACACACAAATCACTTATTCTCCTTTCAACGACCTAAGTTTGAAATTTGAGTTTCACAAAAGTAAGATAAAAATGGTTAAAAGATTTACCTTGATGAAGACAAACATCCAAAAGCACTTCTTTTTCACTACTGAAGCTCTGGAGTCCCGAATTCAATTCTGAAAAGTGCTCTGAGGTGCTACATGAATTTACTATTTGAACTTCAACACTAAACAAGTCATATCTAATCCATCCAACACATAAGCTCTCCCTGAGACACCTGACTCTATTTCTAGCCAAGACAATCCTATGGAGAATCTACATTTGATCATATTTAAGCCACCACACCACTTACAAGTCATATAACTTAGATATCCGCATGAACTCAACCAAGACTGTTAAATTCATTCTATAAAGAGAAAATACCCAATTACCCTCCTGAACTATACCCAAAAGGTCTATGCCACACCTCAACTTAAAGGGGGTCCTATTACCCCCTTGAACTAACTATAAGTGGAATTCCCCCCCCGTAGAGCCAATGTGGCACATACGTGGTACACATATGTGCCTACATGGACACTTCAGTGTGTTGTGCCACGTAAGTGCCATGTATCTGCCACATAGGCACTAAGGGGGTGAAAAATTCTATTTTTAATTTGTTTAGTAGGGTAATATGACCCTTTTAAGTTGTGGTGTGGCATAGCCCTTTTGGGTATAGTTTAGGGGGGTAATTGGGTATTATCTCTTCAATAAAACCAGCTTCAACATTTCATAAACACTATTATTTTCACCTCAATATTACCCACGACTTAAGCTTAGTATTTACTACTATATATAGATGACAACATAACCTCTCACTCATTACACAGGCTTACAACTATTAGCCATAAAGATTTCACAGAATTAGAGCTTACAACACATTTTCCTCCACAACATTGTTAATATCCATTTAATCATCATATCTTAATCACTCAACAAGCATATCCACTAAGAATTACCCAAGAAAATATCAATCATGCCATTTAACAATGCACTTATTTCCACATTCAGGGTTGTTCTAAATTATTTTACGAATGTAACTAAGACACTTGATTTTGCATTGCAACTATCATGGAAATGTATCATATATCAGCTAACTCCGTGGGACATGCAAATGTATAATTCAGCCACAAGGTTAGGTCAATAATGATTTATCTTCTCAAGATTTTTCCTAATGCATAAATAGACAACTACAACTTATGTCCTGACAATCATTAACTCAAATATTTTTCAACGACCAACACTTCATGGTCAAGCCAAACAACTCTTATATACTAACACCAATTTAAGATATACGGAGCCATTCTTATTTCTACCTAATAATATTTTAATTACAGGCTTCACTTAACTCTTAATCACCTTAAGAGTGGTCCCCACACCACTAGCACATAAGCAAGGTAAAAAAAAATAAACTGATTACAGGTCATTAATAGTCTTATCACCATATCACATTCCAAGCAAGTTATCATTCAAATTATGTAGGTATCAACAACCTCTACTAGTTTTTGTAACTTTTATTTAAAACTCATTACTTTGCCAAGCATTAAGAATCTGTTCACATAAGTACCTCAAAATAATGTCACTTAGACAGTCTTTACAAGGAACCCATTATCATTTCTATAATAGAACTGCACAAAAATTCTAAATACAGTCTTAATGGTCGGAGCACACAAGGATTCCCACATAATATCAAATAATTGAAACACACAAAGATCCATCCACAACATCATTAACAAGAACCTCTCATTACGAAAAACACATATCACCTCAGTATTTTATTCATGTCACCTTTTCACCATATTTTCTTGACATCATGTTCTCATATCATCCTCTCAATTCCCATACCATCAATTTCATCAATATAATAGTACAAAAAAAATAAGTAAGCACCATAGAATTGCTAGTTTCACAATAACAAGGAATCAAATAATCTCATCACAATTAGCAACAAAAATAAATTAGTCAATTTTCATCACTTAAATTCAAACAAAGACAATCCACAACAATGACAAAATTCTAGCAACACAAGTTTAGCCAAATATCAAACACAAGAAATCAATAAGTTCCAACTTTCACAAGTTTTTACCTATTAATAATAACTTTTAGACCTTATTAACAAATACCAATTGAAATCTCATAGATTTTTACTCAAAATTACTAAGATACCAATTAGAATTAACTACATTACAATTGAGCTATGTTAAGATAGCAATTGGAATCATCTAGACACCAATTGGATCCAATCCAATAGTCAAGGATTAGGATGGCACGATAGAGAGAAACAATGGAAAACGACTTCTACATGCCTCATAGTCTTTCAAAGATTGGGTGTGGGGCCCTACACACCAATCTACAAAACTGTACTTGACATTGCTCTAGTACTTGTGGGACCGGTGAACCTAACGCTCTGATACCAACTGTCTCAACCCAGACTAACAGATCATGCGGGCACATACGCTATTCTAAGTAGCTAGGAGAACCCTTAATACCCAACTAAAAATATACAGAAGACTTTTATTTTGAAGAAAATATAAATTAAATTAAATACTAATAAATAAAAATTTTACAAATACTTCTTACAAATGTCCTTCACTATCCCAAGACTTGGTTAGACATCTACAAGAGCTACCTATTACAACATAGACTGACAATGAAATAAATAATACAAAGACTCTAACATCTGCCAGGAAGAAAGTGTAGAAGTTAGTGTTGAATATCGTCATCCAACTAGTAAATGCAACTAAACTTGTAACACCCTGAATATGGTACCCAAAATGCTACACGGTTCTCATCCCAAAAGGACCACAAGCAAACCCATGACTCATATCTGTAACAGAGCACTGACTAATATGATATAAAAATGTAGAATTAAAGGCTAAAAGGTCATAAGTTTCAAATATATGATAAAACATAACATATGGAAATGCGATACATCATTACCAAAATAACTGGAATAACTATGAACATGCTATAGTTTGAAAGCCTTTAGACTGTCTGAATAAGGAGTTGATGGAAGATATCCCCAACTAACTCAAACTGTTTAAATAAGTAAGAACTAAAGATATGAAATAATCAAATCATAATAGCCTCGAATGATGAGGACTCACTGCTGACTCTGATTGCTGAAATAGAAATGCTATTGATGCTCTAGAGGTCGGGCTTCTGGACCTAAGGTATAAAATACCGTAGCGCAAATGCGTCAGTATGATTAAATGTACTGGTATACAAGTGAGGTAAGTTGAATGCAAGGATTCATATGCATGGACAATACTAACTAACTGTGTAACATGAACGTGAGAGTACATGCATGAATACATAACTGTAAATAAGATCGTGAAGACACTGAATACTGAGTCTGTATACTGATAACATGGATTTTTGATAACTGATATAACTGATATTGAGCGACTGTGTCTGACAGTCTAGGTTTTGATTGAACTAGCTGAGTTTCGTACTGAGCTAAGTGACTGTATCAGATAATCCTAAATTTTGTAGAACTATCTGAGTTCTATTATTGAGACTGAAACTGAGACTATAATTGTGGGAAGTAGTCATATAACTGACATGGCACAAATAATGCATTATAGCTGAGTTGGGGTTCAATCTGTAACCCCAATTGGAAGGGTTTCAATATCACACCACTGGTAAAGACAGGTTGTGGGTGACCCTCATTTGGTAGTTTCCCTAAAAAAAATGGTGGGACCCTTATCTGATAGTGTTTATCCACCACATCAACCCTCCTCTGTCAGAGTTTTGATGTCTTAACCTATGCTGGCTACATAGTTCTGGAATACAAGAATTATTTCTAAGGATCATACTTTTAACTGTCAGTGTGTGTCCTCATCCTTGGGTTCACTCGGTGCTAAATCCTACTCCCATTTGAATAGAAACTAAACATAATTAACTGAACTGAACTGGACTGAGTTCATTGAGTTCCGTTGACTAACTGAACACAATATAGATTACTGGGATTACTGAGTTTTCTTGAGTCACATAAGTGACTGAATTCTACTAAACATGGCTTGACTAAGGATATCATGAAAACATAACATTGGCTCTAGGAAGACAACTAAATTGTCAAGTATAAGTACCCCCAAGACTCGATAGAAGGAAACTAACAAGGCATGACATTCTTGAATACATGACCAACATCAAAAATCCATAATACAATAAGTTGGGGATTTCATGAAGTACATGGTTATCAAAATCTTATACATGAATGGAAAAGCATATAAACATGTCATAATTTCATCAACTAGTCTCTTGAGCATTTTATACAACATTAATAATGCACAATAATATCATAGAAGTCATTATGATCAAAAGGGTAAAGCATGCACTTATCATTTGGGTCACAATTGAGCTATGATGCATAATTTCTAGTCCCTTAGGCATTTTATCAAACACCTTGCATGCACAACTTAAGGCATAGGCATAATCATCAAACCATTACTTCAAAACCCCATGAATCGACTAAACTTATAGATTTCAAGCCATACATTAACATAATTTCATGAACAATACATAAAGATTCCAGCTTGGGAATCACATCATTATAATCTCATGAATATAATCAACTCACAACAAAATATTTACAATACATGATTTAAAACTTGATTCTTGAACTTCATGGATGGAAGGAATCCATGAATTAATACTATGCATACCTTAGTTCTTGATTCTACGAAGTTTGACGGTGGAATTTTCTTGAATTTGAATCCCAATTGAAAATCCTAAACGTGTTCTTGAGGAAAATTAAGAGAAACTAGTATATTTTAGGTGAAAATGACTGAATTACGTGTTATTGGGTTTATATAGGGGTGGGAAATTGACCCTTTTGTCCTTAAAAATGCGGACATTTAGTGACTAAAATTGGGCATCGATGTGATACCCGATGCATCGCGCCATGATTGCGCCAATCCTCAGTAGTTTCACTGGCAGTTCCTGTAATAATGTTAACAACGAGATGGCCGACGCGGCATGCCAAGGTCGCATTGGTCCACTATTTTGGGACACCAAACGTGGTCTAATCGAGGTTCGAAAAATTCAAAACTTGTTCAGGAACACCTATTGACCTCTCTGATTATGAATTAACAAACATACGGACCATTAAAGGATATTAAGGTGGAAAAATGAGATTACCAACTTTCGAAGGCCAAAAATATGCTAAGTTTGGAAACTTAGTCAAAGTTTGGATCCCCTTGACAAGCTTAAAGGACTGAATTAAGCTTAGAAATTTTGCGGAGCCTTATAATATCTCCCCTTTGAGAACATTAATTCTCGAATGAGACTGACTGAGATGGGGAAAATATAAAATGAAGTATATATAGGACATTAATAACTAAAATATGATTTCATGACTGACATGACTGATAAACTGAATATATCATGTTGAATATGCATATCTGATGCATGCGTAACTGATTCATGGATGCATGACTGAGATTTTTGATAAGCTGAGTTTCTCATAATGAAGATGCATATCAGATGTATGAATACGTGACTGACATGATGCATGAACATATGACTGAATATGTAATGCTATTTGATACCCAGTTTATAATAGAATTCTGGGAATAAAATTGAATACCACATTGGTAAAGAAACTGAACATGATAACTGAGCAAGCCTAAGGAGAACTATTACCTTAGGCAGAGTCTGAGTTAGCGTAAAAGAGGTGAGAATACTTGGTTCGCATATCTGCTTCTGCTTCCCAAGTATCTCTCTCAACGAACTAATTCTTCCAAAGAACTTTGACAAGAGGGACTTTTTTGTTCCTCAGTCTATGAGTTTGGTAGCCTAGAATTTCAACTGGAATCTCTTCATAAGAGAGGCTGTTCTGAACATCAATGCCCTCTATAGGGACTACAACTAATGGGTCACCTATGCACTTTTTGAGCAAAGAGAGATGGAACACTAGATGAACTGAGGCTAGATCTGAAGGTAATTCGAGCTCATAAGCTACCTTGCCAAAAAACCTGAGGATTTTATAGGGACCAACTTATCAGGGACTGAGTTTTTCCTTATATCCAAATCTTTTCACTCCCTTTATGGGAGAGATCTTTAGGTAAACATAGTCAGTAATATCAAACTCAAGATCCTTTCTGCGCATATCTGCATAAGGCTTCTGTCGACTCTGAGAAACCCAGAGTCTTTCTCTAATCAACTGGACTTTTTCTAAGGTATCGAGTACTAAGTCAGGCTCTATAACTGAGGCCTCACTAACTTAGAACCAACCGATTGGAGATCCATATATCTTACCGCAGAGAGTTTAGAATAGAGCCATCTGAATACTGGAATGATAGTTGTTGTTGTATGCAAACTCAATCAAAGGAAAATGGTCATCCCAACTACCCTTGAAATCAATTGCACACGCCCTTAGCATATCTTCCAAGGTATGAATGGTCGTTTCTGCTTGACCATCTACTTGAAGATGAAAGGTTGTACTGAGATAAACTCGGGTACAAAGACCCTTTTAGAATAGTTTCCTGAAATGAGAGGTGAACTGGGTACCTTTGTTTGAGATAATAGATAGCGGAATACTGTGCAATCTGACCAACTCTCTGATGATGAGTTTGGCATAATCCTTGGTTGAATAGGAGGTATGGACTGGAAGAAAATAAGTTGGCTTGGTCATTCTACCTACAATGACCCAAACTGAATCATGCTGATGACGAGTATGAGGTAAACCCATCGCGAAGTCTATATTCACTTCTTCCCATGTCCAAGTAGGATTATTGAACTCCTGCATGGATCCACTAGGCTTCTGATGCTCTATATTAACCTGCTGACATGTAGAGCACTTAGCCATAAACTCTGCGACATCTCTCTTCATTGTAGTATATCCTAGTGTCCCTGGATTAATAGAGTAGCGCGCACCGTGCGCTTTTGAAAGAATTCATTGCCGTAAGTCATCTACACCTGGGACACACGGATGACCCTGACAACGCAGAACACCATTTCCCCTTTGGAAGAAAACCTCTACTTTCTAATCTTTGACTAACTCTTTCAACTTAAAAAGACTGGGTCTCTATCTTGATTTTCTTTCACCTTGGAAACTAGGGATGATTCTGAATTACTCTGAACCCATAAATTACCCTCTTTCAAATCAACTAGGCGGACACCTAGTGTGATAAGCTGATGGACTTCCTGAGCTAGCTTCTTCTTACTATCCTTAACATGAGCAATACCTACCTATAGACGATCTACTGAGAGTGTCGGCTGCTACGTTGGGCTTGCTCGGATGATAAAGGACACTCATGTCATAATCTTTCAAGAGCTCTAACCACCTTCTCTGATGAAGATTGAGATCTTTCTAAGAGAATACATACTGAAGGCTTTTATAATCTGTGAACACATCTACTTTAACACCGTATAGATAATGACTCCAAATCTTTAAGGCAAAAACTATGGCTGTTAACTCAAGATCATGAGTTGAATAATTCTTCTCATGGGGATTAAGTTGTTTGGAGGCGTAGGCTATAACCTTACTATGCTTTATGAGGACAAAACTGAACCATCTGGAAGAGCAAAAACTGGAGCTGAGGTGAGTCGAGTCTTCAACTTCTGAAAACTCTTCCGAAAGATATGACCACTGAAACTTAGCTTTCTTCTGAGTCAATTTGTACATAAGGGATGAAATAGATGAAAATACCATAACAAACTATCTGTAATAGCCAGCCGAACCTAAGAAACTCCTGATATATAATAGAGAGATAGGGCAACGCCAGTTTTTTACCGCTTTGGTCTTTTGAGGATCAACTCTAATTCCATCACTAGAAATGATATGACCAAGGAGTGCTACTGACTTTAGCCAAAATTTGCACTTACTGAATTTGGTGAACAACTGATGATTTATGAGAGTCTAAGCATGATTCTGAGATGGTCTACATGATCACGGTCACTGCGGGAATAGACTAGAATATCATTTATAAAGAATATGAGGAACATTCCCAAGTACTATTTTGAACACACGGTTCATCAAGTCCATGAAAGCTGCTGGGGCATTGGTAATACCAATGGACATAACTAGGAATTTAAAGTGACCATACCGGGTACGGAAGGTTATTTTCAGAATGTCACATTCTCTGACTCTGAGCTGATGATTGCCAGATCTGAGGTCTATTTTTGAGAAATAACTGGCACCCTAAAGTTGGTCAAATAAGTTGTCAATTCTGGGAAATGGATACTTGTTCTTGATCGTGACTTTATTGAGCAGACGATAATCAATGCACATTCTAAGAGAACCATCTTTCTTGCACACGAATAAAACTGGTGAACCCCACGGGGACACACTGGGTTTGATGAATCCCTTGTCTAAGAGATCCTTCAATTTCTCTTTCAATTCTCTGAGTTCTGCTGGTGCCATTCTATATGGCAGAATAGTTATAGGCTGAGTATTTGGAAGAAGATTAATGTCAAAGTCTATTTCCCTTTCAAAAGGAATTCCAGGAAGATCTTCGTGAAAGACATCTGAATACCCATTCACTACTGAGACTGATTAAAGACTTGGAGTTTTGGAACTAGTGTCCTTAACTCAAACAAGATGATAGATACATCCTTTAGATATCATTTTCCATGCTCGAAGGTAGGAAATAAGCTGACCGCTGAAAGCTGAAGTACTACCCTTCCACTCTATGATAGGTTCCTTCAAAAACTAAAACTGGACAACTCTGTTTCTGCAGTCGACTGTGGCATAGTAGGAATGAAGCCAATCTATGCCATGAATGATATCAAAATCAGTCATCTCTAATTCGACTAGGTCTACTAAAGTGACTTTCTAAAATATCATAACCGGACAGTTCCTTTATACCCATCGGGCTATGATGGTTTTACCCACTTGGGTAGAGACTGAGAAGGGCTCTGCTATAATTTTAAGACTGACTCAAAAATCAACTGCTATGAAAGGAGTAACAAAAGACAAGAAAGATCTTGGGTCTAGAAAAGCATAAACGTGTACATTAAATATCTATAACGTACCAATGACCACATCATGATAATTTTCCTGATCCTGTCAGGACTGAAGAGCATAAATTTTATTTGGGCGTTGCCTATTAGTAGCACTGGAAGTGTCACCCTGCTGATTTGGGCGACCAGACTGAGCTGAGGAACGGTTATGCTGACCCTGATATCCTGACTGGGGACAATCTCTAACTCTGTGGCCTGGATTGCCATATTCGAAGCAAACATCACTGCCATCTCTACAAGTACCCTGGTGGTGCTTGCCATAAGTCTGACAAAGAGGATGAGTGCGGGCACTGCTAACACTACCCCGAGGTTTAGGGCTTGGCACTCTATCTCTATTACCGCCTCTGAATTTCATCACTGGAGCACTGGTTGAGAAAGGAGCTGGAACCTTGGCAGAATTGAGAACGACTTCCACCCTATGACTTAGGCCGAGCAAAGTTGAAACTACCTATCCTTGCTCTCTTATTCTGCTTCTCTCTCATCTTAATTTTCTATTTTTCTATCTGTTGAGTATGGATTATAAGCTTGGCTATGTCTATCTCACTAATCAACATTGTAGATCTGCACTCATTGACCACACTATTATTCATCGCAGAAACAAACTTAGTCATCTTAGCCCTGCTGTCTGCCACTACATGAGGTGCATATCTAGCTAGTTGAGTAAACTTAAGAGAATACTATTTGACCATTAATAGGCAGTGGCAAACTCCTCCCAAAAGAATCTATCAAGAAAGGCAGTGGCAAACTCCTCCCACTCAATAGGCCCTGTATCTCTAGCCCGAGGTTGATAAATTTAACCACCTTAGCTTCCCTCAGCTCTAGGGGAAAGAATCTATCAAGAAAGGCAGTGGCAAACTCCTCCCACTCAATAGGCCCTGTATCTCTAGCCCTCTCTGCTTTTCACTATTTAAACCAAGTGTAATCCACATCCTGCAACTGATATACAACTAGCTCAGCACTCTCACTAGTGGTAAACCCCATGATATTTGTAACCTTCTGAACCTGATCAAGAAATTCTTGAGGGTCCTTATCCGACTTAGACCTAAAAAAATGGTGGATTCATTTAGGTGAAGTCCCGAATCCTGGTTGCAGCTGAATTGGCTACTGGGTTAGCCAGAATGACAGTTGGTCATTCATTCTGGTAGTAACTGAGTTAATAAGATTAGTGAATGCAGCTCTGAACTCTACATGAGAAATATATTCGCCCAAAGGATCTTCAGACTAAGGGGCTGGCTGATTTCCAATTCTCTTCCTGGGAGGCATGTTTTATAAACAGAAGAGGAAAGGATTAAACTGAGAGATTAAATTGAGGTTATAATTACTAGCATGACATAAATACTGAAAGAAGGGAAAATGTTCCTAAAACATCTCATAGCCTCCTATACATAAACGTGGCGTACAACACACCCATGTACAAGACTACTAGATGTGGCTTTCAGACTTCCTAGGATACTGTTCAACCTTAGGCTCTGATATTAAGTTTGTAACGCCCTAAATCTGGTACCCAGAATGCTACACGGTTCTCATTAGCTCGAAGGACCACAAGCAAACTCATGACTGATATCTGTAACTGAGCACTGTATAATATGATGTAAAAATACAGATTTAAAGGCTTAAAGGCCATAAGGTTCAAATATATGATAAAACATAACATCTGGAAATGCGGTACATCATTACCAAAACAACTGGAATAACTGTGAACATACTATAGTCTAAAAGCCTCTAGATTGTCTGAATAAAGAGTTGATGGGACATGTCCCCAACTAACTCTAACTGCTGAAATAACTAAGTTCTAAAGATATGAAATAATCAAATCATAACATCCTCGAATGATGAAGACTCACTGCTGACTCTAGCTACTGAAACTGGAATGCTACTGATGCTCTAGAGCTCGTGCTTCTAGACCTATGGTATCAAACACCATAGGGCAAATACGTCAGTACGACTTAATGTACTGGTATGCACGTGAGGTAAGCTGAATGTAAGGGTTCATATGCATGAACTATACCAACTGACTGAGTAACATAAACGTGAGAGTATATGCATAAATACGTAACTATAAATGAGACCATGATAACACTAACTACTGAGTCTGTATACTGATAACATGGATTTCTGATAACTGATATAACTGATATAAATAATACATAGCGACTATATCTGACAGTCTAGGATCTGATGGAACTAGCTGTGTTCCGTACTGAGCTGAGTGATTGTATTTGACAATTCCGAATTCTATAGAACTATCTGAGTTCCATTACTGAGACTAAGACTGAGACTGAAACTGTGGGAAGTAGTCTTCTAATCGACATGCCCCAAATAATTCATTATAGTTGAGTTGGGGTCCAATCTGTCACACCAATTGGAAGGGTGTCAATACCGCGCCAATGGTAAAGATAGGCTTTGGATGACCCTCATCTGGCAGTGTCCCCAAAAGAGAACAGTGTGACCCTCATCTGACAGTGTTTATCCACCTTATCAACCCTCCTCTATCAATGTTAATATCTCAACCTATGCTGGCTACATTGTTCTGGAATACAAGGATTTCTTCTAAGGATCACACTCTCAATTGTCAGTGTGTGTCCTCATCCTTGGGTTCACTCGGTGCTAAAACCTACTCCCATATGAATAGACACTGAACTTGATTAACTGAACTGAACTGGACTGATTTCATTGAGTTCTTTTGACGAACGGAACACTACTGGGATTACTGGGTTTTCCTGAGTCACATGACTGATTGAATTCTACTGAACATGGATTGACTAAGGATATCATGAAAACATGACATTGGCTTTAGGCACACAGCTAAATTGTCGGGTACAAGTACCCCAGGACTCGATAGAAGGAAACTAACAAGGCATGACATTCTTGAATACATGGACAACATCAACAATCCATATACAATAATTTGGCGATTTCATGAAGTATATGATTATCATAATCTTATACATGAATGAGAAAGCATATAAACATGTCATAATTTCATCAACTAGTCTCATGAGCATTTTATAAAATATTAATAATGCACAACAATATCATAGAAGTCATTGTGATCATAAGGGTAAAGCATGCGCTTATCATTTGGGTCACAATTGAGCTATGATACATAATTTCTAGTCCCTTAGGCATTTTATCAAACACCTTGCATGCACAACTTAAGGCATAGGCATAATCATAAAAGTATCACTTGAAAACTCCATAAATTGACTAAACTTATAGATTTCAAGCCACACATTAACATAGTTTCATGAACAATACATAAAGATTCCAGCTTGGGAATTACATCATCATAATCTCATGAACATAATCAACCTACAACAAAATATTCATAATACATAATTTAAAATTTGATTCTTGAACTTCATGGATGGAAGGAATCCATGAATGAACTCTATACATACCTTAGTTCTTGATTCTACGAAGTTTGACGGTGGAATTTTCTTGAATTTGAATACACAATTGAAAACCCTAAACTTGTTCTTGAGGATAATTGAGAGAAACTAGTATATTTTAGGTGAAAAATGGCTGAATTACGTGTTATTGGGTTTATATAGGGGTGGGAAATCGACCTTTTTGCCCTTAAAGTGCGGACATTTAATGACTGAAATTGGGCATCGACGCGATACCCGATGAGTCATGCCATGATCATGCCAAGCCTCAGTAGTTTCACTGGCAATCTCTATAACAATGTTAACTAATGCAATGGGCAACACGACGCGCCAAGATCGCGTTGGTCCACTATTTTGGGACACGAAACTTGGTTTAATCGAGGTCCAAAATATCCAAAACTTGTCCGGGAATACCTATTGACCTCTCTGATCATGAATTAACAAACATACGGACCATTAAAGGACATTAAGGTGGCAAAATGAGATTGCTAACTTTCAAAGGCCAAAAATAAGCTAAGTCAAGGAACTTAGCTAAAATTTAGGACCCCTTCACAAGCTTAAAGGACTGAATTAAGCTTAGAAATTTTTGGGTCCTTACAAACCTGCATCTAGTCTACACTCCAAGAAGAAATGTAGAAGAGTAGGGTCCGTACAACCACATGTACTGGTAGGCATCATCGCCCGATCATGTTAGTTCATATAATCATAAAATAGAATTAAGGAAAATAAATCATGACATCTTCAATGGAATATAATTCAACTAAGGTTGTAATAATATTATTAACAACATCCAACTACTCTTCCAACTCCATCAATATTATATTCGCTACTAACATACTCTAGCCTCATTAGTTCACACCATCAACCACAATTCAACACTAATACATCACTATTCATCTTTATTCACCTTATCTTACATCACTATTCCTCTTTATTCACGTTATCTTTTTCATTACTCATATACACAGGAAAAAACCTGTAATCATACGTAACTCATACTAAACTCTCGAGATAACAACAAAATGCTCTATTATAATAATAAAGAATGATAACTAGCCATTTTGGAAAGCTACGTTTAAAACACGTATAAATGAAGCAGGTCAACCAACTTATCAGTTAGTACAAAGTTTCACTTTTTCAAATACATATCACAGAATCAAATACCCAATGAATCAACAATACAACAATAACAAATCAATCAGTTCTCTCAAACAAGCCATATAACCATCAAGAGTATCAACCTTTGTATAAACATCCACAGACTCAACACAAATATGTACACACATGCTCTGGGACCTATTTTTGCACAAATAGTTATGATCTACAGGGAAAAATCTATGTTCATGTACTGTATCAGTGTGGTACCCGATCCAACATATACATATCCGTACCGGCATGGTACCCAATCCAACATATACACATCCGTACCGGCGTGGTACCCGATCCAACATATACACATCCGTATCAGTGTGGTACCCGATCCAATATATACATATCTGTACCAACGTGGTACCGAATCTAACATATGCACATACACATCCGTACCTACGTGGTACTCGATCTAACATATAAACATCTGTACCGGTGTGGTACCCGATCTAACATATGCACATCCGTACCGGCATGGTACTCGATCTAACATATATACATCCATACCAGCATGGTACCCAATCCAACATATACATATCCATACCGGCGTGGTACCCGATCCAACATATACACATCCGTATCGGCGTGGTACCCAATTCAATATATACACATCCGTACCGGCGTGGTACCCAATCCAACATAAACAAGTATTATCAATATCAAATTTACCCAATCACAGTATACAACACAATGTACCAAGTTTACAAGTACACTTAATGTCATAAGACAATTCCAACAAGTAAATTTTCAATAATCCTTTATACACACATTAACAATCCAAACATCAACAATATCAAGCATGTCCGAATACCAATCAACAAGTATTCATATCATTACTTTAAGGATTTATCCTTATAAAACAAGCCACTTATAGGCACAATTCAATAAACCATCATTATCACCAATTTAGCCTCTCATGGGTATCAATTAGATGTAGTATTTTTATCAATATCAAAACAAGAATATCATAACATAAATTACTATTTAATTCTTATGCATACAAGTCACTATTGGAGTCTTAATTACTCATTAATTATTGAAATATTATTATTTTCTTAAATACCGAGATTTGGGTTCTAACATCACCACCTATAACTAGCACATTCATATGTATCATTAGCCTCTACTTCTTTCCACATAATATAATCATCACACTAATTCAAGTCATCTATCCTTTAGATATTACTATGCTCATCAATAATCAATCTTAGCATAATTCTTCTCATCATATTATTGTACGATACATACAACTTAATACCATTACAACTCAACTAGGTTTATCACTAGAACAACTAAAAAAATGTCATGTTCATATGCTACATTTACAACAATCTCCCTTCGGGCACATAACACATAATATCATAAATATCACATAATCAATCAATAATATCATTTTGGGGATTAAAGTTAAGTACTCGTATCTCTATCCACCTCAACTTCATTCCCGCAGGCCTAGACATTCTTTCTCCCATCAATTCTAAATTATGAAAATATAAAATAACACGATTTTCAATAAAATAACACGATCTTCTACTCATTAAACCTAGCCAACTTGAACACCAAACTTTTGAATGAAGCAAGCCGTAATAAGAATGTTATTTCTTTTCCTTCATGCCTTGGAATAATCAACCATCTAAACATTAAGCAATAATAAGAGTAATTAAACAATTACTCTTCAAACAAATATCTTTGGGATTAAAAATATCTAGTTCTATCCTTAATTCAAGGTTTACATCATTTTTCAATGTTAGTTAGCCATTAATTAGCTCTTTCAAGCTTAACTCATCTTCATTAATGGGATTTTTATGCTAAAGGTCTCATCTTTACAGAATTCAAGACTCCTAACCATCAAAATTCATAATCTAATTTATGAAATTCATGTTAGAAATATTTAATTTATAGTATAGAATCAGATCTAGGACATATTAAAACCCCTCATGAGTATTTACCAAAAGGATTCCACCATTGAAGGTCTTTCTAAGGATTGTAAGATGTTAAAGGATTAAAAGTCTAAGAAAATAATGAAACAAACTTATCTCAACGAAGGAATTTCACCTTAATCTTTGGAAAATCATCTCTTAGGGTTGGGGAATAAAATTTTAGATTTTTAGGCCTCAAAAAATGGCTGAAGTTGATTTAAATACAATCAAAATTTTTGCTATGGTGAAATCCCATTTTAGCCCAGATAGTTGTCAATAAAATAGTCATAACCTTTTACTCCAAATTCCGATTGAGGAACGGTTTATTTTGTTGGAAAGAGGACTCAGAGATATTTGATTTGATAGGTAATGGAACCCCTAAATCCTTATATTCTATGATATATGATCATTCAAAGTTGACCCTAATAGAAACCCATATCGAAATTATATCGGAAAGAAAGTTTTGTACTTAACTTAGTATTAGGGATATTGTACGAACTTAATTCATACCTAAAGAACTTTCAAAAACTAAAGTATTAATATTAGCACTCATGAATAATCAAAATTCATCAAGCTTGAATCTTTCTAGACACATCTGAAGGCTAGAATCTTTAACAAAAAATTTGAGGTGTCATAATAAATAAAATATTGACTATTTTGGACCCAAGTTAATATTGAGGAATAAAAATTAAGAATTTTCATAAATTTATTATGAATTATTTAGTAACGACGAAATGGGTCATTACATCTACACAAATGTTGTCCAAGCATATCTAAAAAAATCTACCTGAAAGTCCATCTGGTTCAGTAGCCCCATCTCCAATTAACTTAAAAACAGCCCCCCTTAATTTCCAACTCATCAGGATATGCATTTAACATCTCATTTTCATAGTCAGAAATCATTTTTGAAATGTTACAGTAATGGAAACTCTGTTGCATATCTTTCCTGTGTTAATTGTTTCTGATAAAAACTTATGGCCTCATTAGCAATCTGTTTCTCTTCTTCTAATCAGCAGCGATTATCATTGAGAATTCTGGAAATTTTTAACTTATTTTTTCTCCCTTTGACAATGCTATGTAAAAACTTTATATGCCTTTCCCCACTTTCAATCCAATCATACCCAGTTCTTTGCTACTAGAAACTTTCTTATAACTTAAGATATTTAATATATTCAGCTCAAGATTTTTGCATCACAATTCTATTTACAGAAGAAAAATTCTCCCCAAACAACTTTTCTTTCACCTTAGCAATCTCCTCTCTAATAATCAATTGTTGGAAAATATCCCTAAAGGTCTGCTTACTCCATAAAGTTAGAACCTTCTTAACTTTTTTTCATTTTCCTTTTTAAAGTCATTACAAGAATTATTAGAAAAGTCTACATCCCAATTCCTTCTAACCATCTCTTTGAACTCTGAATGATCTGTCCAGAATTTTAAGAATTTAAAAGGTTTGTGCACTACAATATCAGTCTTGTCACATTTAAGCAATAAAGGTGCATAATCAGAACTATCTCTAGAGGGATATTCTACCTCTATAAGGTTAAAATTATTTTGAAAATCATCATTAATGAACAACCTATCTAATTTCTCAAAAATGCAATCCTCTCCTGCTCTTCCATTCCACCAAGTATAAGGACTACCTTTATGATTAATCTATCTCAAGTCACAAGCCTCAATACAATCTCTGAAATCTTTTTTATTATCTGAAATAACTGGCAATCTACCAATCTTTTTAGAGGCATTCAAAACTGTATTAAGTCCCCTCTCATAAGCCATAGTACTTAAATCCTGCTGGACATAGGCAAAATACTATCCCATATTTCTGTCACATTTTGCATATACTAGAGTTAGTACAAAATCTATACCCATAGAATTATTCTAAACTAGCAAAGAAAGTTGTTGTTCAGTATCACTTTCTACTAAAACATTGAATTCATGATTAACAAAGCACCATATTTTTTCATTATAATTATGTACCATGTAAGGCATCCGTAACCTTGCTCTATACTTATTAATATATCTGGTATGTTGAAAAGGTTCTAAAATTGCTGCAAAAGCAAAATTGTGTACTCTATTCAATATCTGGACTCTATGGAAATCTTGTTGATACATAATTGATCTAATGTTTCATACAAGAGCTTTCATCATTATTTATTAAAATTCTTTCCACCCCCTCTTTTAGGCTGAGGTCTAATTGGCACTGATTTCTATGATATGGACTGCTTCTTTCCTTTTCTTTCTTACTTTAAGTATTTAACAACCCTTGGAGAAACATTTGCATCTTTCACAATCTGATCCTTATGATTCTCAGTGTAACCTATCTCTTTTCCCCTTTCTAGTAAACCATTTATATTTTCTACTCTATTAAGGTTATGAGTGAGAATATCATGTAACACTGAATTAGGAGGTTTAGATTCTCCATATTACACTGGATCCCGTATAGCTAGTGACACATCAATAATAGCTAGGCTATTTTTAACTGAATCTTTAATAGAACTTTCACTCTGCTCCCCAGAATTATTGTTGCTGCAGTTGGGAGTTACAATCTCCATCATGTATTTATATTTATCACTATCTCTGTCAATAGGATTGTGATTATTATCAAGTTGTACTAGCTCATTTTCCACTTCATCTCCACCTTGGATGCCTGCTACCTCCTTTAATTTTTGTACACCTTTTTAATTGATTATGATCTGAATCTATGCTCTCCTTTATTACAGTTTACTCAGGTTGATTGATAATTGTATGAGCTGATGTAGCAACTTATTGATGAAAGGATTTGGTTACTCAATCCTTAGTTGTCATCTCCTTCTTTCCATTCTCAGCATTAGGATTAGTTATATGAGTAGTAACAGATGTAATAATATTATATTTATTTTGTGTGTTATCATCTCTTTCATCTATCAATGTCTAAAATTGATTAGTAGTATTAACTTTCTCAGCAGTTATAGCCTTTTCCCCTTGATATCATTTATCTGGAAATCTTTTTCTTGTAGGATACCATCTTTTGTCATGAACTTGTTGATGCTTCTGTTGGCCCCTTATTATATCCTTCCCATAATTGGTTTTGTGATTGTGACCCTGCCATTTATTTTTCTTATCCTCAAATACTTGTTTCAACTTTGGATGTAATATCCTACACTCAACTTTATTATGCCCTTGGAGCATGCATTTCTTGCAATACTCAGGTAAAAATTCATATTGAATCTTCACTCTTTCTATTCGAGACACTCTAGTATTGAAATTCACAATCTCCATCTCCACATGAGTAGGAAACTCAACCAATAAATCTACATGTACCCTAACTTTAGCACAACTAGGCCTAGTCTAGTTTATCATAGTCGTATCCAGATAAATGGGTTTTTCGATAGATGATGCTAAATAAAAGAGAGATTCTTTCACAAAATAAGTTGGCTTAAGGTTAGGGAAAGAAATCCAAGCCATTGCCTGTGTAGTTTCTTCATTTGACTTAAATTTAGCATCATATATAAAAGGCCGAACCTGATAAGAGTAACCATCCTTAGCATTTATGTAGTAAACACTCTTTGACATGACAGTGATAAAATCATAAACTCTATCAAATCTTATCAGTACATGATGATTTCTCAATAACCCAATGTTGCATCCTCCTTTCATATTGAGTTGCTTAGGAAGTTGTATTCTAAGATCATTTAGATCAGGCCACCCATAAGAAAACTTTCTAATAATTACGTATTGTAGTCCTTCAATGACATTCATTCTATTTACCTCTTCTTATGTCCATCTCACATGTGGAACCCTATTAATACCATCTGTTTTTTTAATTGGAATTGGTTTTACTTCTACATTGTCATAAGACTGGCCACTATTTTGCTTGAACAGTGTGGAAAAGACTAGTTTAGGTGAAGCTGGATTAGTATTGTCAACTCTAGTACTTGTCAGAGTTATTTTAGTAGGTAAATTTGGAAAATTATCAATATTATTCTCAAGATTGGATTGATCAGTCATGGACAAAGGCTGACTAATGGCCTTACTTCCATAGATGGCTGAAAAAACCACTAAAATTGACATCTAGGGTTTAGGCGGCTAGTGTTTTTTTAAAAATTACCTTCAAAAACTATTGATTCATATCTACTTGTGATTTAGTGTGTTAAAGTCTGATTGTTGTTTACATGTATGAATTAACTCGAGTTGACCAAGTATTTGGGTAGTTGTCTACTGTTGTAATGAATACTTAAGGAATGAAATTGCTAAAATATATCCTAAGTGTTAATCACATATAATGAGGTTATATTAATAACTTGTTGATTGTACAAGTATGATTGCTTATTCTCATTGTGATTGTGATTATTGTGATATTAGTAATTATTTTGTGATGTACTAGAATTTGAACATCTTTATGGAATTTGTTGATATGATTCATTGGTTGGATCGAGTACCATACCAGTACAATGTATGGATAAGAGCTCGTCCCCTGCAGGTCATGACTAGTGGGCAATCATAAGACCCTTAGCATATATGTACAAGGTATGTATGAGCATGAGAGTTCCTTTAGTGGACCGGGCATACAATTATTGTTATTGTTGAAGTTTATATTCATTCCATGAGTACTAAACGAAGTTATATTGTGATTGTTGTTATGGGTTTTCTTGAGTGAACCATATTATGATATCGCTTGATATATTTGGGATTCTTGTGTCGTTCGATTACTTGTCATATATTTTGGTATTCTTGTGGTTAGAGTCATGGTTGTTGACTTTGATATTGTTAGAGTCATGGTTTGTTGACTTGGATATAGTTAGAATCATGGTTTGTTGACTTGGATATTGTTAGAGTCGGGGTTGTTGATTTGGTCATGGTTTGACTGGACTTGTACTTGAGTTCTACAATTCTTGAAAAGGTTAAGTGTCATAAACTCGGGGTATTTATCATAATGTGTGTTCATATTTGTATTTGTTACAAAGTGATGATTATTAATTATTTATCATGATCAATAACTATTGAGATTAAATAAGTGAGAGTTAGGATGGATGACACTTGATGTGAAGGTAATGAATGATCAACGGGAATAAGAATGAAAATACTCTTAGTTAAAATAAGGGATAAAAAGAGCATAAGCGGATAAAGGTATTATGAATTAAATTGTTGTATAAGTTGTCATGCTATCTTTTCGTGATTTTTATATTGTGTTTACGTGATCTAACCATGGTCGATCAATGATACCTATTAGTACATGTTGTTTGTACTAATACTACTCTTGCTATACCTTTTTGGGGTATAGTCTTTTGTAGGAATCAATGTTGGTTTCATGATTGTTGCGGATAGCGATCCTTCAACAACTGATCTACTCCTCACATTCATGGTGAAAGTTGTATCTAGTCTTATCGTTCTTGATTTAGAAGATCGTATACCTATTTAGACTAGTTTTTAGGAGTAGTTTATATTTTCGCACTTAATATTTGTAATAAAATAGTTATAATAAAATTTGATTATTTCTATTAACAAAGACTTCCACATGTTAAGTTGAATGGGGGGTAAAGGGTTCTCCTATCTAGATGGATTAGAATAGATGCCCTTACAATTCGATAATTTGAATTGTGTCAAATTGATACATACATTCAATTCCATCACAATCAACCCAAATAGCCCGAGTCGAATGAATCTTGTTTCTACTTGAACTAAGGGTGTTAAGTGGGCCGGGCCGGGTCAACCCGAAACCGGCCCGTGATAGTTAACCGGGTTGGTGAGCCGGTCTGGTCCGGTTTGAGGTTACGTGGGCTGGGCCGGGTCCAGGTTCAACAGTAAAAAATTTAAAAACAACCCTGACCCGGCCCACTTAACCCAACCCGATTAAACCCACTTAACTGGTCAAACCCGATTAAAAAACTTGTCAAACCCGGTTAAAAAATCCGTCAAACCCATTTAAAAAAAAAAATTCAATATACACTATATACACTACAATTATATACACTATATACACTCCAATATACACTATATATTTTTTAATAAATATATACATAATTACACATATATACATACCATTCAATATATACGACTATACGTACTACTTTAAATAAAATATATACTACAATAGTACAATATATATACACACTACAATATATATATATATATATATAGTTATATACTAATTTATAAAACATATACACATTTATACATTAAATATATACATTTATAGAAGATATATACACATATATGCGCACCATTCAATATATATGTAGTACTTTAAATAAAACATATACTACAATATATATATATATATGTGTATATATATATATATATATATAGTTATATACTACTTTAGAAGATATATACACATATATACGCACCATTCAATATATTATATATGTACTACTTTAAATAAAACAGTATATATATACATAGTTATATACTAATTTATAAAACATATACACATGTATACGTTAAATATATACGTCTATAGAAAATATATACACGTATATACGCACCATTCAATATATATGTACTACTTTAAATAAAATATACTACAATATATATACACTACAATATATACACACACTATATATATAGTTATATACTAATTTATAAATAATATACGCACGTATACATTAAATATATACTACTTTAGAAGATATATACACATATATGTACCATACAATATATGTACTACTTTAAATAAAATATACTACAATATATATACACTACAATATATACGCACACTATATATATAGTTATATACTAATTTATAAAACATATACACACGTATACGTTAAATATATATGTCTATAGAAGATATATACACATATATACGTACCATTCAATATATATGTACTCCTTTAAATAAAATATACTACAATATATATATACTACAATAGATAATTATAGATATACTTATATATTAATTTATAAAACATATACACATGTATATGTTAAATATATACGTCTATAGAAGATATATATACATATATATAAATTAATAATACTTGATAGTAAATTAATAATATATTAAAATTAAGTTATAATTAAATCCAATTTAAAAAGACAAAAAAAATTAATCGGGCCGCGCCGGGCTAGTTAACCGGCGGGCCCTAACTGGGTTTGGTTCAGGCCGAATTAACTGGGCCCAAATCAATAAAAAAAACCAGCCCGGTACCCGATATTCTAAAAGCCCTAGCGCTTACCGGGCCGGGTCAAACCGGGCCGATTTTTGTAAGTGGCCCAGCCCAGCCCATTTGACAGGCTTAACTTGAACTCATGAATATTAAAATTAAACTTTTAAATAAATTTAATTAATTTTAAATTTAGGTTGTATGTAAATTGAATGATGCAAAACAATTTGAACGTTCCAAAATTGAAACATTTCAGGTGAATTGAGTACATAAACTTGAGATTATACTCACTCTGTTTCTAAATAAGTATCATTTTTAAATTTAAACTCTAATATACTCTATAGGACATGATGAATTTCCAACTCATTGTACTTGAACATCAATAGCATTTATAAACCAATATCTAATTTAGCTAAAACATTTGGAATTGATTTAATCGGTATCATTGATAATTATATGTTTTACATTCGATTTGAATTGATTTTTGATTTTCAAATAAGGTTTCCCTGTGACGATATTAAAACGCAACGAACAAAAGTTTATTAGTTAATTAGGACCTTGACAAAAATCGACTCGATCGTTAGAAGTTCCATATATATTACTTTTCAAAACAATTAAACTTAGAATAGCGAAAATCACATGCCAAAACAATTAATTATTAGATTAATTTACCAAATAGCAGATTTCAATAATTAACACATAATTAGAAATTGGGAAATATAGCTAATGAAAAGGGTGAAAAACTATTTTATTTAAAATCTAACCACTTTCTTGAAGAACTACAACGAGATGATGAAGTGAACCACACAAGAGTATTCAAGATGGAAAAGCAAGATTTTACGTTCGAGAAAAACAAAATCACCAAACAGAAAGATATAAAGTTTTGACCATATGTCATGTAATTTGTA